>NC_136510.1:57588106-58188106 GCF_053919585.1 Euprymna scolopes
ATATATATGATAGTTATAAATATGATAATGATAAATATGATAATGATAAATATGATAGTGATAAATAGAATAATGATAAATATGATAATGATGACTATGATAGTGATAAATATGATAGTGATAAATATGATAGGGATAAATATGATAATGGTAAATATGATAATGATAAATTTGATAATGATAAATATGATAGTGATAAATATGATAATGATAAATATGATAGTGATAAATATGATAATGATAAATATGATAATGATACATAAGATAGTGAAAAATATGATAATGATAAATATGATAGTGATAAATATGATAATGATAAATATGATAATGATAAATATGATAGTGATAAACATCATAATGATAAATATGATAATGATAAATATGATAATGATAAATATGATAGTGATAAATATGATAGTAATAAATATGATAATGATAAATATGATAATGATAAATATGAGAGTGATAAATATGATAATGATAATATGATAGTGATAAATATGATAATTATACATATGATAATGATAAATATGATAGGGATAAATATGATAGTGATAAATATGATAATGATAAATATTATAGGGATAAATATGATAGTGATAAATATGATAATGATAAATATGATGGTGATAAATATGATAGTGATAAATATGGAAATGATAAATATGATAATGATGAATATGATAGTGATAAATATGATAGTGATAAATATGATAGGGATAAATATGATAATGATAAATATGATAATGATAAATATGATTGTGATCAATATGATAATGATAAATATGATAATGATAAATATGATAGTGACAAATATGATAATGATAAATATGATAGTGATGAATATGATAATGATAAATATTATAATGATAAATATGATAATGATAAATATGATAATGATAAATATGATAATGATAAAAATGATAATGATAAATATGATAATGATAAATATGATAATGATAAATATGAGAGTGATAAATATGATAATGATAATATGATAGTGATAAATATGATAATGATAAATATGATAATGATAAATATGATAGGGATAAATATGATAATGATAAATATTATAGTGATAAATATGATAGTGATAAATATGAAAATGATAAATATGATAATGATGAATATGATAGTGATAAATATGATAGTGATAAATATGATAGGGATAAATATGATAATGATAAATATGATAATGATAAATATGATTGTGATAAATATGATAATGATAAATATGATAATGATAAATATGATAGTGATAAATATGATAATGATACATATGATAGTGATTAATATGATAATGATAAATATTATAATGATAAATATGATAATGATAAATATGATAATGATAAATATGATAATGATAAAAATGATAATGATAAATATGATAATGATAAATATGATAATGATAAATATGAGAGTGATAAATATGATAATGATAATATGATAGTGATAAATATGATAATGATAAATATGATAATGATAAATATGATAATGGTAAATATGATAATGATAAATAGGATAGGGATAAAGATGATAGTGATAAATATTATAATGATAAATATGATAGTGATAAATATGATAATGATAAATATGATAATGATAAATATGATAGTGATATATATGATAATGATCTATATGATAATGATAAATATGATAGGGATAAATATGATAGTGACAAATATGATAGGGATAAATATGATAATGATAAATATGATAGGGATAAATATGATAGTGATAAATACGATAGTGATAAAACTGATAATGATAAATATGATAGTGATAAATATGATAGGGATTAATATGATAATGAAAAATATGATAATGATAAATATGATAATGATAAATATGATAGTGATAAATATGATAATGATAAATATGATAATGATAAATATGATAGTAATAAATATAATAATGATAAATATGATAATGATAAACATGATAGTGATAAATATGATAATGATAAATAGGATAGTGATAAATATGATAATGATAAATATGATAATGATAAATATGATAGAGATAAATATCATAATGATAAATATGATAATGATAAATATGATAATGATAAATATGATAATAATAAATATTATAGTGATAAATATGATAATGATATATATGATAATGATAAATATGAGAGTGATAAATATTATAATGATAATATGATAGTGATAAATATGATAATGATAAATATGATAATGATTAATATTATCGGGATAAATATGATAATGAAAATATGATAGTGATAAATATGATAGGGATAAATATGATAATGATAAATATGATAATGATAAATATGATAATGATAAATATGATAGTGATAAATATGATAATGATAAATATGATAGTGATAAATATGATAATGATAAATATGAAAATGATAAATAGTATAATGATAAATATGATAGGGATAAATATGATAGTGACAAATATGATAGGGATAAATATGATAATGATAAATATGATAGTGATAAATATGATAATGATATATATTATAATGATAAATATGATAATGATAAATATGATAATGATAAATATGATAGGGATAAATATGATAATGATAAATATGATAGTGATAAATATGATAGTGATAAATATGATAATGATAAATATGATAATGATGAATATGATAGTGATAAATATGATAGTGATACATATGATAGTGATAAATATGATAGGGATAAATATGATAATGATAAATATGATAATGATAAATATGATTGTGATAAATATGATAATGATAAATATGATAATGATAAATATGATAGTGATGAATATGATAATGATAAATATGATAGTGATTAATATGATAATGATAAATATTATAATATAAATATGATAATGATAAATATGATAGTGATAAATATGATAATGATAAAAATGATAATGATAAATATGATAATGATAAATATGATAGTGATAAATATTATAGGGATAAATATGATAATGATACAAATGATAATGATAAATATGATAGGGATAAATATTACAATGATAAATATGATAATGATAAATATGATAGAGATAAATATGATAATGATAAATATGATAGTGATAAATATGATAGGGATAAATATGATAATGATAAATATGATAATGATAAATATGATAATGATAAATATGATAGTGATAAATATGATAGGGATAAATATGATAGTGATAAATATGATAATGATAAATATGATAATGATAAATATGATAGGGATATATATGATAGTTATAAATATGATAATGATAAATATGATAATGATAAATATGATAGTGATAAATAGAATAATGATAAATATGATAATGATGACTATGATAGTGATAAATATGATAGTGATAAATATGATAGGGATAAATATGATAATGGTAAATATGATAATGATAAATTTGATAATGATAAATATGATAGTGATAAATATGATAATGATAAATATGATAGTGATAAATATGATAATGATAAATATGATAATGATACATAAGATAGTGAAAAATATGATAATGATAAATATGATAGTGATAAATATGATAATGATAAATATGATAATGATAAATATGATAGTGATAAACATCATAATGATAAATATGATAATGATAAATATGATAATGATAAATATGATAGTGATAAATATGATAGTAATAAATATGATAATGATAAATATGATAATGATAAATATGAGAGTGATAAATATGATAATGATAATATGATAGTGATAAATATGATAATTATACATATGATAATGATAAATATGATAGGGATAAATATGATAGTGATAAATATGATAATGATAAATATTATAGGGATAAATATGATAGTGATAAATATGATAATGATAAATATGATGGTGATAAATATGATAGTGATAAATATGGAAATGATAAATATGATAATGATGAATATGATAGTGATAAATATGATAGTGATAAATATGATAGGGATAAATATGATAATGATAAATATGATAATGATAAATATGATTGTGATAAATATGATAATGATAAATATGATAATGATAAATATGATAGTGACAAATATGATAATGATAAATATGATAGTGATGAATATGATAATGATAAATATTATAATGATAAATATGATAATGATAAATATGATAATGATAAATATGATAATGATAAAAATGATAATGATAAATATGATAATGATAAATATGATAATGATAAATATGAGAGTGATAAATATGATAATGATAATATGATAGTGATAAATATGATAATGATAAATATGATAATGATAAATATGATAGGGATAAATATGATAATGATAAATATTATAGTGATAAATATGATAGTGATAAATATGAAAATGATAAATATGATAATGATGAATATGATAGTGATAAATATGATAGTGATAAATATGATAGGGATAAATATGATAATGATAAATATGATAATGATAAATATGATTGTGATAAATATGATAATGATAAATATGATAATGATAAATATGATAGTGATAAATATGATAATGATACATATGATAGTGATTAATATGATAATGATAAATATTATAATGATAAATATGATAATGATAAATATGATAATGATAAATATGATAATGATAAAAATGATAATGATAAATATGATAATGATAAATATGATAATGATAAATATGAGAGTGATAAATATGATAATGATAATATGATAGTGATAAATATGATAATGATAAATATGATAATGATAAATATGATAATGGTAAATATGATAATGATAAATAGGATAGGGATAAAGATGATAGTGATAAATATTATAATGATAAATATGATAGTGATAAATATGATAATGATAAATATGATAATGATAAATATGATAGTGATATATATGATAATGATCTATATGATAATGATAAATATGATAGGGATAAATATGATAGTGACAAATATGATAGGGATAAATATGATAATGATAAATATAATAGTGATAAATATGATAATGATAAATATGATAATGATAAATATGATAATGATAAATATGATAGGGATAAATATGATAATGATAAATATGATAGTGATAAATATGATAGTGATAAATATGATAATGATAAATATGATAGGGATAAATATGATAGGGATAAATTAGATAATGATAAATATGATAGTGATAAATATGATAGTGATAAATATGATATTGATAAATATGATAATGATAAATATGATAGTGATAAATATGATAGGGATAAATATGATAGTGATAAATATGATAGTGATAAATATGATAGAGATAAATATGATAGGGATAAATATGATAGGGATAAATATGATAGTGATAAATATGATAATGATAAATATGATAATGATAAATATGATAGTGATAAATATGATAGTGATAAATATGATAATGATAATATGATAATGATAAATATGATAGGGATAAATATGATAATGATAAGTATGATAGTGATAAATCTTATAGTGATAAATATGATAGTGATAAATATGATAATGATAAATATGATAGTTATAAATATGATAGTTATAAATATGATAGTGATAAATATGATAATGATAAATATTATAGGGATAAATATGATAGGGATAAATATGATAGTGATAAATATGATAATGATAAATATGATAGTGATAAATATGATAGAGATAAATATGATAATGATAAATATGATAGTGATAAATATGATAGGGATAAATGTGATAATGATAAATATGATAGGGATAAATATGATAGTTATAAATATGATAATGATAAATATGATAGTGATATATATGATAATGATCTATATGATAATGATAAATATGATAGGGATAAATATGATAGTGACAAATATGATAGGGATAAATATGATAATGATAAATATAATAGTGATAAATATGATAATGATAAATATGATAATGATAAATATGATAATGATAAATATGATAGGGATAAATATGATAATGATAAATATGATAGTGATAAATATGATAGTGATAAATATGATAATGATAAATATGATAGGGATAAATATGATAGGGATAAATTAGATAATGATAAATATGATAGTGATAAATATGATAGTGATAAATATGATATTGATAAATATGATAATGATAAATATGATAGTGATAAATATGATAGGGATAAATATGATAGTGATAAATATGATAGTGATAAATATGATAGAGATAAATATGATAGGGATAAATATGATAGGGATAAATATGATAGTGATAAATATGATAATGATACATATGATAATGATAAATATGATAGTGATAAATATGATAGTGATAAATATGATAATGATAATATGATAATGATAAATATGATAGGGATAAATATGATAATGATAAGTATGATAGTGATAAATATGATAATGATAAATATGATAGTGATAAATATGATAGAGATAAATATGATAATGATAAATATGATAGTGATAAATATGATAGGGATAAATGTGATAATGATAAATATGATAGGGATAAATATGATAGTTATAAATATGATAATGATAAATATGATAGGGATAAATATGATAGTGATAATATGATAGGGATTAATATGATAGAGATAAATATGATAGTGATAAATATGATAGTGATAAATATGATAATGATAAATATGATAGGGATAAATATGATAGTGATAAATATGATAGTGATAAATATGATAGTGATAAATATGATAATGATAAATATGATAGGGATAAATATGATAGGGATAAATATGATAGGGATAAATATGATAGGGTTAAAAGAGACATGAGACATAAACAAACATTAAAGGCTAAAGAATATTTTAAGAATATTTTTAAAAATATGTTTAAAAAATATTTATTCATAAAAATATTTAAAATTCTAAAATCTTTTAATTTTTTAAAAATTTAAAAAACTTCAAAAATTCAAAAAATGTGTTATAAAATATAGATAAAGCAGGCCATATTAAGTACCGAAAGAAGTATGAAAAGAGAAAGATAAGGAAAAATGAAGAATTTTAAAATGTAAATCAACTCAAATTCTGGGAAGATACTCCATCAGTTGTTATTCAGGATACAAAATCTTTCCCTTTTCTTATCTGAATGCTTTCAAAGTCGGTGTATTTTTACCTTTACATTTGTATAATGCCGTCTTTTTCTTCTCTTCTGACTCAGTTGTTTACTTACAAACAAACAGAAAGTTTCGCGTCATTGCTAATTAAGCAGCGGGTTAAATTAATTTTACGAAAGTGTTTTTCTTTTGTTTTTTTTACACAGTGGTCACCACTTATCAAGGCTCGGAAGCAACTCAGGGATAAGGGCTATTGCAAGTACATTACGTTAGTGTGGAGATTTGATGAAGTGTTTACTTAAGGGGGCGGTTCATTAGGAATTTGTTAACGTTGGACTTGAACACATCCAAGTTATAGTCAGGTGAGAAGCAGGCAGACGGAACAGAGTTCCACAGGCGTGCAGTTCTAAGAAAGAAGCCTTGCTCATGGAATCCACGTTTTGATTTAGGCACAGATAAAGAGTGGGGGAAATTTTTCACAGTGGATTTGGCTAGACGGGTGTTTTTCGTGAAAGATTGGCGAGGGGGGGGGGCAGAAATTGGAGTTCAGACGAGCACCTGCCATGGAAATAACGATAAAACAAGGATAGGCTCGCAACGTCTCTTCTGTGGGAGCGAGGTTGCAAGGTAGAGAAAAGGGCATCTCCCACTAAGCCACGAAGTCTATTTTGTACTCTGTCAAGGCAGGATAGACTGTTTTAAGCAGCTCCTGCCCAGATATGGCAGCAGTATTCAATCCTTGGATGTACTTGGCTTTTATATAGATAGAGAATTGCATCAGTAGTAAGATATCTTCTGGGGCAGTAGAAGGATCCCACCATCTTTCCAGCGACCTTGGCAACAGACTTGATGTACGTGATGTGAACAAGATATAGATAAAGTTATCAAGTCAGCAAGACCGGGGATCTGTGTTCGAACGCCGGATAGGCAAGACGCATGTGTCGGTTGATCCATGAAAGACTTTAACACGCCCTCTGATCACGCCTAAATCAAAACGTGGATTTCCCCAATGTTTTTCATCACATCTTCCTCACTTATTACTAGGTCCCGATTTTTCTATAGTTCCTTTGACTTGAATCGTAATTTCGTTTTCTGTAATTAGAGTTTGAGTATTTATAACTCGCATAATCTTTTGGATTTTGACGAGTCTCACACTTTCTTTGCCCTGCGTTTCTGTCAGATTTTTTAATCTTCCTTATGTACGACACTCCTGCTTCTCTGGAGTCTTTTTTTAGTGATACTGCCCTTTGACAATCTTCTGCTAACTTTTGCAGTGTCAGACCTTGTTCTGTCTCTAATTTTGAGAGAACGCGTCTTCGGATCTCTGAATTTTTTGTAGAAAGTAGCCCCTGTGCAAAAATTAAACATTTGAAGTCGTCCACCGTAAGTTCCGATAATTTAAAATTGTCGCAGTGTTTATTCACTACTGACGCATATGTCAGGTAGTCCTGCTCCTCCGTTTTCTTAAGGTTCATACACGACCATCTCTTGTGAAAAAGAGACATGTTCGGTCCGAATAACTCCTTAAGAAGTTTTACGGTCTCAGCGAAGTCTAACTGATACGTTCTCCTTGGCAATATGAAATCAACAAATTTGCAATGTTCACTGGTACCAAGCTTTCGAAGTAATAAACTTACCTTCTTTGCGTTTGACCAGCTTTCGCAATGTGTTTCGAAAATATTTTCATACCTCTTAAAGTATGCCTCAAAAGTTTTATCCTCTTCCGGTAGGTACGTGAACACATCTATGCTATTCACAATTGTTGCGTTGGAAAAAGTCGTATTGCTTTCCTGTGCAGAATTAGTCGTTAATCTTTCCAAGAAATATTTTTGACCAAGTTGCATTTGCTCTATACATTTAAGAAGCCGTTCATTCTGTCTTTCGTCTCTTTCTTGTAGTTCTTTTTTCTGTAATTCGTCTCTTTCTTGTTGACGCCTTCTCTGTACTTCGTCTCTTTCTTGTTGACGCATTTGTATTTCCGCGAATAACTTCATAAGATCCTCCATTTTGTTTTTCAAATTAGTAAATCAGTCACTTTTACAATTTCCTTTCTTTAATAACTACGAACAACCGATTCCTTTTGTTACGTTATTAATTACGTACAAGAAAGAAAAAAAATCCCTTCTTAGTACACTGAGAAAAAAAAACAAAAAAACTTTTTCTTTCAAAACAGTCTACCTAATAAGTTCACGGTATCCTAGCGAAACACTTTTTTTTGTGCACTTTGCAGAAAGGGTTACTGTAACTTTTAAGTTTTTTTTTTCTCTTAGGCACTTTGAAATAAAGTGCTTGCTGTTTTTTTTTTTCAAGTGTCCCGGGTTTTGAATTTCCTTTTCAAGTAGTCACAAAAAAAAAATCTTGGTGTTTTGCAAGTATCCCGCGCTTGAATATCGCGTTCGACAATTTCGTAGTTGCTGCGTTTTAAACATTGAATTCCCGAGTGCATTTTTTTTTTCAATCTTTGACGAGTAAGTATTTCCCGAATACCACTGTTGAGTTTGATAGTGTATTTTCTCACGCGTAAATCTTTTTTTCGAAATCCCGTCGCCACTGTTGTGTCTGTATCAATAACAACAGGAACGCAGAAAGTAAAGGTAAAACAAATATATTAAGACGAAAATATAATACATATTTATAAAGATGCAGTTGTACTGCAGTTGGAAGATTGTCCGGCAGAGTGCGTGTTAAAGTCTTTCATGGGGCAACCGGCACATGCGTCTTGCCTATCTGGCGTTCGAACACAGCTCCCCGGTCTTGCTGACTTGATACTTTTATCTATATCTTGTTCATCCACGTATGCTTATTAGTGGGCGTCTCCACAACAGTTATATAAAGGCTTTAAAATTTTGCAAATTAGAATTTACAACATTTATTATTCGAAACCAAGGTTAAAATGATTAGTTCCTTATTCCACGAAGTTGCAGCAGCAAAATAACATTTATACAGACTAGCTAACATTTTGCTGGTTAGAACACTGTTTTAAACCTTCAGAGTATGAGAGAAGTAAAGTTTTAAAGATAAAAATAGAAATATATAAATCAAAAAGGATATTAAACTTGAAGCGCTCGTATGCCGGTGGAAAATAGAAATTAACAAAACTCTAAAATAGTAGTATATAAATATTATTTTGCTAATTCGTATTTGAGTAAAAATAATATAAATAATTGAATTCATTCCAAAACGTATTGCAAAAACAAAAACAAATAAATAGCATCTTGTTAATGATTCTAAAAATCATAATGGGTGTGTCCCGTCCCTACCCTTGCTTATTAGGGGTCAGATGATGTTCATTGGGTGTTGCTGTCTTTTTCCCATCCTTTTTTTTTCTCTTTTTTCTCCTTTTCTTTTTTCCTTTTTCTACTTTTCTCCATTTATTTTTTCTTTTTACTTGAGTGGAAGTGTGGGTCACGTTAGTACTTGGTTAAATAAGTGCGTCTGTGTGCGTGTATGTTCGTGTGGAGGAGAGGGGTTGTGAGTGCGCGTGTGTGTGTGTGTTTCCTTGTATTGTTTGTAAAATGTGTGTTATGACTTATAGCATTAGCAAACCTTGTCTAGAATTCGTTATTTTATAGGAATGTTTTCAATTTTGATTTTTGATTCGTATATTGTAATGTCTTTCCCCCTCTCTCTCTCTCTCTCTCTCTCTCTCTCTCTCTCTCTCTATATATATATATATATATATATATATATATATATATTTAAATAAGGGAGTAGTCACCAACAATGTGTATTTGTTAACATTATTTTATTATTCCGTGTCTTGGTTTTTCATTGAGAATTATGTTTGGATCATTGTAATAATGTTTTTAAGTCATTGAAATCGTTTACGCGCGTTTCAGACGGTCTGTGATGCGTCCTCGTCAGAAATTATTTTCAAATGTGTTTGAAAATATCTATTCATATCTTTTGATTGTATTAACGGAATATTGGTGTCATTTATTATTATATCTATTTGTTTACTAGTGATTTGCTTATATCAGAAAAGAATTTATTATTATTTTTTATTTTTGCTATCATATTACTACATATTTTTTTTCGGTATAATTCTTTTCATTAAAATATATTAAGTTACTCCCATTTTGTAGAAAGATGCTTTGGATAAATTTTTCTAACAGAAGCCTTTTTCTAAAAATTATGTAAAGTTTAAATATTTTTGAAAATTTAATTTAATTCATTAAACTTTGAATGTTATATTTTTATTATTTTTTCTATTTTTCGTTTATTACTTTCTTTTTTTCATTTTATTATGATTTAATTTTTCATGACCTAATTTTTATTTTTAATTCTCATTAGTAATATGCATATTATTATCATTATTGTGTGTTTTTATTATTATTTGTTATTATTATCATTATTGTGTGCTTTTATTATTATTTGTTATTATTATCATTATTGTGTGTTTTTATTATTGTTTGTTATTATTATCATTATTGTTGTTATTATTATGATCATTATTGTTTATTATTATCATAATTGTTTGTTATTATTATCATTATTGTTGTTATTATTATCATCATTATTGTTTATTATTATCATAATTGTTTGTTATTATTATCATTATTGTTGTTATTATTATCATTATTATTGTTTATTATTAGTATCATGATTGTTTGTTATTATTATCATTATTGTTGTTGTTTGTTATTATTATCATTATTGTTTGTTATTATTATCATTATTATTGTTTGTTATTATCATGATTGTTTGTTATTATTATCATTATTGTTGTTTGGTATTATTACAATTATTGTTTGTTATTATTATCATGATTGTTTGTTATTATTATCATTATTGTTGTTTGGTATTATTATAATTATTGTTTGTTATTATTATCATTATTATTGTTTGTTATTATTATCATTATTGTTGTTTGTTATTATTATCATTATTGTTTGTAATTATTATTATTGTTTGTTATTATTATCATTATTGTTTGTTATTATTATCATTATTGTTTGTTATCATTATCATTATTGTTTGTTATTATTATTGATTGTTATGATTATTTTTGTTATTATTATTGTTTGTTATTATTTTTAATTGTTATTATTATTGTTTGTTATTATTGTTTGTTACTATTATCATTATTGTTTGTTATTATTATCGTTTTTTATTATTATTGTTTGTTATTATTATTCTTTGTAATTATTATTATTGTTTGTTATTATTATCATGATTGTTTGTTATTATTATCATGATTGTTTGTTATTATTGTCAGTATTGTTTGTTATTATTATCATTATTGTTGTTTGTAATTTTTATCATTATTCTTTGTAATTATTATTATTGTTTTTATTATTATCATTATTGTTTGTTATTTTTATTATTGTTTTTACTATTATCATTATTGTTTGTTATTATCATTATTGTTTTTTGTTATTAATGCCATTATTGTTTGTAATTATTATTATTGTTTTATTATTGTTTTTATTATTATGATCATTGTTTGTTATTATTATTTTTTATTCATTATTATTGATTGTTAGTATTATTGTTTGTTATTATTATCATTATTGTTTGTTATTATTATTGTTTGTTATTATTATCATTATGGTTTGTTATTATTATCATTATTTTTGTTTGTTATTATTATCATTATTGTTTGTTATTATTATCATCATTATTGTTTGTTATTATTATCATTATTGTTTGTTATTATTATCATGATTGTTTGTTATTATTATCATTATTGTTTGTTATTATTATCATCATTATTGTTTGTTATTATTATCATCATTATTGTTTATTATTATTATCATTATTGTTTGTTATTATTATCATGATTGTTTGTTATTATTATCATTATTGTTGTTTGTTATTATTATCATGATTGTTTGTTATTATTATCATGATTGTTTGTTATTATTATCATTATTGTTGTTTGGTATTATTATTATTATTGTTTGTTATTATTATCATGATTGTTTGTTATTATTATCATTATTGTTGTTTGTTATTATTATCATTATTCTTTGTAATTATTATTATAGTTTTTATTATTATCATTATTGTTTGTTATTATTGTTTGTTGTTATTATTTTTATTGTTATTATGATTATCATTATGGTTTGTTATTATTAATTTTTGTTATTATTATTGTTTATTATTATTATTGTTTGGTATTATTATCATTATTTTTGTTTGTTATTATCATTATTGTTTGTAATTATTATTATTGTTTTTATCATTGTTTTTATTATTGTTTTTATTATTATGATCATTGTTTGTTATTATTATTGTTTGTCATTATTATTGATTGTTATTATTAATGTTTGTTATTATTATCATTATTGTTTGTTATTATTATTGTTTTTAATGTTTTTGATTGTTATTATTATTGTTTGTTATTATTATTATTGTTTGTTATTATTATCATGATTGTTTGTTATTATTATCATTATTTTTGTTTGTTATTATTATCATTATTGTTTGTAATTATTATTATTGTTTATCATTATTATGGTATTTATTATTATCATTATTGTTTGTTCTTATTGTTTGTTATTGTTATTATTATTGTTTGTTATTATTGTTTGTTATTATTATTGTTTTTATTATTATCACTATTGTATTTTATTATTTTTTTGTTATTATTATCATTATTATTTGTTATTATTAATGTTTGTTATTATCATCATTATTTATACTCAATTTAGTACTGTTGTCTGCTATTATTAATTAAAATTTTATCATTTTTATTAATTTTTATAATTTTCTTTTACTTTGCTTTTACTTCTACTAAGTATATATATATATATATATATATATATATATATATATATATATATATATATATATATATGTATATGTATATATATGTGTGTGTGTGTGTGTGTGTGTGTGTGTGTGTGTGTGTGTGTGTTTTCACATGATTATCTCCTTTGAAGCATATAATCATTGTTGGTAAGGCGCCAATAATTTTCTTATCATAAGCGATGAACATTGCCTCATTTATTTTCTTGACGTTCAATTTCTGCTGCAGCGAATGTTTATAAAGGCTGAGCAAATAAATCGACCTGCTGTACATGACGTATGAACAATATAAATACAGTTATGTAGGGCTCATCTAAATTAGCTAGGGACGAAAAATCATGAAACACCAGCGAAAATTTGTTGCGAATTGTTCACTGCATTTGTTTTCGTACTTAACTTATAATTACTTGCTTTGCTTTACTTGTTTTGACGATTTTACAGTTGTGGACAGAGAAGTGGCAAACGCACATAATCGTTAATAACTTGTAAAAATATTATACGAAGTTCATTCAAACTCAGATAATTGTTCGAAACAAAAAAAAGATGGTAATATATGATTAAAAATAGGCAAATCATTTGATAAAAATCTTGATAATGCTTTGATATATGCGTATATTTTCTCCATGTTTTTGGTCATAGATTAACATTTTCATCGTTGTTTGTCTATGAATTATATTTCTTATGATGCATCTTCTACGTTATTGATTTTTTTTTATTCGGTGTCGAAGAAACGTTAATGATGTTCGCAGTTTCCATGCGTTTCAGTGGCCAACTTTAGCCTATGATTTTGGACGGAATAAAATAAACGTTTTAGTTCGTTAAGAGAATTCTGTGCAATTCCACATGACCCTATATGCCCTAATGATCAGCTTTCGTTTTATTTTATACACAACTTGCGATCATTTTGTCACTTGACTTCATTACTTTTTCTCCCATTGTCCACTCCCTTCTTTATCGGTTCATAAATTGCTGACTATGGCTAATACTTGCTTAGATAATCAGAAGTGATATATCTGTACAGTCATGTGTTTATATAGCAGTATATTCCATATCTTAATACAAATACTCGTTTACTTGACCATTATAACGCCATTCACCCATAAACACACACACACGCGCGCACGCGCATATACACTGTGGTCGCTAGAAAAGTAGGAAATTTGAAGGTCATGGTTAAAATGCGTGATTGCTATCTTTTGATTGGTGCCGTGTGAATATCGTAAAAATAAATCGTTGTTTGACGCTTCGGTGAAGTGCAGGGACGACATTTTGAGTATCTACGAGTGTAATATAACATTTGTCTTTGAAAAACTTTGTAAAAGTTATTCTTTGTATAAATAAATCGTTGTTTGACAAATTTTCCGCTTTTCTAGCGACAACCCTCTCTCTCTCTCTCTCTCTCTCTCTCTATATATATATATATATATATATATATATATATATATATATATTGTGTGTGTGTGTTTCGGCGTGTGTGTGTGTGTGTGTGTGTGTGTGTGTAAGTAAGCATTAAGGCTACCATTTGCTACAAAAATGCTGTCTAATATTTTAATTAAATACGGAAATATATACATATTAATAATAATAATAATAATAATAATAATAATTATTATTATTATTATTATTATTATTAACAATAATAATAATAATAATAATAATAATAATAATAAAAAGAAGAAGAAGAAGAAGAAGAAGAAGAAGAAGAAGAACTAGCAGGACATGTGCAGATTCCACAGTGGAATCTTTCATTCGTAATATAATGCTGCTGGGAATTCTGTGGACGTTCAGAACGAATGAAGACACGATCATATTATAGTGGCCCTTTAGCTAAAACTGCATCGCGCCTCCCCCTTACTAAAACATTATATTTGATATATTGTTTGGGCTGAGTATTTCAATACAAAACACCAATTTTTTCATAATTCCTTAATATGTTCATCATTTCGACAATAATTTTTCATCATTTAAACTTAAAATTTTTACTGCAAAACCCTTACTAAAATAATAAATTCGATATATTGTCTGGGCTAATTATTTCATTACACACACACCAATTAATTAACTCACATTTTATCATTTTTCATAATTCCTTGATATGTTACCCATTTCGACAATAATTTTTCATAACTTTAACCCAAACAATCGCTCCCCTTACTAAAATAACAATATTGAGACATTGTCTGGGCTGATTATTTCATTACAAACACACCAATCAATTAACTCACATTTCATCATTTTTAATAATTCTTGGATGTGGTACTAATTTCAACAATCAATTTTCATGATTTTAACCAAAATTGTCGTCCCTCCCTTAAGAAAACATTCAGTATATTGTCTTCGATGATTATTTCGTTACAAACACACCAATCAATTAATTCACGTTTCATCATTGTTATAATGTTTCTGCATTTTTGATAATTCTGTGATATGGTACTAATTTTTACAATAATTTTTCATGATTATAATACAAATTATCGCCCGTTCCTTAATAAAAAATAAACTTCGTTACAAACACACCAATCAATTAATTCACGTTTCATCATTGTTATAATGTTTCTGCATTTTTGATAATTCTGTGATATGGTACTAATTTTTACAATAATTTTTCATGATTATAATACAAATTATCGCCCGTTCCTTAATAAAAAATAAACTTCGTTACAAACACACCAATCAATTAATTCACGTTTCATCATTGTTATAATGTTTCTGCATTTTTGATAATTCTGTGATATGGTACTAATTTTTACAATAATTTTTCATGATTATAATACAAATTATCGCCCGTTCCTTAATAAAAAATAAACTTCGTTACAAACACACCAATCAATTAATTCACGTTTCATCATTGTTATAATGTTTCTGCATTTTTGATAATTCTGTGATATGGTACTAATTTTTACAATAATTTTTCATGATTATAATACAAATTATCGCCTGTTCCTTAATAAAAAATAAACTTCGTTACAAACACACCAATCAATTAATTCACGTTTCATCATTGTTATAATGTTTCTGCATTTTTGATAATTCTGTGATATGGTACTAATTTTTACAATAATTTTTCATGATTATAATACAAATTATCGCCCGTTCCTTAATAAAAAATAAACTTCGTTACAAACACACCAATCAATTAATTCACGTTTCATCATTGTTATAATGTTTCTGCATTTTTGATAATTCTGTGATATGGTACTAATTTTTACAATAATTTTTCATGATTATAATACAAATTATCGCCCGTTCCTTAATAAAAAATAAACTTCGTTACAAACACACCAATCAATTAATTCACGTTTCATCATTGTTATAATGTTTCTGCATTTTTGATAATTCTGTGATATGGTACTAATTTTTACAATAATTTTTCATGATTATAATACAAATTATCGCCCGTTCCTTAATAAAAAATAAACTTCGTTACAAACACACCAATCAATTAACTCACATTTCATCATTTTTAATTATTCTTTGCATATGGTACTAATTTCAACAATCATTTTTCATGATTTTAATCCACATTATTGCTCCGCTCGTTACTGAAATAATAACTTTGATATATATTTTCTTGGCTGATTATTTCATTACAAACACGCCAATCAATTAACTCACCTTTCATAATTTTTCATACTTTTGGATATGTTACTAATTTCGACAATCATTTTCCATGATTTTAACCAAAATTATCGCCTCTTCCCTAATAAAATATTAACTCCAATCTATTGTCTTAGATGATTAATTCGTTACAAACACACCAATCTATTAACTCAAATTTCTTTATTTTTAATAATTCTTGGATATGTTACTAATTTCGACAATAATTTTTCATGATTTTAACTAAAATTATCGCCCCTCCTTACATTAACTTCAATATATTGTCTGGGGTTATTATTATTTTGGTACAAACACACCAATCAATTAACTCACATTTCATCATTTTTATAATTCTTGGATATGGTAGTAATTTCGAGAATCAAGTTTTGATTTTAACTAAAGTTGTCGCCTTTCCCTTAATAAAACATTAACTTCAATATATTTTCTGGGATGATTTTTTCGTTACAAACGCACCAATCTACTCACATTTCATCGTTTTTAATAATTCTTGGATATGGTACTAATTTCGACTACCATTTTTCATGATTTTAACCAAAATTATCGCCCCTCACTTAATAAAAACTTAACTTCAATGTATTGTCTGGGCTGATTATTTCGTTACACGCACACCAATCAATTAACTCACATTTCATCATTCTTAATAATTCTTGGATATGGTACTAATGTTGTCAGTCATTTTTCATGATTTAATACCAAATTATCGCCCCCTCCTTAATAAAACATTAACTTCAATATATTGTCTGTGATAAATGTTTCGTTACAAACACACCAATGTATTAATTCACATTTCATCATTTTTAATAATTCTTAGATACGGTACTAATTTCGACAATCATTTGTTATGATTTTAATACAAATTATCCCCCTCCCTTAATAAAACATTAACTTCAATATATTGACTGAGCTGATTATTTCCTTACAAACACACCAATCAAATAACTAACATTTCATCATTTTTAATAATTCTTGGATATGGTACTAATTTCGACAATCATTTTTCATGATTTTAACCAAAATTATCGCGCTTCCTTAGAGAAGATTAACTTCAATATATTGTCTGGGCGGATTATTTCGTTACAAACACACCAATCAACTACCTCACATTTCATCATTTTTAATAATTCTTGGATATTGTACTAATTTCGACAATAATTTTTCATGATTTTAACTAAAATTACCGCCCCTCCTTACATTACCTTCAATATATTGTCTGGGGTTATTATTTTGGTACAAACAATCCAATCAATTAACTCACATTTCATCATTTTTATAATTCTTGGATATGGTAGTAATTTCGAGAATCAGGTTTTGATTTTAACTAAATTGTCGCCTTTCCCTTAATAAAACATTAACTTCAATCTATTGTCTGGGCTGATTGTTTCGTTAAAAACACACCAATCAATTAACTCACATTTCATCATTTTTAATAATTCTTGGATATGGTACTAATTTCGACAATCATTTTTCATAAATTTAACCAAAATTACCACTACTCCCTTAATAAAACATTAACTTCAATGTATTGTCTGGGCTAATTATTTCGTTACAAACACACCAATCAACTCACATTTCATCATTCTTAATAATTCTTTGATACGGTACTAATCTCGACAATCATTTTTCATGATTTTAACCAAAATTTTCGTCCCTCCCTTAATAAAACATTTACTTCAATCTATTTCTGGACTGATTATTTCGTTACAAACACAACAATCAATTAACTCACATTTCATCATTTTTAATAATTCTTGGATATGGTACTAATTTCGACAATCATTTTTCATAAATTTAACCAAAATTATCACTACTCCCTTAATAAAACATTAACTTCAATGTATTGTCTGGGCTGATTATTTCGTTACAAACACACCAATCAACTCACATTTCATCATTCTTAATAATTCTTTGATACGGTACTAATCTCGACAATCATTTTTCATGATTTTAACCAAAATTGTCGTCCCTCCCTTAATAAAACATTTACTTCAATATATTGTCTGGACTGATTATTTCGTTACAAACACACTAATCAATTAACTCACATTTCATCATTTTTAATAATTCTTGGATATGGTACTAATTTCGACAATCATTTTTCATAAATTTAACCAAAATTATCACTACTTCCTTAATAAAACATTAACTTCAATGTATTGTCTGGGCTAATTATTTCGTTACAAACACACCAATCAACTCACATTTAATGATTTTTAATAATTCTTTGATACGGTACTAATCTCGACAATCATTTTTCATGATTTTAATCCACATTATCGCCCCACCCGTTACTAAAATAATAACGTTGATATATATTTTCTTGGTTGATTATTTCATTACAAACACACCAATCAATTAACTCACATTTCGTCATTTTTCATACTTTTTGGATATGTTACTAATTTCGACAAACATTTTTCATAATTTTCACCCACATTATCGCCCTCCTTTCTTTTACTTTAATAAGAACTTTGATATATTGTCTGCGCTTATTATTTCATTAAAAAAACACCAGTCAATTTACTTGAAGAGCAATGACAGAACTCTGTCTCTGTCTCTGTCTCTGTCTCTCTCTCTGTATGTATATATATATATATATATATATATATATATATATATATATATATATATATATATATACTAGCATTTCAGCCCGGTGTTTCCCGGGTGTTTGGATGTGTATGTTGAGCAAAGAAAAAATAAAGTGGTAGTAGGAAGGCAGGCACGAACCCGTACTGCAAAGGAGGAAAAGAACGGGGTAAAACCTAACATTTACGCTGTTACGATCACAGCCAAACCGGAAGCGACATTTTTGAAAAGTAAGGCTAGATAATCTAAAGGAGAGGATAACTTTAAAAAATGTCGGCGAAAAAAGTGACCCCCCTGTAGAAAAGTGCCAAGTTGAAGGGGAAGATATTAATTTTTTTAGCCAATTTTTCGATATTTGTCGTATGAAAGGTCGAGATTTAAAACGATACTGATCTTGATAAAATCCGTCGCCTCTATTGAAAGTTTAAGGCAGACATGCAAACATACATACATACATACATTTATATATTGGTAACTAAAAACTTTCGACCCAAACTGATGAAAAAGCTTGCCCTATCTCTGAATACCCTTTATGTAAAATTTCAAATATTTAGACCAGAAATTGTCTGAGTAATTTGGAAGAGACCGAAGAGGTCAATTATTTTAAAACTTTGACCTCTATTATGACCTCCTTAAAATGTATTGTTTTGGGCTCAAATAAAGTTATTAAGTTAGATCCATGTCCAAGGAATCTATATCTAAAACTACAAGTGCATAGACCCAAAATTGTCAGAGGAGTTTGGTAGAGTTCTCAAAGGTCAAATCGTTGAACTTTGAACCCTTAATCGCCAAATTTCTGGCCCAAAACTGATCACATTGATTTTCGCAAATCTCAGTACCCTGTATCTGAAATTTCGAGTCTGTAGACTAAAAATTTACAGGATTATTGCGTAGGGAAATGTACACAGACACACACAGAGACACACACACAGACATACAGACACGTTCACTTTTATATATATATATATATATATATATATATATATATATCATATAAAGCTGAATGTGTGTGTGTGTGTGTCTTGTCACGAATAGGCTCCTATATAGTTGACTATTTAAAAAAACTGATTACGTATAATGATAGAAGACGTATCGAGACACAGGAATGGGTATGTTTGATCTGGCAGTACAGTGGTTCATTAAAATTGTGGGGTCTGCGTTCACGCCTGGTCCACAAAGTATGGAAATAAAAAATTTAAAAAAAAAACCGTTTACAAGTGTTTTTGATATAGATGTACATAAGAATACTTTGATAAGTATGTTTTAACTTAAATAGGGATGCTATAATAAAACGGTGGAGGCTGTGTTCGTGCCTGACCTCCATAGAATGGAAATAGGCACAAACTTTAATAAAGACTATTCATATCTATCTGTGTAAGTATACTTTGATAATTATGTTTTAGTTTGAAGAAATATGGTATAATAAAATCATGGGGTGTTCGTTCGCGCCTGACTTCCATAGAATGGAAATATGTCACAAAGTTTAACAAGGCTTTTTAATATATATCCACAGAATAGTGTGATAAGTGTTTCAGTGTGAACAGGTATGGTATAATAAATTATGGGGTTTATCTATTTTATTTTTACTTTCATCATATTTTGCTTTGGTTTTGATACCCTCAAATTCGAAGCTATCTCATTACAACCCTTCCTTTTCATAACCTATAATACTTTGATAAATCAGAGTCCATTTTCTGTGGGCTGTTTTTTGAACCCAGTCAACGACGGGTCCTTTTGCTAGTATATATATAAAAGGTGTCAAAAGACGAGTAAAATTAATAATTTAATTCAATAAACGAGTATAAAGCAATTAAAATGATATCGTGAGGGAGGAAAAACAGAAGGTCCAAGTTCCCCCAAAAGATTAAACGTTTCTAACGATTTTTTTTACATGGTAGTCACCACTTATCGAGGCCCGGAGGCCACTCGGGGATAAGGGTTATTGCATGTACAGTAATCAATGGGATAGTATTGTAGTAATCGTTAGTAATGGAGATTTGATAAATTGGATTACTTAAGAGGGCAGTTCATCTGGAATTTGTTTATGTTGGACTTGAAGACATCCAAGTTGTAGTCAGGTGGGAAACGGAAGAGAGTTCCACAGGCTTGCACTTCTAAAAAAGAAACTTTGTTCCTGGAATCTCCATTTTGGCACAGATAAATAGTGGGGAAATTATTGACAGTGGTTTCAGCTAGACGGGTGTTTTTCCATAAAGATTGGCAAAGGGGGATCAGAGATTGGAGCTCAGACGAACACTTTTCATGCAAATAACGATAAAACAAAGACAGGCTCATAACCTCTCTTCTGTGGGAGAGAGGTTGCAGGGAAGAGAAAAGGGCATCCCACCACTAAGCTACAAAGTCTATTTTGTACTCTGTCAAGGCAGAGTAAGCCGTTTTTAGCGGCTCCTGCCCAGATATGGCAGCAGTACTCTATCCTTGGACGTACTTGGCTTTTATATAGATAGAGAATTGCATCAGCAGTGAGATATCTACTGGAGTAGAAGAAGGATCCCACTATTTTTCCAGCGACATTGGCAACAGATTTGATGTACATGTTCCATTTCAGATCAGAGAAGCTTATTAAAACATGGGGCTTCCCCTAGACGAGAGCCATCAATTTCAATTGATGCCAGATGGGGATCAGAGCGTTGATGATGTAAAGATAGAAGCTTGGTTTTAGATGCATTAAAAGTTACCAGCCAACTCTTCCCCCACTGCACCATGCGCTCGAGATCAGAGGAGAGAGAATCAGAGAGAACTTTGTCATTTACAGCCTTTGATGTGTTGCCATAGATGGTCGTGCCATCAGCATAGATGATTTAAGTATGTGTTTTGGGAGATCATTAATGTAGATCAGGAAGAGAGTTGGGCCCAGGATGGACCCCTGAGGGACTCCAGAATTAATACTGTGGGCTTCTGATTTCTTTTCATAAACCACTACTCTTATGAGTCTATCAGAGATAAATGATTTAATAATTGAGAAAACATTTCCAGTTATACCGTAGCTGGAAATCTTGTGAATTAGGCCTTTATGCCATACCTTATTGAAGGCCTTTGATATGTCAAGAGCAATTGCCCTAGAAAGGAAGCCTTTGTCGAGAAATTCACTAATCCTATGAGATATAACTGTTAGAAATGAAATCAGAATGGAAACCATATTGCATGCCAACAAGAAACATATTTCTGCTGAGTTGGTTGACTACTTCTTTATTAAATATGGATTCCTTCAGTCGACACAAAGAAAGTTTTCGAATTGCGATAGAGACAGATTCCAAAATTTCAAAATTATTTTTGTGTGGCACGTATCTCAGTTACTAACACACTCTTCAGCATGGCCGGGTGGTGATTTGGCCATAAGCATAGAGATACACAGAAATGCAATCCCAGAATTCCCTTTCCTTGATCGACCTCTTTTTTCGTCTAGACAACATGGGGTAAGCACGCATATTTCTGTCTCTCCATAAACCAAAAGGAGGCACATACTTCCCCTCAAAACTAGTTAAGCATAGTTAGTTTAATAATTGTAGAATATGTAAATTGTATATTGCATTGTAATATCTATTTTTGTAAAATAAATAGTTAAGATTATATAATATATTTACAATTGTGTTGCATGTCGTTTTTTTGTGTCAGCCATAAATTTCTTCCATTGAACAACGAAGCAGTCTGGAGGACAAAGGAAGATTCCAGCCAGAATGTCACCAGGGAGAAGAGGTCATCTTTAGAGAATGAAGATGCCGCACACCTACATCCAACATCTCAGGTATGCTTTTCTTCTTGATACACAGACCCTAATGACTGGCCCATCTTCACATCTTCATGGGACCGTTTCTAAGACATTTAGTATAACACATGAAGCTGGTCATATGCCAATGACCGACTGATAGTGCCGTGACCAGGATATATTGTATTCTAGCATGGAAATAATTTCGATCCTGCCAGGTTTAAGTCGATTACGGCACCGTCTGTTATGAATGGTGCCTTCAGATGAAAGATTGACTTGAATCTGCTCTATGAAGTCCCTCAAACCACTCTATTTTATACTTATTGGCGCAACAAGGATTCTTAACCAAATGCTGGTTCAATAGCAGAGTCTAAAGTTGCAAAGCATGGGAGACTCACAGGTCCTACCCTACTCTGTCTTATGTTGGATAGAACGTGCTGGTTTATACGACTTTGCAAATGCAAAGGAGTCCGCATCACATAACCAGCATCACAATTGCATTTAAATTAATAAATAATATTGCTATTTTGAATATAATGCAAATTATCCTTGAACAAAAAGGGACAAGCAAATATAGTAGCATATACCAACCGTAACGAAACAAATAAACTTCTAACAATCTGTTTAGTTAATTTTACACCATTATCCTCTATCCGTGGTAATTTTAAATAAACAGGGCATTTTAAGGGGCCAAATATTGTAGGGAATTTGAAATCTGCAACCTTTTCGTTAATACAATCATTAATAAGATCTTCTGGACAACCGTTATTAATGAAAATGTCCCTGATCTTATCCAGTTTAAAGTCTAGTTTACTATGTGAACAAATATGAGTGCTCTATATAACAAAATATGAATGAAGTCGATTTTTGCGATTTGTAATTCTGCAAGGCATTCGAATCCCTGATCATCTCATCTAGCTTGAATGAATAAAGATCATCATGTTATTCGTAAGTCTTTGGAATCATTCAACGTGAAATGTGTTTTTGTGATTCGTCTTTGTAAAATTACACTGTCTGTCATCATCATAGCGTTATCAAATGTGTTACTAACTCACCATAGTTTCCCTCCATGAAATAATCATTTATTATTTTAATACTTTTTAAAATATTAAATAATTTCTGTGGATAAAAATTTATATCACATGATCCAATGCATCGTTTCTTATTATTTATTCGAAAAGTTCACACAAAATATTTTCTAAAACTAGTTTGTAATTGCTTATTAATTATTGAACTTTCTTTTTGCTGTTTTTCCAAATTATGAAATCTTTTCAGATTTTATTTTTAAAAAATCAGTTATTTAAAAATTCTTTATTTAATAATAAATATTGAAATAAATTAAGATCTACTCCAATATTTGAACATTAAATAGCAATAATCCAGTACTGACTTCATATATTATCTTGCGTGCTCTAAAATAACCCTACTGAAATTGTCCAATTTTCAAATAGATTAAAAAAACTGCTAATTCACTGTTGCTACAAATGCATTTGTTAATTCATCAATTAAACAATAATATGATTTAACTGTAAATATAGCCGCTTAAGAGACAATTAGGTCTTAATAAGGAAATAATAATTTAGAAATGTTTTAGTATGATTTATATGCATTTGTAAATTTTATTACTAAAGTAATTATTTTTTATTAATTATTAAGATTATTCAGTAATGTGAATAAAAATTCTGACATCATTTAATTTGGCATAGGCTGTTTTTACTTATTTAATAAAATTTGTTTATTCACCACAAATTCATGGCAAGAAAAAAAGGTACAATCAGGTTATAAATAATTACTAATAATATCAGCTTTCACAAATTCTGTATTATTAAAACTGAGGTATGTTTTGACACCGACTCTGTTCAGCATCTTCTTCAGCACGAACGAAGATCTTGACGATGACGATGCTGTCTACATTCGCTATCACCTCAACGGCGGTCTGTTCAAACTCAGAAGGATGCAAACCCACACAAAGACTCCTGAGCAACTGATCTGAGACCTCCTCTTTGCCGAAGACACTGCCCTTGTTGCCCACACCGAAGGAGCCTTGCAGCACCTCACACCTTGCTTTGCAGTGGCTGCCCAGCTTTTTGGACTCGAGGCCAGCTTGAAAAAGACCTCCACCAGCCCGCAGACTAAGCTGAAGACCGTTCACCAGTTTACCTACCCGGGGTGTACAATTACATCAGATGCCAAACTCGACAGAGCACTCGACAACAGACTAGCCAAGGCAAACAGCGCTTTCGGAAGACTGTACAAACGAGCCTGGAAAAACAAACGCTTAAAAAGAAATAAATAATGATAGATGATCTACAGAAAGCAATAGTGATAGATGATACACACAGAAATCAATAGTGATAGATGATAAACACAGAAATCAATAGTGATAGATGATACACACAGAAATCAATAGTGATAGATGATACACACAGACAGAAATAGTGATAGATGATACACACAGAAATCAATAGTGATAGATGATACACACAGAAATCAATAGTGATAGATGATACACACAGAAATAAATAGTGATAGATGATACACACAGAAAGCAATAGTGATAGATGATACACACAGAAATAAATAATGATAGATGATACACACAGAAATAAATTGTGATAGATGATACACACAGAAATCAATAGTGGTAGATGATACACACAGACATCAATAGTGATAGATGATACACACAGAAAGCAATAGTGACAGATGATACACACAGAAATCAATAGTAATAGATGATACACACAGAAATGAATTGTTATAGATGATACACACAGAAAGCAATAGTGATAGATGATACACAGAGAAATCAATTGTGATAGATGATAGACACAGACATACATTGTGATAGAGGATACACACAGAAATCAATAGTGATAGATGATACACACAGAAATCAATACTGATAGATGACACACACGAAATCAATAGTGATATATGATCTACAGAAATCAATAGTGATAGATGATACACACAGAAATCAATAGTGATAGATGAAACACAGAAATAAATTGTGATAGATGATACACACAGACATAAATTGTGAAAGATAATATACACAGAAATCAATAGTGATATATGATCTACATAAATAAATAGTGATCGATGATACACACAGAAATCAATAGTGATATATGATACATAAAGAAATCAATAGTGAAAGATTATACACATAGAAATCAATAGTAAGAGATGATAATCACAGAAATTAATAGTGATAGATGATACACACAGAAATCAATAGTGATAGATGATACACACAGAAATCAATAGTGATAGATGATACACACAGAAATGAATTGTGATAGATGATACACACGAAAATCAATAGTGATATATGATACACACAGAAACAAATAGTGGTAGATGATACACACAGATATTTACAGTGATAGAGGATACACACAGAAATCAATAGTGATAGATGATACACACAGAAATAAATTGTGATAGATGATACACACAGAAATCAATAGTGATATATTATCTACAGAAAACAATTGTGATAGATGATACACACAGAAATAAATAATGATAGATGATACACCTTGAAATCAATAGTGATAGATGATATACACAGAAAGAAATTGTGATAGATGATACACACAGAAATCAATAGTGATATATGATCTAGAAAAATCAATAGTGATAGATGATACACACAGAAATCAATAGTGATAGATGATACACACAGAAATAAATAGTGATAGATGATACACACAGAAATCAATAGTGATAGATGATGCACACAGAAATAAATAGTGATAGATGATACACACAGAAATCAATAGTGATAGATGATACACACAGAAAGCAATAGTGATAGATGATGAACACAGAAATCAATAGTGATAGATTATGAACACAGAAATCAATAGTGATAGATGATACACACAGAAATCAATAGTGATAGATGATACACATAGAAATAAATAGTGATAGATGATACACATAGAAATCACTAGTGATAGATGATACACACAGAAATCAATAGTGATAGATGATACACATAGAAATCAATAGTGATAGATGATACACACAGAAATCAATAGTGATAGATGATACACACAGAAATCAATAGTGATAGATGATACACACAGAAATAAATAGTAATAGATGATACACACAGAAATCATTAGTGATAGATGATACACACAGAAATAAATAGTGATAGATGATACACACAGAAATCAATAGTGATAGATGATACACACAGAAAGCAAAAGGTATAGATGATGAACACAGAAATCAATAGTGATAGATGATGAACACGGAAATCAATAGTGATAGACGATACACAGAGAAAGCAATAGTGATAGATGATACACACAGAAAGCAATAGTGATAGATGATACACACAGAAATCAATAGTGATAGATGATACACACAGACAGAAATAGTGATAGATGATACACACAGAAATCAATAGTGATAGATGATACACACAGAAATCAATAGTGATAGATGATACACACAGAAATGAATAGTGATAGAAGATACACACAGAAAGCAATAGTGATAGATGATACACACAGAAATAAATAATGATAGATGATACACACAGAAGAAAATAGTGATAGATGATACACACAGAAATCAATAGTGGTAGATGATACACACAGACATAAATAGTGATAGATGATACACACAGAAAGCAATAGTGACAGATGATACACACAGGAATCAATAGTAATAGATGATACACACAGAAATGAATTGTTATAGATGATACACACAGAAAGCAATAGTGATAGATGATACACAGAGAAATCAATTGTGATAGATGATAGACACAGACATAAATTGTGATAGAGGATACACACAGAAATCAATAGTGATAGATAATACACACAGATATCAATACTGATAGATGACACACACAGAAATAAATTGTGATAGATGATACACACAGAAATCAATAGTGATATATGATACACACAGAAATCAATAGTGATAGATGATATACACAGAAATAAATTGTGATAGATGATACACACAGAAATCAATAGTGATAGATGATACACACAGTAATCAATAGTGATAGATGATAATCACAGAAATTAATAGTGATAGATGATACACACAGAAATCAATAGTGATAGATGATACACACAGAAATCAATAGTGATAGATGATACACACAGAAATGAATTGTGATAGATGATACACACGAAAATCAATAGTGATATATGATACACACAGAAACAAATAGTGGTAGATGATACACACAGATATTTACAGTGATAGATGATACACACAGAAATCAATAGTGATAGATGATACACACAGAAATAAATTGTGATAGATGATACACACAGAAATCAATAGTGATATATTATCTACAGAAAACAATTGTGATAGATGATACACACAGAAATAAATAATGATAGATGATACACCTTGAAATCAATAGTGATAGATGATATACACAGAAAGAAATTGTGATAGATGATACACACAGAAATCAATAGTGATATATGATCTAGAAAAATCAATAGTAATAGATGATACACACAGAAATCAATAGTGATAGATGATACACACAGAAATTAATAGTGATAGATGATACACACAGAAATCAATAGTGATAGATGATGCACACAGAAATAAATAGTGATAGATGATACACAAAGAAATCAATAGTGATAGATGATACACACAGAAAGCAATAGTGATAGATGATGAACACAGAAATCAATAGTGATAGATTATGAACACAGAAATCAATAGTGATAGATGATACACACAGAAATCAATAGTGATAGATGATACACATAGAAATAAATAGTGATAGATGATACACATAGAAATCAATAGTGATAGATGATACACACAGAAATCAATAGTGATAGATGATACACATAGAAATCAATAGTGATAGATGATACACACAGAAATCAATAGTGATAGATGATACACACAGAAATCAATAGTGATAGATGATACACACAGAAATAAATAGTAATAGATGATACACACAGAAATCATTAGTGATAGATGATACACACAGAAATAAATAGTGATAGATGATACACACAGAAATCAATAGTGATAGATGATACACACAGAAAGCAAAAGGTATAGATGATGAACACAGAAATCAATAGTGATAGATGATGAACACGGAAATCAATAGTGATAGACGATACACAGAGAAAGCAATAGTGATAGATGATACACACAGAAAGCAATAGTGATAGATGATACACACAGAAATCAATAGTGATAGATGATACACACAGACAGAAATAGTGATAGATGATAAACACAGAAATCAATAGTGATAGATGATACACACAGAAATCAATAGTGATAGATGATACACACAGAAATCAATAGTGATAGAAGATACACACAGAAAGCAATAGTGATAGATGATACACACAGAAATTAATAATGATAGATGATACACACAGAAGAAAATAGTGATAGATGATAGACACAGAAATCAATAGTGGTAGATGATACACACAGACATCAATAGTGATAGATGATACACACAGAAAGCAATAGTGACAGATGATACACACAGAAATCAATAGTAATAGATGATACACACAGAAATGAATTGTTATAGATGATACACACAGAAAGCAATAGTGATAGATGATACACAGAGAAATCAATTGTGATAGATGATAGACACAGACATAAATTGAGATAGAGGATACACACAGAAATCAATAGTGATAGATAATACACACAGATATCAATACTGATAGATGACACACACAGAAATAAATTGTGATAGATGATACACACAGAAATCAATAGTGATATATGATACACACAGAAATCAATAGTGATAGATGATATACACAGAAATAAATTGTGATAGATGATACACACAGAAATCAATAGTGATAGATGATACACACAGAAATCAATAGTGATAGATGATACACACAGAAATTAATAGTGATAGATGATACACACAGACATCTATAGTGATAGATAATACACACAGAAATAAATTGTGATAGATGATACACACGAAATCAATAGTGATATATGATCTACAGAAATCAATAGTGATAGATGATACACACAGAAATCACTAGTGATAGATGAAACACAGAAATAAATTGTGATAGATGATACACACAGACATAAATTGTGAAAGATGATATACACAGAAATCAAAAGTGATATATGATCTACATAAATAAATAGTGATCGATGATACACACAGAAATCAATAGTGATATATGATACATAAAGAAATCAATAGTGAAAGATTATACATATAGAAATCAATAGTAAGAGATGATAATCACAGAAATTAATAGTGATAGATGATACACACAGAAATCAATAGTGATAGATGATACACACAGAAATCAATAGTGATAGATGATACACACAGAAATGAATTGTGATAGATGATACACACGAAAATCAATAGTGATATATGATACACACAGAAACAAATAGTGATAGATGATACACACAGATATTAACAGTGATAGATGATACACACAGAAATCAATAGTGATAGATGATACACACAGAAATAAATTGTGATAGATGATACACACAGAAATCAATAGTGATAGATGATACACACAGAAAGCAATAGTGATAGATGATGAACACAGAAATCAATAGTGATAGATTATGAACACAGAAATCAATAGTGATAGATGATACACACAGAAATCAATAGTGATAGATGATACACATAGAAATAAATAGTGATAGATGATACACATAGAAATCAATAGTGATATATTATCTACAGAAAACAATTGTGATAGATGATACACACAGAAATAAATAATGATAGATGATACACCTTGAAATCAATAATGATAGATGATATACACAGAAAGAAATTGTGATAGATGATACACACAGAAATCAATAGTGATATATGATCTAGAAAAATCAATAGTGATAGATGATACACACAGAAATCAACAGTGATAGATGATACACACAGAAATACATAGTGATAGATGATACACACAGAAATCAATAGTGGTAGATGATGCACACAGAATAATAGTGATAGATGATACACACAGAAATAAATAGTGATAGATGATACACACAGAAATCAATAGTGATAGATGATGCACACAGAAATAAATAGTGATAGATGATACACACAGAAATCAATAGTGATAGATGATACACACAGAAAGCAATAGTGATAGATGATGAACACAGAAATCAATAGTGATAGATTATGAACACAGAAATCAATAGTGATAGATGATACACACAGAAATCAATAGTGATAGATGATACACATAGAAATAAATAGTGATAGATGATACACATAGAAATCAATAGTGATAGATGATACACACAGAAATCAATAGTGATAGATGATACACATAGAAATCAATAGTGATAGATGATACACACAGAAATCAATAGTGATAGATGATACACACAGAAATCAATAGTGATAGATGATACACACAGAAATCAATAGGGATAGATGATACACACAGAAAGCAATAGTGATAGATGATGAACACAGAAATCAATAGTGATAGATGATGCACACAGAATAATAGTGATAGATGATACACACAGAAATAAATAGTGATAGATGATACACACAGAAATCAATAGTGATAGATGATACACACAGAAATCAATAGTGATAGATGATGAACACAGAAATCAATAGTGATAGATGATACACACAGAAAGCAATAGTGATAGATGATACACACAGAAATCAATAGTGATAGATGATACACACAGAAATAAATAGTGATAGATGATACACACAGAAATCAATAGTGATAGATGATACACACAGAAATCAATAGTGATAGATGATACACACAGAAAGCAAGAGTGATACATTATACACACAGAAAGCAGTAGTGATAGATGATACACACAGAAATAAATAGTGATAGATGATACACACAGATATCAATAGTGATAGATGATGCACACAGAATAATAGTGATAGATGATACACACAGAAATAAATAGTGATAGATGATACACACAGAAATCAATAGTGATAGATGATACACACAGAAAGCAATAGTGATAGATGATGAACACAGAAATCAATAGTGATAGATGATGAACACAGAAATCAATAGTGATAGACGATACACAGAGAAAGCAATAGTGATAGATGATACACACAGAAAGCAATAGTGATAGATGATACACACAGAAATAAATTGTGATAGATGATACACACAGAAATAAATTGTGATAGATGATACACACAGAAAAAAATTGTGATAGTTGATACACACAGAAATAAATAGTGATAGATGATACACACAGAAATCAATAGTGATAGATGATGCACACAGAAATAAATAGTGATAGATGATACACACAGAAATCAATAGTGATAGATGATACACACAGAAAGCAATAGTGATAGATGATGAACACAGAAATCAATAGTGATAGATGATACACACAGAAAGCAATAGTGATAGATGATACACACAGAAATCAATAGTGATAGATGATACACACAGAAATAAATAGTGATAGATAATACACACAGAAATCAATAGTGATAGATGATACAAACAGAAATCAATAGTGATAGATGACACACACAGAAAGCAAGAGTGATACATTATACACACAGAAAGCAGTAGTGATAGATGATACACACAGAAATAAATAGTGATAGATGATACACACAGATATCAATAGTGATAGATGATGCACACAGAATAATAGTGATAGATGATACACACAGAAATCAATAGTGATACATTATACACACAGAAAGCAGTAGTGATAGATGATACACACAGAAATAAATAGTGATAGATGATACACACAGATATCAATAGTGATAGATGATGCACACAGAATAATAGTGATAGATGATACACACAGAAATCAATAGTGTATAGATGATACACACAGAAATCAATAGTGATAGATGATACACACAGAAAGCAATAGTGATAGCTGATGAACACAGAAATCAATAGTGATAGATGATACACACAGAAATAAATAGTGATAGATGATACACATAGACATCAATAGTGATAGATGATACACACAGAAAGCAATAGTGATAGATGATACACACAGAAATAAATTGTGATAGATGATACACACAGACATAAATTGTGAAAGATGATACACACAGATATAAATTGTGATAGATGATACACACAGAAATAAATAATGATAGATGATACACAGAGAAAGCAATAGTGATAGATGATACACACAGAAATTAATTGTGATAGATGATGAACACAGAAATAAATAGTGATAGATGATGAACACAAAAATTAATAGTGATAGATGATACACAGAGAAAGCAATAGTGATAGATGATACACACAGAAATAAATTGTGATAGATGATACACACGGAAATAAATTGTGTAAGATGATACACACAGAAATAAATAGTGATAGATGATACACACAGAAATCAATAGTGATAGATGATGCACACAGAATAATAGTGATAGATATTACACACAGAAATAAATAGTGATAGATGATACACACAGAAATAATAGTGATAGATGATACACACAGAAAGCAATAGTGGTAGATGATGAACACAGAAATCCATAGTGATAGATGATTCACACAGAAATAAATAGTGATAGATGATACACACAGAAATAAATAGTGATAGATGATACACACAGAAATAAATAGTGATAGATGATGAACACAGAAAGCAATAGTGATAGATGATACACACAGAAATCAATAGTGATAGATGATACACACAGAAATAAATAGTGATAGATGATACACACAGAAATAACAAGTGACATATGATACACACAGAAATAAATGGTGATAGATGATGAACACAGAAATCAATAGTGATAGATGATACACAGAGAAAGCAATAGTGATAGATTATACACACAGAAATAAATAGTGATAGATGATACACACAGAAATCAATAGTGATAGATGATACACACAGAAATAAATTGTGATAGATGATACACACAGAAATAAATTGTGATAGATGATACACACAGAAATAAATTGTGATAGATGATACACACAGAAATAAATAATGATAGATGATACACACAGAAATAAATAGTGATAGATGATGAACACAGAAAGCAATAGTGATAGATGATACACACAGAAATCAATAGTGATAGATGATACACACAGAAATAAATAGTGATAGATGATACACACAGAAATCAATAGTGATAGATGATACACACAGAAATAAATAGTGATAGATGATGAACACAGAAATCAATAGTGATAGATGATACACAGAGAAAGCAATAGTGATAGATGATACACACAGAAATAAATAGTCATAGATCATACACACAGACACCAATCATGATAGATGATACACACAGAAATAAATTGTGATAGATGATACACACAGAAATATATTGTGATAGATGATACACCCCGAAATAAATGGTGATAGATGATACACACAGAAATAAATAATGATAGATGATACACACAGCAATCAATAGTGATAGATGATGCACACAGAATAATAGTGATAGATGATACACACAGAAATAAATAGTGATAGATGATACACACAGAAATCAATAGTGATAGATGATACACACAGAAATCAATAGTGATAGATGATACACACAGAAATCAATTGTGATAGATGATAGACACTGAAATAAATTGTGATAGATGATACACACAGAAATAAATAGTGATAGATGATACACACAGAAATCAATAGTGATAGATGATACAAACAGACCTTAATAGTGATAGATGATACACACAGAAATCAATAGTGATAGATGATTCACACAGACATCTATAGTGATAGATAATACACACAGAAATAAATTGTGATAGATGGTACACACGAAATCAATAGGTATATATGATCTACAGAAATCAATAGTGATAGATGATACACACAGAAATCAATAGTGATAGATGAAACACAGAAATAAATTGTGATAGATGATACACACAGACATAAATTGTGATAGATGATATACACAAAAATCAATAGTGATATATGATCTACAGAAATAAATAGTGATCGATGATACACACAGAAATCAATAGTGATATATGATACATCAAGAAATCAATAGTGATAGATGATACACATAGAAATCAATAGTGAGAGATGATAATCACAGAAATAATTAGTGATAGATGATACACACAGAAATCAATAGTGATAGATGATACACAAAGAAATACACAGTGATATATTATACACACAGAAATGAATTGTGATAGATGATACACACGGAAATCAATAGTGATATATGATCTACAGAAACAAATAGTGATAGATGATACACACAGAAATTTACAGTGATAGATGATACACACAGAAACTAATAGTGGTAGATGATACACACAGAAATAAATTGTGATAGATGATACACACAGAAATCAATAGTGATATATTATCAACAGAAATCAATTGTGATAGATGATACACACAGAAATAAATAATGATAGATGATACACCTAGAAATCAATAGTGATAGATGATATACACAGAAATAAATTGTGATAGATGATACACACAGAAATCAATAGTGATATATGATCTAGAAAAATCAATAGTGATAGATGATACACACAGAAATAAATAGTGATAGATGATACACACAGAAATCAATAGTGATAGATGATACACACAGAAAGCAATAGTGATAGATGAGGAACACAGAAATCATTAGTGATAGATGATGAACACAAACATCAATAGTGATAGATGATACACAGAGAAAGCAAAAGTGATAGATGATACACACAGAAATAAATAGTGATAGATGATACACACAGAAATCAATAGTGATAGATGATACACACAGAAATAAATTGTGATAGATGATACACACAGAAATAAAGTGTGATTGATGATACACACAGAAATAAATTGTGATAGATGATACACACAGAAATTAATAGTGATAGATGATACACACAGAGATCAATAGTGATAGATTATGCACAGAGAATAATAGTGATAGTATCATCTGTGTATATTCTATCACTATTGCTTTCTGCGTGGATCATCTATCACTAAGGCTTTCTGCGCGTATCATCTATCATTATTTATTTCTGTGTGTATTATCTATCACTATTGCTTTATGTGTGTATCATCTATCACTATTGCTCTCTGTGTGTATCATCTATCACTATTGATTTCTGTGTGTATCATCTATCACTATTGATTTCTGTGTGTATCATCTATCACTATTGCTTTCTGTGTGTATTATCTATCACTAAGGCTTTCTGTGCGTATCATCTATCACTATTGATTTCTGTGTTTATCATCTATAATTATTGATTTCTGTGTGTATCATCTATCACTATTGATTTCTGTGTGTATCATCTATCACTATTGCTTTCTGTGTGTATCATCTATCACTATTGATTTCTTAGTGTATCATCTATCACTATTGATTTCTCTGTGTATCATCTATCACTATTGATTTCTCTGCGTATCATCTATCATTATAGATTTCTGTGTATCATCTATCATTATTTATTTCTGTGTGTATCGTCTATCACTATTGATTTCTGTGTGTATCATCTATCTCTATTGCTTTCTGTGTGTATCATCTATCACTATTGCTTTATGTGGTTATTATATACTGCTATTGCTTTCTGCGTGGATCATCTACACGATTGATTTCTGTGCATATCATCTATCATTATTTATTTCTGTGTGTATCATCTATCACTATTGGTTTCTGTGTGTATCATCTATCACTATTGATTTCTGTGTGTATCATCTATCACTATTTATTTCTGTGTGTATCATCTATCACTACTGCTTTGTGTGTGTATCATCTATCACTCTTGCTTTCTGTGTGTATCATCTATCACGTTTGTATTTCTGTGTGTATCATCTATCACTATTGCTTTCTGTGTGTATCATCTACATTAAAGCTTTCTGTGCGTATCATCTATCACTATTTATTTCTGTGTGTATAATCTATCACTATTGATTTCTGTGTGTATCATCTATCACTATTGATATCTGTGTGTATCATATATCACTATTGATTTCTGTCTGTATCGTCTATTGTATTTCTGTATCGTCTATTGTATTTCTGTGTGTATCATCTATCATTATTTCTGTGTGTATCCTCTATCATTATTTCTGTCTGTATCGTCTATTGTATTTCTGTATCGTCTATTGTATTTCTGTGTGTATCATCTATCATTATTTATTTCTGTGTGTATAATCTATTACTATTGATTTCTGTGTGTATCATCTATCACTATTGATATCTGTGTGTATCATATATCACTATTGATTTCTGTCTGTATCGTCTATTGTTATTTGTTTCTGTGTGTATCATTTATCACTATTTTTTCTGTGTGTATCTTCTCACACTTCTGCTTTCTGTGCGGATCATCTGTAACTATTGATTTCTGTGTGTATCATCTATCATTATTGATTTCTGTTTGTATCATCTATCACTATTCATTTCTGTGTGTATCATCTATCATTATTTATTTCTGTGTGTATCATCTATCACTATTTATTTCTGTGTGTTTCATCTATCACTATTGATTTCTGCGTGGATCATCTGTAACTATTGATTTCTGTGTATATCATCTATCATTATTGATGTTTGTTTGTATCATCTATCATTATTTATTTCTGTGTGTAACATCTATCACTATTGATTTCTGTGTGGATCATCTGTAACTATGGATTTCTCTGTGTATCATCTATCATTATTGATTTCTGTTTGTATCATCTATCACTATTGATTTCTGTGTGTATCATCTATCACTATTGATTTCTGCGTGGATCATCTATCACTAAGGCTTTCTGTGTGTATCATCTATCACTATTGATTTCTGTGTGTATCATCTATCACTATTGCTTTCTGCGTCGATCATCTATCACTAAGGCTTTCTGTGTGTATCATCTATCACTATTGATTTCTGTGTGTATCATCTATAACTATTTATTTCTGTGGGTATCATCTATCACTATTGCTTTCTGCGTCGATTTTCTATCACTAAGGCTTTCTGTGTGTATCCTGTATCACTATTGATTTCTGTGTGTATCATCTATCACTATTGATTTCTGCGTGTATCATCTATCACTATTGCTTTCTGTGTGTATCATCTATCACTATTGATTTCTGTGTGTATCATCTATCACTATTGCGTTCTGTGTGTATCATCTATCACTATTGCTTTCTGCGTGGATCATCTATCACTAAGGCTTTCTGCGCGTATCATCTATCATTATTTATTTCTGTGTGTATTATCTATCACTATTGCTTTCTGTGTGTATCATCTATCACTATTGCTCTCTGTGTGTATCATCTATCACTATTGATTTCTGTGTGTATCATCTATCACTATTTATTTCTGTGTGTATCATCTATCACTATTGATTTCTTAGTGTATACTCTATCACTATTGCTTTCTGTGTGTATCATCTATCACTAAGGCTTTCTGTGCATATCATCTATCACTAGTGATTTTTGTGTGTATTATCTATGATTATTTATTTCTGTGTGTATCGTCTATCACTATTGATTTCTGTGTGTATCATCGCTCACTATTGCTTTCTGTGTGTATTATCTATCACTATTGCTTTCTGTGTGTATTATCTATCACTATTGCTTTCTGTGTGTATCATATATCACTATTGCTTTCTGCGTGGATCATCTACACTATTGCTTTCTGTGCGTATCATCTATCATTATTTATTTCTGTGTGTATCATCTATCACTATTGGTTTCTGTGTGTATCATCTATCACTATTGATTTCTGTGTGTATCATCTATCACTATTTATTTTTGTGTGTATCATCTATCACTACTGCTTTCTATGTGTATCATCTATCACTCTTGCTTTCTGTGTGTATCATCTATCACTATTGATTTCTGTGTGTATCATGTATCACTATTGATATCTGTTTTTATTATCTAGTGGATCATCTATCACTATTGATTTCTCTGTGTATCCTCTATCGGGTTTTTTTTCTGTGTGTATCATCTATCACTATTGATTTCTGTGTGTATCATCTATCACTATTGATTTCTGTTTGTATAATCTATCACTATTGCTTTTTGTGTGTATCATCTATCACTATTGCTTTCTGTGTGTATCATCTATCACTATTGATTTCTGTGTGTATCATCTATCACTATTGATGTCTGTGTGTATCATATATCACTATTTATTTCTGTGTGTATCATCTATCACTATTGCTTTCTGCGTCGATCATCTATCACTAAGGCTTTCTGTGCGTATCATCCATAACTATTGATTTCTGTGTGTATCATCTATCACTATTTATTTCTGTGTGTATCATCTATCACTATTGCTTTCTGCGTCCATCATCTATCACTAAGGCTTTCTGTGTGTATCATCTATCACTATTTATTTCTGTGTGTATCATCTATAACTATTTATGTCTGTGTGTATCATCTATCACTATTGCTTTCTGCTTCGATAATCTATCACTAAGGCTTTCTGTGTGTATCCTGTATCACTATTGATTTCTGTGTTTATCATCTATCACTATTTATTTCTGTGTGTATCATCTATCACTATTGATTTCTGTGTGTATCATCTATCACTATTGATTTCTGTGTGTATCATCTATCACTATTGATTTCTGTGTGTATCATCTATCACTATTGCGTTCTGTGTGTATCATCTATCACTATTGCTTTCTGCGTGGATCATCTATCAATAAGGCTTTCTGCGCGTATAATCTATCATTATTTATTTCTGTGTGTATTATCTATCACTATTGCTTTCTGTGTGTATCATCTATCACTGTTGCTCTCTGTGTGTATCATCTATCACTATTGATTTCTGTGTGTATCATCTATCACTATTGATTTCTGTGTGTATCATCTATCACTATTGCTTTCTGTGTGTATCATCTATCACTAAGGCTTTCTGTGCGTATCATCTATCACTATTGATTTCTGTGTTTATCATCTATCATTATTTATTTCTGTGTGTATTATCTATCACTATTGATTTCTGTGTGTATCATCTATCACTATTGCTTTCTGTGTGTATCATCTATCACTATTGCTTTCTGTGTGTATCATCTATCACTATTGCTTTCTGTGTGTATCATCTATCACTATTGATTTCTGTGTGTATTATCTATCACTATTTATTTCTGTGTGTATCATCTATCACTTCTGCTTTCTGTGTGTATAATCTATCACTCTTGCTTTCTGTGTGTATCATCTATCACTATTGATTTCTATGTGTATCATCTATCACTATTGATTTCTGTGTGTATTATCTATCACTATTTATTTCTGTGTGTATCATCTATCACTACTGCTTTCTGTGTGTATAATCTATCACTCTTGCTTTCTGTGTGTATCATCTATCACTATTGATTTCTGTGTGTATTATCTAGTGGATCATCTATCACTATTGATTTCTGTGTGTATCATCTATCGTTATTTTTTTCTGTGTGTATCATCTATCACTATTGATTTCTGTGTGTATCATCTATCACTATTGATTTCTGTGTGTATCATCTATCACTATTGCTTTCTGTGTGTATCATCTATCACTATTGCTTTGTGTGTGTATCATCTATAACTATTGATTTCTGTGTGTATCATCTATAACTATTGATTTCTGTGTGTATCATATATCACTATTTATTTCTGTGTGTATCATCTATCACTATTGCTTTCTGCGTCGATCATCTTGTACTAAGGCTTTCTGTGCGTATCATCTATCACTATTGATTTCTGTGTGTATCATATATCACTATTTATTTCTGTGTGTATCATCTATCACTATTGCTTTCTGCGTCGATCATCTATCACCAAGGCTTTCTGTGTGTATCATCTATACTATTGATTTCTGTGTGTATCATCTATAACTATTTATTTCTGTGTGTATCATCTACTACTATTGCTTTCTGCGTAGATTATCTATCACTAAGGCTTTCTGTGTGTATCATGTATCACAATTGATTTCTGTGTGTATCATCTATCACTATTTATTTCTGTGTGTATCATCTATCACTATTGATATCTGTGTGTATCATATATCACTATTGATTTCTGTCTGTATCGTCTATTGTATTTCTGTATCGTCTATTGTATTTCTGTGTGTATCATCTATCTTTATTTCTGTGTGTATCCTCTATCATTATTTCTGTCTGTATCGTCTATTGTATTTCTGTATCGTCTATTGTATTTCTGTGTGTATCATCTATCATTATTTATTTCTGTGTGTATAATCTATTACTATTGATTTCTGTGTGTATCATCTATCACTATTGATATCTGTGTGTATCATATATCACTATTGATTTCTGTCTGTATCGTCTATTGTTATTTGTTTCTGTGTGTATCATTTATCACTATTTTTTTCTGTGTGTATCTTCTCACACTATTGCTTTCTGTGCGGATCATCTGTAACTATTGATTTCTGTGTGTATCATCTATCATTATTGATTTCTGTTTGTATCATCTATCACTATTCATTTCTGTGTGTATCATCTATCATTATTTATTTCTGTGTGTATCATCTATCACTATTTATTTCTGTGTGTTTCATCTATCACTATTGATTTCTGCGTAGATCATCTGTAACTATTGATTTCTGTGTATATCATCTATCATTATTGATTTTTGTTTGTATCATCTATCATTATTTATTTCTATGTGTAACATCTATCACTATTGATTTCTGTGTGGATCATCTGTAACTATTGATTTCTCTGTGTATCATCTATCATTATTGATTTCTGTTTGTATCATCTATCACTATTTATTTCTGTGTGTATCATCTATAACTATTGATTTCTGCGTGGATCATCTATCACTAAGGCTTTCTGTGTGTATCATCTATCACTATTGATTTCTGTGTGTATCATCTATCACTATTTATTTCTGTGTGTATCATCTATCACTATTGCTTTCTGCGTCGATCATCTATCACTAAGGCTTTCTGTGTGTATCATCTATCACTATTGATTTCTGTGTGTATCATCTATAACTATTTATTTCTGTGGGTATCATCTATCACTATTGCTTTCTGCGTCGATTTTCTATCACTAAGGCTTTCTGTGTGTATCCTGTATCACTATTGATTTCTGTGTGTATCATCTATCACTATTGATTTCTGTGTGTATCATCTATAACTATTGCTTTCTGTGTGTATCATCTATCACTATTGATTTCTGTGTGTATCATCTATCACTATTGCGTTCTGTGTGTATCATCTATCACTATTGCTTTCTGCGTGGATCATCTATCACTAAGGCTTTCTGCGCGTATCATCTATCATTATTTATTTCTGTGTGTATTATCTATCACTATTGCTTTCTGTGTGTATCATCTATCACTATTGCTCTCTGTGTGTATCATCTATCACTATTGATTTCTGTGTGTATCATCTATCACTATTTATTTCTGTGTGTATCATCTATCACTATTGATTTCTTAGTGTATACTCTATCACTATTGCTTTCTGTGTGTATCATCTATCACTAAGGCTTTCTGTGCATATCATCTATCACTAGTGATTTTTGTGTGTATTATCTATGATTATTTATTTCTGTGTGTATCGTCTATCACTATTGATTTCTGTGTGTATCATCGCTCACTATTGCTTTCTGTGTGTATTATCTATCACTATTGCTTTCTGTGTGTATTATCTATCACTATTGCTTTCTGTGTGTATCATATATCACTATTGCTTTCTGCGTGGATCATCTACACTATTGCTTTATGTGCGTATCATCTATCATTATTTATTTCTGTGTGTATCATCTATCACTATTGGTTTCTGTGTGTATCATCTATCACTATTGATTTCTGTGTGTATCATCTATCACTATTTATTTCTGTGTGTATCATCTATCACTACTGCTTTCTATGTGTATCATCTATCACTCTTGCTTTCTGTGTGTATCATCTATCACTATTGATTTCTGTGTGTATCATGTATCACTATTGATTTCTGTTTTTATTATCTAGTGGATCATCTATCACTATTGATTTCTCTGTGTATCCTCTATCGGGTTTTTTTTCTGTGTGTATCATCTATCACTATTGATTTCTGTGTGTATCATCTATCACTATTGATTTCTGTGTGTATAATCTATCACTATTGCTTTTTGTGTGTATCATCTATCACTATTGCTTTCTGTGTGTATCATCTATCACTATTGATTTCTGTGTGTATCACCTATCACTATTGATGTCTGTGTGTATCATATATCACTATTTATTTCTGTGTGTATCATCTATCACTATTGCTTTCTGCATCGATCATCTATCACTAAGGCTTTCTGTGCGTATCATCCATAACTATTGATTTCTGTGTGTATCATCTATCACTATTTATTTCTGTGTGTATCATCTATCACTATTGCTTTCTGCGTCCATCATCTATCACTAAGGCTTTCTGTGTGTATCATCTATCACTATTTATTTCTGTGTGTATCATCTATAACTATTTATGTCTGTGTGTATCATCTATCACTATTGCTTTCTGCTTCGATAATCTATCACTAAGGCTTTCTGTGTGTATCCTGTATCACTATTGATTTCTGTGTTTATCATCTATCACTATTTATTTCTGTGTGTATCATCTATCACTATTGATTTCTGTGTGTATCATCTATCACTATTGATTTCTGTGTGTATCATCTATCACTATTGATTTCTGTGTGTATCATCTATCACTATTGCGTTCTGTGTGTATCATCTATCACTATTGCTTTCTGCGTGGATCATCTATCAATAAGGCTTTCTGCGCGTATCATCTATCATTATTTATTTCTGTGTGTATTATCTATCACTATTGCTTTCTGTGTGTATCATCTATCACTGTTGCTCTCTGTGTGTATCATCTATCACTATTGATTTCTGTGTGTATCATCTATCACTATTGCTTTCTGTGTGTATCATCTATCACTATTGCTTTCTGTGTGTATCATCTATCACTATTGCTTTCTGTGTGTATCATCTATCACTATTGATTTCTGTGTGTATTATCTATCACTATTTATTTCTGTGTGTATCATCTATCACTTCTGCTTTCTGTGTGTATAATCTATCACTCTTGCTTTCTGTGTGTATCATCTATCACTATTGTTTTCCATGTGTATCATCTATCACTATTGATTTCTGTGTGTATCATCTATCACTATTGATTTCTGTGTGTATAATCTATCACTATTGCTTTCTGTGTGTATCATCTATCACTATTGATTTCTGTGTGTATCATCTATAACTATTGATTTCTGTCTGTATCATATATCACTATTTATTTCTGTGTGTATCATCTATCACTATTGCTTTCTGCGTCGATCATCTTGTACTAAGGCTTTCTGTGCGTATCATCTATCACTATTGATTTCTGTGTGTATCATATATCACTATTTATTTCTGTGTGTATCATCTATCACTATTGATTTCTGTGTGTATCATCTATAACTATTTATTTCTGTGTGTATCATCTACTAATATTGCTTTCTGCGTCGATTATCTATCACTAAGGCTTTCTGTGTGTATCATGTAACACAATTGATTTCTGTGTGTATCATCTATCACTATTTATTTCTGTGTGTATCATCTATCACTATTGCTTTCTGTGTGTATCATCTATCACTATTGATTTCTGTGTGTATCATCTATCACTATTGATTTCTGTGTGTATCATCTATCACTATTGATTTCTGTGTGTATCATCTATTACTATTGCGTTCTGTGTGTATCATCTATCAATATTGCTTTTTGCGTGGATCATCTATCACTAAGGCTTTCTGCTCGTATCATCTATCATTATTTATTTCTGTGTGTATTATCTATCACTATTGCTTTCTGTGTGTATCATCTATCACTATTGCTCTCTATGTGTATCATCTATCACTATTGATTTCTGTGTGTATCATCTATCACTATTGATTTCTGTGTGTATCATCTATCACTATTGCTTTCTGTGTGTATCGTCTACTACAATTGATTTCTGTGTGTATCATCTATCACTATTGATTTCTGTGTGTATCATCTATAACTATTGATTTCTGTGTGTATCATCTATCACTATTGCTTTCTGTGTGTATCATCTATCACTAAGGCTTTCTGTGCGTATCATCTATCACTATTGATTTCTGTGTTTATCATCTATCATTATTTATTTCTGTGTGTATCATCTATCACTATTGATTTCTGTGTGTATCATCTATCACTATTGCTTTCTGTGTGTATCATCTATCACTATTGATTTCTGTGTGTATCATCTATCACTATTGCTTTCTGTGTGTATCATCTATCACTATTGATTTCTGTGTGTATTATCTATCACTATTTATTTCTGTGTGTATCATCTATCACTTCTGCTTTCTGTGTGTATAATCTATCACTCTTGCTTTCTGTGTGTATCATCTATCACTATTGATTTCTCTGTGTATCATCTATCACTATTGATTTCTGTGTGTATTATCTATCACTATTTATTTCTGTGTGTATCATCTATCACTACTGCTTTCTGTGTGTATAATCTATCACTCTTGCTTTCTGTGTGTATCATCTATCACTATTGATTTCTGTGTGTTTTATCTAGTGGATCATCTATCACTATTGATTTCTGTGTGTATCATCTATCGTTATTTTTTTCTGTGTGTATCATCTATCACTATTGATTTCTGTGTGTATCATCTATCACTATTGATTTCTGTGTGTATCATCTATCACTATTGCTTTCTGTGTGTATCATCTATCACTATTGCTTTGTGTGTGTATCATCTATAACTATTGATTTCTGTGTGTATCATCTATAACTATTGATTTCTGTGTGTATCATATATCACTATTTTTTTCTGTGTGTATCATCTATCACTATTGCTTTCTGCTTCGATAATCTATCACTAAGGCTTTCTGTGTGTATCCTGTATCACTATTGATTTCTGTGTTTATCATCTATCACTATTTATTTCTGTGTGTATCATCTATCACTATTGATTTCTGTGTGTATCATCTATCACTATTGATTTCTGTGTGTATCATCTATCACTATTGATTTCTGTGTGTATCATCTATCACTATTGCGTTCTGTGTGTATCATCTATCACTATTGCTTTCTGCGTGGATCATCTATCAATAAGGCTTTCTGCGCGTATCATCTATCATTATTTATTTCTGTGTGTATTATCTATCACTATTGCTTTCTGTGTGTATCATCTATCACTGTTGCTCTCTGTGTGTATCATCTATCACTATTGATTTCTGTGTGTATCATCTATCACTATTGCTTTCTGTGTGTATCATCTATCACTATTGCTTTCTGTGTGTATCATCTATCACTATTGCTTTCTGTGTGTATCATCTATCACTATTGATTTCTGTGTGTATTATCTATCACTATTTATTTCTGTGTGTATCATCTATCACTTCTGCTTTCTGTGTGTATAATCTATCACTCTTGCTTTCTGTGTGTATCATCTATCACTATTGTTTTCCATGTGTATCATCTATCACTATTGATTTCTGTGTGTATCATCTATCACTATTGATTTCTGTGTGTATAATCTATCACTATTGCTTTCTGTGTGTATCATCTATCACTATTGATTTCTGTGTGTATCATCTATAACTATTGATTTCTGTCTGTATCATATATCACTATTTATTTCTGTGTGTATCATCTATCACTATTGCTTTCTGCGTCGATCATCTTGTACTAAGGCTTTCTGTGCGTATCATCTATCACTATTGATTTCTGTGTGTATCATATATCACTATTTATTTCTGTGTGTATCATCTATCACTATTGATTTCTGTGTGTATCATCTATAACTATTTATTTCTGTGTGTATCATCTACTAATATTGCTTTCTGCGTCGATTATCTATCACTAAGGCTTTCTGTGTGTATCATGTAACACAATTGATTTCTGTGTGTATCATCTATCACTATTTATTTCTGTGTGTATCATCTATCACTATTGCTTTCTGTGTGTATCATCTATCACTATTGATTTCTGTGTGTATCATCTATCACTATTGATTTCTGTGTGTATCATCTATCACTATTGATTTCTGTGTGTATCATCTATTACTATTGCGTTCTGTGTGTATCATCTATCAATATTGCTTTTTGCGTGGATCATCTATCACTAAGGCTTTCTGCTCGTATCATCTATCATTATTTATTTCTGTGTGTATTATCTATCACTATTGCTTTCTGTGTGTATCATCTATCACTATTGCTCTCTATGTGTATCATCTATCACTATTGATTTCTGTGTGTATCATCTATCACTATTGATTTCTGTGTGTATCATCTATCACTATTGCTTTCTGTGTGTATCGTCTACTACAATTGATTTCTGTGTGTATCATCTATCACTATTGATTTCTGTGTGTATCATCTATAACTATTGATTTCTGTGTGTATCATCTATCACTATTGCTTTCTGTGTGTATCATCTATCACTAAGGCTTTCTGTGCGTATCATCTATCACTATTGATTTCTGTGTTTATCATCTATCATTATTTATTTCTGTGTGTATCATCTATCACTATTGATTTCTGTGTGTATCATCTATCACTATTGCTTTCTGTGTGTATCATCTATCACTATTGATTTCTGTGTGTATCATCTATCACTATTGCTTTCTGTGTGTATCATCTATCACTATTGATTTCTGTGTGTATTATCTATCACTATTTATTTCTGTGTGTATCATCTATCACTTCTGCTTTCTGTGTGTATAATCTATCACTCTTGCTTTCTGTGTGTATCATCTATCACTATTGATTTCTCTGTGTATCATCTATCACTATTGATTTCTGTGTGTATTATCTATCACTATTTATTTCTGTGTGTATCATCTATCACTACTGCTTTCTGTGTGTATAATCTATCACTCTTGCTTTCTGTGTGTATCATCTATCACTATTGATTTCTGTGTGTTTTATCTAGTGGATCATCTATCACTATTGATTTCTGTGTGTATCATCTATCGTTATTTTTTTCTGTGTGTATCATCTATCACTATTGATTTCTGTGTGTATCATCTATCACTATTGATTTCTGTGTGTATCATCTATCACTATTGCTTTCTGTGTGTATCATCTATCACTATTGCTTTGTGTGTGTATCATCTATAACTATTGATTTCTGTGTGTATCATCTATAACTATTGATTTCTGTGTGTATCATATATCACTATTTTTTTCTGTGTGTATCATCTATCACTATTGCTTTCTGCGTCGATCATCTTGTACTAAGGCTTTCTGTGCGTATCATCTATCACTATTGATTTCTGTGTGTATCATATATCACTATTTATTTCTGTGTGTATCATCTATCACTATTGCTTTCTGCGTCGATCATCTATCACCAAGGCTTTCTGTGTGTATCATCTATCACTATTGATTTCTGTGTGTATCATCTATAACTATTTATTTCTGTGTGTATCATCTACTACTATTGCTTTCTGCGTCGATTATCTATCACTAAGGCTTTCTGTGTGTATCATGTATCACAATTGATTTCTGTGTGTATCATCTATCACTATTTATTTCTGTGTGTATCATCTATCACTATTGCTTTCTGTGTGTATCATCTATCACTATTGATTTCTGTGTGTATCATCTATCACTGTTGATTTCTGTGTGTATCATCTATCACTATTGATTTCTGTGTGTATCATCTATTACTATTGCGTTCTGTGTGTATCCTCTATCAATATTGCTTTCTGCGTGGATCATCTATCACTAAGGCTTTCTGCTCGTATCATCTATCATTATTTATTTCTGTGTGTATTATCTATCACTAGTGCTTTCTGTGTGTATCATCTATCACTATTGCTCTCTATGTGTATCATCTATCACTATTGATTTCTGTGTGTATCATCTATCACTATTGATTTCTGTGTGTATCATCTATCACTATTGCTTTCTGTGTGTATCGTCTACTACAATTGATTTCTGTGTGTATCATCTATCACTATTGATTTCTGTGTGTATCATCTATAACTATTGATTTCTGTGTGTATCATCTATCACTATTGCTTTCTGTGTGTATCATCTATCACTAAGGCTTTCTGTGCGTATCATCTATCACTATTGATTTCTGTGTTTATCATCTATCATTATTTATTTCTGTGTGTATCATCTATCACTATTGATTTCTGTGGGTATCATCTATCACTATTGCTTTCTGTGTGTATCATCTATCACTATTGATTTCTTAGTGTATCATCTATCACTATTGCTTTCTGTGTGTATCATCTATCACTAAGGCTTTCTGTGCGTATCATCTATCACTCTTGATTTCTGTGTGTTCCATCTATCATTATTTATTTCTGTGTGTATCGTCTATCACTATTGATTTCTGTGTGTATCATCTATCACTATTGCTTTCTGTGTGTATCATCTATCACTATTGCTTTCTGTGTGTATCATCTATCACTATACCTTTCTGTGTGTATCATATATCACTATTGCTTTCTGCGTGGATCATCTACACTATTGATTTCTGTGCGTATCATCTATCATTATTTGTTTCTGTGTGTATCATCTATCACTATTGGTTTCTGTGTGTATCATCTATCACTAATGATTTCTGTGTGTATCATCTATCACTATTTGTTTCTGTGTGTATCATCTATCACTACTGCGTTCTGTGTGTATCATCTATCACTCTTGCTTTCTGTGTGTATCATCTATCACTATTGATTTCTGTGTGTATCATCTATCACTATTGCTTTCTGTGTGTATTATCTATCATTAAAGCTTTCTGTGCGTATCATCTATCACTATTGAGTTCTGTGTGTATCATATATCATTATTTATTTCTGTGTGTATCATCTATCAGTATTGATATCTGTGTGTATCATATATCACTATTGATTTCTGTCTGTATCGTCTATTGTTATTTGTTTCTGTGTGTATCATTTATCACTATTTTTTTCTGTGTGTATCATCTAACACTATTGATTTCTGTGTGTATCATCTATTACTATTGCGTTCTGTGTGTATCATCTATCAATATTGCTTTCTGCGTGGATCATCTATCACTAACGCTTTCTGCTCGTATCATCTATCATTATTTATTTCTGTGTGTATTATCTACCACTATTGCTTTCTGTGTGTATCATCTATCACTATTGCTCTCTGTGTGTATCATCTATCACTATTGATTTCTGTGTGTATCATCTATCACTATTGATTTCTGTGTGTATCATCTATCACTATTGCTTTCTGTGTGTATCATCTATCACTATTGATTTCTGTGTGTATCATGTATCACTATTGATTTCTGTTTGTATTATCTAGTGGATCATCTATCACTATTGATTTCTCTGTGTATCCTCTATCGGGTTTTTTTCTGTGTGTATCATCTATCACTATTGATTTCTGTGTGTATCATCTATCACTATTGATTTCTGTGTGTATAATCTATCACTATTGCTTTTTGTGTGTATCATCTATCACTATTGCTTTCTGTGTGTATCATCTATCACTATTGCTTTCTGTGTGTATCATCTATCACTATTGATTTCTTAGTGTATCATCTATCACTATTGCTTTCTGTGTGTATCATCTATCACTAAGGCTTTCTGTGCGTATCATCTATCACTCTTGATTTCTGTGTGTATCATCTATCATTATTTAGTTCTGTGTGTATAGTCTATCCCTATTGATTTCTGTGTGTATCATATATCACTATTAATTTCTGTGTGTATCCTCTATCACTATTGCTTTCTGCGTCGATCATCTATCACTAAGGCTTTCTGTGTGTATCATCTATCACTATAGATTTCTGTGTGTATCATCTATAACTATTTATTTCTGTGTGTATCATCTACTACTATTGCTTTCTGCGTCGATTATCTATCACTAAGGCTTTCTGTGTGTATCCTGTATCACTATTGATTTCTGTGTGTATCATCTATCACTATTTATTTCTGTGTGTATCATCTATCACTATTGCTTTCTGTGTGTATCATCTATCACTATTGATTTCTGTGTGTATCATCTATCACTATTGATTTCTGTGTGTATCATCTATCACTATTGATTTCTGTGTGTATCATCTATTACTATTGCGTTCTGTGTGTATCATCTATCAATATTGCTTTCTGCGTGGATCATCTATCACTAAGGCTTTCTGCTCGTATCATCTATCATTATTTATTTCTGTGTCTATTATCTATCACTATTGCTTTCTGTGTGTATCATCTATCCCTATTGCTCTCTGTGTGTATCATCTATCACTATTGATTTCTGTGTGTATCATCTATCACTATTGATTTCTGTGTGTATCATCTATCACTATTGCTTTCTGTGTGTATCGTCTACTACTATTGATTTCTGTGTGTATCATCTATCACTATTGATTTCTGTGTGTATCATCTATCACTATTGATTTCGGTGTTTATCATCTATCATTATTTATTTCTGTGTGTATCATCTATCACTATTGATTTCTGTGTGTATCATCTATCACTATTGCTTTCTGTGTGTATCATCTATCACTATTGATTTCTTAGTGTATCATCTATCACTATTGCTTTCTGTGTGTATCATCTATCACTAAGGCTTTCTGTGCGTATCATCTATCACTCTTGATTTCTGTGTGTATCATCTATCATTATTTATTTCTGTGTGTATCGTCTATCACTATTGATTTCTGTGTGTATCATCTATCACTATTTCTTTCTGTGTGTATCATCTATCACTATTGCTTTCTGTGTGTATCATCTATCACTATTGCTTTCTGTGTGTATCATATATCACTATTGCTTTCTGCGTGGATCATCTACACTATTGATTTCTGTGCGTATCATCTATCATTATTTATTTCTGTGTGTATCATCTATCACTATTGGTTTCTGTGTGTATCATCTATCACTAATGATTTCTGTGTGTATCATCTATCACTATTTATTTCTGTGTGTATCATCTATCACTACTGCTTTCTGTGTGTATCATCTATCACTCTTGCTTTCTGTGTGTATCATCTATCACTATTGATTTCTGTGTGTATCATCTATCACTATTGATTTCTGTGTGTATCATCTATCATTAAAGCTTTCTGTGCGTATCATCTATCACTATTGAGTTCTGTGTGTATGATCTATCATTATTTATTTCTGTGTGTATCATCTATCAGTATTGATTTCTGTGTGTATCATCTATCACTATTGATATCAGTGTGTATCATATATCACTGTTGATTTCTGTCTGTATCGTCTATTGTTATTTGTTTCTGTGTGTATCATTTATCACTATTTTTTTCTGTGTGTATCATCTCACACTATTGCTTTCTGTGCGGATCATCTGTAACTATTGATTTCTGTGTGTATCATCTATCATTATTGATATATGTTTGTCTCATCTATCACTATTGATTTCTGTGTGTATCATCTATCATTATTTATTTCTGTGTGTATTATCTATCACTATTGCTTTCTGTGTATATCATCTATCAATATTGCTCTCTGTGTGTATCATCTATCACTATTGATTTCTGTGTGTATCATCTATAACTATTGATTTCTTAGTGTATCATCTATCATTATTGATTTCTGTGTGTATCGTCTACTACTAGTGATTTCTGTGCGTAATATCTATCACTATTGATTTCTGTGTGTATCATCTATCACTATTGATTTCTGTGTGTATCATCTATCACTATTGCTTTCTGTGTGTATCATCTATCACTAAGGCTTTCTGTGCGTATCATCTATCACTATTGATTTCTGTGTGTATCATATATCACTATTGCTTTCTGTGTGTATCATCTATCACTATTGCTTTCTGTGTGTATCATCTATCACTAAGGCTTTCTGTGCGTATCATCTATCACTATTGATTTCTGTGTGTATCATATATCACTATTGCTTTCTGTGTGTATCATCTATCACTATTGATTTCTGTGTGTATCATCTATCACTATTGCTTTCTGTGTGTATCATCTATCACTAAGGCTGTCTGTGCGTATCATCTATCACTATTGATTTCTGTGTGTATCATCTATCACTATTGATTTCTGTGTTTATCATCTATCATTATTTATTTCTGTGTGTATCATCTATCACTATTGATTTCTGTCTGTATCATCTATCACTATTGCTTTCTGTGTGTATCATCTATCACTATTGATTTCTTAGTGTATCATCTATCACTATTGCTTTCTGTGTGTATCATCTATCACTAAGGCTTTCTGTGCGTATCATCTATCACTCTTGATTTCTGTGTGTATCATCTATCATTATTTGTTTCTGTGTGTATCGTCTATCACTATTGATTTCTGTGTGTATCATCTATCACTATTGCTTTCTGTGTGTATCATCTATCACTATTGCTTTCTGTGTATATCATCTATCACTATTGCTTTCTGTGTGTATCATATATCACTATTGCTTTCTCCGTGGATCATCTACACTATTGATTTCTGTGCGTATAATCTATCATTATTTATTTCTGTGTGTATCATCTATCACTATTGCTTTCTGTGTGTATCATCTATCACTAATGATTTCTGTGTGTATCATCTATCACTATTTATTTCTGTGTGTATCATCTATCACTACTGCTTTCTGTGTGTATCATCTATCACTCTTGCTTTCTGTGTGTATCATCTATCACTATTGATTTCTGTGTGTATCATCTATCACTATTGCTTTCTGTGTGTATCATCTATCATTAAAGCTTTCTGTGCGTATCATCTATCACTATTGAGTTCTGTGTGTTTCATCTATCATTATTTATTTCTGTGTGTATCATCTATCAGTATTGATTTCTGTGTGTATCATCTATCACTATTGATATCTGTGTGTATCATATATCACTATTGATTTCTGTCTGTATCGTCTATTGTTATTTGTTTCTGTGTGTATCATTTATCACTATTTTTTTCTGTGTGTATCATCTCACACTATTGCTTTCTGTGCGGATCATCTGTAACTATTGATTTCAGTGTGTATCATCTATCATTATTGATTTCTGTTTGTATCATCTATCACTATTGATTTCTGTGTGTATCATCTATCATTATTTATTTCTGTGTGTATCATCTATCACTATTTATTTCTGTGTGTTTCATCTATCACTATTGATTTCTGCGTGGATCATCTGTAACTATTGATATCTGTGTGTATCATCTATTATTATTGATTTTTGTTTGTATCATCTATCACTTTTTAATTCTGTGTGTAACATCTATCACTATTGATTTCTGTGTGGATCATATGTAACTATTGATTTCTCTGTGTATCATCTATCATTATTGATTTCTGTTTGTATCATCTATCACTTTTTATTTCTGTGTGTATCATCTATAACTATTGATTTCTGCGTGGATCATCTATCAGTATTGATTTCTGTAGATCATCTATCATCATTTATTCCTGTGTGTATCATCAATCACTATTGCTTTCTGCGTGGATCATCTATCACTATTGATTTCTGTGTGTATCATCTATCACTATTCATTTCCGTGTGTATCATCTATCACTATTGATTTCTGTGCGGATCATCTATTACTATATCTTTCTTTGTGTATCATCTATAACTATTGATTTCTGTGTGTATCTTCTACGTCTATTGATTTCTTAGTGTATCATCTATCACTATCGCTTTCTGTGTGTATCATCTATCACTATTGATTTCTGTGTGTATCATATATCACTATTGATGTTTGTGTGTATCATCTATCACTGTTGATTTCCGTGTGTATCATCTATTATTATTGCTTTCCGTGTGTATCATCTATCACTATTGATTTCTATGCGGATCATCTATAACTATTGCTTTCTGTGTGTATCATCTATCACTATTGATTTCTGTGTGTATCATGTATCACTATTGATTTCTGTGTGTATTATCTAGTGGATCATCTATCACTATTGATTTCTGTGTGTATCATCTTTCGTTATTTTTTTCTGTGTGTATCATCTATCACTATTGATTTCTGTGTGTATCACCTATCACTATTGCTTTCTGTGTGTATCATCTATCACTATTGATTTCTGTGTGGATCATCTATCACTATTGAGTTCTGTGTGTATCATCTATCACTATTGAGTTCTGTGCAGACTATCTATCACTATTGATTTATGTTTGCATCATCTATCACTATTGATTCATGTGTGCATCATCTATTACTATTGCTTTCTTTGCGGACCATCTATCACTATAGGTGTCTGTTCGGATCAGTTATCACTATTTATTTCTGTGCGGATCATCTATTACTATTGATTTCTGTGCGGATCATCTATCACTATTTATTTCTGTGTGTATCATCTTTCACTATTAATTTCTTTGCGGATCATCTAGTACTATTGATTTCTGTGCGGATCATATAGATGATCCGCACAGAAATCAATAGTAATAGATGATCCGCACAGAAATAAATAGTGATTTACTATTGCTTTGTGTGCGGATCATCTATCACTGTTGATTTCTGTGCGGATCATCTATTACTATTGATTTCTGTGCGGATCATCTATCAGTATTTATTTCTGTGCGTATCATCTGTCACTATTTATTTCTGTGCGGATCATCTATTACTATTGATTTCTGTGCGGATCATCTATTACTATTGCTTTCTGTGCGGATCATCTATCACTGTTGATATCTATGCAGATTATCTATCGCTATTGATTCCTGTGCGGATCATCTATCACTAGCAGACAACACTTAAATTCTTCGGGAATCAATAAGAACTTACCTTTACTTTGAATTTCCTGTATTTTTTTAGTTCATTTTCAATGTTTATCTAAAATTAAAAATGTTTTATTTTCCCCTTTAGATATCCGGTGCAAGCGTATAGAACACGATATCATATAACTAAACCCTAAATTTCACCTACTATTGAACTGTCCGTATTCGGGAAATTTTGTCGTACAGCTATTTTTATAATTGCATCATCAGATAGATGTCACTCAAATGAATTAATTCTATTGCTACTGCTGTATGTATATGCAATTTCGCATTCACTTGATAGAAGCCAACCATGATATAGACTGCAAATTTTGGGAAAGGAATTGACATATAATTAATGAAACAATAGCTTTAAAGGAATATATAATCATAACACGACAGTTATACAAACGAATGGAAGTAATTTTTGAAGTGACTATATTTCACTTTAGATTTTTATTTCAAATTTTTGAGATTCAAAAACGAATGGTGAAGGCATGACGTATTACGAGATACTTGATTTGCAATTTGCTTTAATTCACACTCAAGTATCTCCTGTGGTTTTTAGTTTAAGGTTGTTGCATGTTAATAATTAAATTAGTAGTACATTTATGCCGATACAGCTGAGCAGGTTCAAAGCCAATATGCTTTCAGTAAAAGTAAAAAACAAAAGAGGTCAAAGTAATTCACTTACACAACGCTCACAAAGATATGCACATTCATGATTAGACTTTAAAAGTTTGAAAAATTTGACACGTGTAGCATCGCGAAAATATTTACTAACATTAAATGCCTAATATTCAAAAATTAAAAAAATTGAGGATATAAAATGACACATTTGAAAACTGTGACACAGTTTTTGTTACAGACGTGCAAACACAGAATCTTTATTATAGATGGTAAAGCCGTCCTGATGCAAAGGTTTGTGTCACTATAATAGAAATATTAAATATTAAATTTTTCTAAGTAGATAGTTGCCTGTATCCCATCAAAATACTTAAAGAAATTGATCATTTTGGATTTGTATTTTATATCTATAATACAAATTTCGGAAATATTTACTATGTCAATATTACTTTAGAGCATTTTAATCGTGTCTACTTTTTCATTCCATCTCTTCTACATTGTTTTAAAACTGTTAATCCGAAAGAATCCAACATACAAGAGCATTCGTTTTAGTTTTAACTAATTTAAATACAATTAGCCGATGTGATGAAGATATATATTTATAATAATAATAATAATAATAATAATAATAATAATAATAATAATAATAATAATAATAATTATTATTATTATTATTATTATTATTATTATTGTTGTTGTTGTTGTTGTTGTTGTTTATCGAATATCTCATTAACTACACTATTTTCGTTTTAAAATTGCAACTCGTATTTAAATTTTAATCTTAACCTATCATACTTTTCGCCATACATCATGTTTTAATTAATTCATAAATGTTTGCATATAAAAATAGTGAAATTCGACGACATACGTACAATTGTCAAGGTCTAATAAAGTTGTCATATTAGTTTCAGTTGAAGTGAATTTTTGCCAATAATCAATTCTGATAATTAAGAAACAAAATTATTAACGATTTTCCTGATCATTCAACCACAAATTCTAATAAGATGGCTCGATTTATAATCACTTTATCCTGACATTAATTATACATAATTCACCGCCGCCATTTTGTTGTTAGGATTTTTATTTGAAAGCCCAAAGACACTAAGACATAATGATTTCATGTAAGTCTTATCCGTTTTATGTTGAGTTTTGCGATGATTATATTTGTTAACTATGAAAGGAAACACTATTTCAATGACAATTTTGAAAAAAAAAGCTGATTTTTATACTATATTTTCCTTTGTGGGTGATGTCATTCCAAATGTTTTATGGGGATGTAAATTGATGAAGGAAATACTTATCCTGTCGTCGTATTTCACTTTCTCAAATATCCATTTATTTTACAATTTTTAATTATTATCAGATACAAAAAAGTGACAAAAATGGAGGCTTTTAGTTTTCACATAGGGATGATTGTAAGAATTTACCTGTAAATCATAAATAATATGTTTCAGTGAAATACGGTTACCGTTGTTTTTACGAGTTGTGGTGTAAAGCTATCAATAGTTTCGTAGTATCTATAATTATTATAGTATTCGTAATAATAGTATTTTAAGGATAAAGCCTTCGTTCACAAATTGGCGAGACATAAAAATAGTTGAACGATAAGTTTTTATAAACTTTAAAAATAAAGGCGCAAGAATTAATTCGAAATTCATCAAGTTTCAGAATGCACTTTTATAAACTTTACAAAATAAGTTATAAACTTGTAATTTAAATTAGATCTAAAAATTACTTGTGATGTTTTAATATTATGTATATTGTGTTGCACTTTAAAAGTAAATTATCTATTATTTAATAATTAATGATATAGATATATGATTTTTAACTACATTTTTATTAAAAATGAAAAGTTAGAATGAAAAATATTTTTAGGTGAGCAGTGTAAAACTCCAAAGACTTCCAGAGCGCTGCTAAAAGCACCAGAGCACTACAAAAATCAAGTTTTTACAGCCATAGAAGAGAAACTATTTTTTAAGTGAAAAAAAAAATCCATGAGACCTTCAAAGTGCTTGTGAAAGCACTAATTAAAATAGAGTCCTCCAGAACATTACTAAAGGTAATTTACTAAGCGCCCCTCATTGAGGAAAAATATCATTTAAGTGAACAGTAAAAAACAAAACACAATAGGCTTCTCAAGCGATATATAAAAGTAAAAAAGGCCTCCAGTGCACTACTAAAGAATCCTCCAGAATACTACGAAAACAAAGTTTTTTTTCCTCTTGTTTAACAAAGAAATTATTTTTAGGTGATCAGTGGAATAAAAAAATCAGGAGGCCTTCAGAACGTTGCTGAAAGTACTTGTTAAAATTAAGACGATCTCCAGTACATTACTAAATCTATTTTTAAGTGTCATTATTTCTTATCCTATATATAATAATTGGATTGCAGAAATTCCCCTTTGGACCAAAATACCGTCACATTATGATGTCTAGCATAAAGACTTTTCGGATAAATTCAGGTGTTTAAATAAACTCCTAGATTACATCTGAATAGCTACACCATTAGTATTAACCTATAGAAAAAGTAGTTCCGATTTCCCCCCTATTACTGATATCCTCCTACTAATCCCAGTAAATACCGCCGGTTATTATACACGTGGTACGGATATTGTGGTTACACTCGTAACTGATTCATAAATTCATAGCAAAAACGTTAAATTCCAGTTTGGCGATTCTAAAAAAGATAAATTCTCCCTTGCAACACTCCAGCTATTCTCATTGGCTTAGATCAGACGGTTCCCTTATTCCAGATTACAATTCTATAAAATTAAAGGAATGCGAAGGAGTTCATCCAATATGACGTCTAAAAATACACGATGCCAGCGTTTTACATTAATAAATCGATTAGTTAACCGCTCGGATTTGTTTTTACAAGGTGGTGACCACTTATCAAGGCCCGGACCACTCAGTGATAAGGGTTATTGCATGTACAGTACGTTAGTGTCGAGATTTGATAAAGTGTCTTACTTAAGGGGACGGTTCATCAGGAATTTGTTTATGTTGAACTTGAAGACATTCAGGTTTTAGTCAGGGGGGAAACAGGCAAACGCAACAGAGTTCCACAGGCGTGCACTTCTAAGAAAGAAACTTTGTTCATGAAATCTACGTTTTGGCACAGATAAAGAGTGGAGAAAATTTTTGATAATGGTTTCAGATATATGACTGTTTTTCGAGGCGAAAGATGGGCGAGGAGGGACCAGAGATTGGAGCTCAGACAAACATTTGTCATGGAAAAAACGATAAAACAAAGACAAGCTCGTAACGTCTCTCCTGTGGGAGAGAGGTTGCAGGGAAGAGAAAGGGCATCCCCCACTAAGCTACGAAGCTCATTTTGTACTCTGTCAAGGCAGGATAGGCTGTTTTAGCAGCTCCTGCCCAGATGTAGCAACAGTATTCCATCCTTGGACGTACTTGGCTTTTATATAGATAGAGAATTGCGTAAGCAGTGAGATATCTTCTGGAGCGGTAGAAGGATCCCACCATCTTTCCAGCAACCTTGGCAACAGACTTGATGTACGTGTTCCATTTCAGATAAGGAGTAAAGGTCAATCCCAGAAGCTTATCAAAACATGAGGGACACCAGCATAAATACTGAGAGCCTCTGATTTCTTCCTATTTTATCATTAAATCATTTCTCTCTAGGCTCTATCAGAGAGAAATGATTTAATGATTGAGAAAACATTTCCAGTAATACCGTAGCTGGAAATCTTGTGAAGTAGGCACTTATGCCATACCTTATCAGAGTCCTTTGATATGTCAAGAGCAATTGCCCTAGAAAGCAGGCCTTTGTCAAGAGTTCACTAATCCTATGAGATATAACCGTTAGTACATCTGCTGTAGATCTGGAAGAACAGAAACCATATTGCATGTCACTAAGATGGTTATTTCTGCTGAGGTGGATGACTACTTCTCTATTTAATATGGATTCCAGCAACTTACTCATGACACACAGAAGACTTATTGGTCTGTACTGAGAGGGATACGACTTATCACCTGAATTCTTAACTACAGGTCATACTGATGAGGTTTTCCAGGGTGTTGGGAAGCACTTCTCCTTAAGGCAATGCTTAAACAGTTTTGTAAGTATGGGGGCAAGTTCTGGTTGAAGCTTTTTCAGCACTATAAATTGGAATGCTGTCAGGGCCAGTTGCTTTACTGGAACCAAGGTTCTTGATTAGCTTGGCGACCTCAGATATTTTTATGTTGCATTGCATATTTTGGGGCGAAATACGGGGAGTTGATGGCTTTCGTGGCATAGGATAGAATTTGCTGCAAAGTTCTTGGCAAATAGTTTTGCCTTGTCTGATGTTGATGAGATGATCTCAGGTCTATTGATGATGGTTGGGATATAACGCATGCTTCTGTTCAAGATCCTGTTTACTATTTGCCAGAACTGGTGGGAACCAAGCTGCTGCGCAGCTACTTTGGATTTAACGGACTGAGCATATAGTTCTCTTGCATTTTTTTATTATTCTTTTACAGTGGTTGCTGGCAGTCCTGAAAGTAGTTTTAGTCTCAGTACATTTATTACGTTGGTAGCTATGGAAAAAGTGATTTCTCTGCGCGATGGCAGCAGCACATTCTGGTGAGAACCATGGCTGGCTGTTAGGTTTTTATTGGAATATTTTGGATGGAATGAATCGGTCTATGCCTACAATTAACCATTCGGTCAGGTCTGATACTATGGAGGACACATTCTTTTTAAACATGGAATGCAGAGGTAGATCAGATATAAATGTACGGAAGCTATCCCAGTCAGCCGTAGAGTATCGATATACAGTACGGTGGAGAGGTACGTCTGAAGACTTATTAAATTTCGTTTTTATCTTAACTGATACAACTGAGTGGTCGGAAGATCCCAGAGGAGACAGAACGGAACATGAACATAGCTCAGGGCAAGTTGTGAGAAATAGGTCTAGAAGGCTAGCATACTGACCGGAGGTATCGGGCACATGGGTGGTTCATGAACAATATGGATGAGGTTATAGGCAATGGCGAAATCATGACGGAACCTCCCCTCATTATCTGTCTTGTTCGAGTGGGTCAGCCATTCCACATTGTGAACATTGAAGTCACCACAAATGTGGATGTTATCCGAAGGATGAGCAAACAGGATGTGGTAAATTTTCTCAGATATTCTCTTAAAGAGAGCAACTTCGCTGTTGTCGGGGCAATAGAGGGCAAATATAAATGCAGTGCTGTAAGCAAGTGCAACCCGGAAGCACATATAAGTTAAATTAGGGCCTTTACTGGAGATATCCCTACCACACGGAAAGCCATCTTTAATGTAGGCACATATTCCATGCCCATGGCGATCTTGGGGGTTAGATTTAGATGTTAAGTTAGAGTATCCTTTAATTATGAACTCATCTAGAGAAGTGGCCAGCCCTATACCAGTTTCGCTTAGGAAGAATATGTCCGGTTTCGTCTCCTGTAATTGAGCTTCAACCTCTGGAAGGTTGGAACGTAGACCCCTGATGTTGGAAAAGGATACATGGTAGTAGGGGTCTACGTTGAAGGATGGGGTTCTAGGTTTATTCGTGATTTTTTTCTGGAGATATTTCATGTTGAGGATTTGGGATTTGTGGAACAGGGTGACAGACTTGATAAGAGCAGAACAGAGAGGGAAAGCAGGAGAGAAAAAGAACGGAATTTTCTTTTTTTTTATAGCACATGATAAGATAAAGCCGTAACAATTACCCACTAGTATGGCATCGAGTTAATTGCTTCTCTCTTCATCTCTCTTTCTCTCTCCCTATCTCTTTCTCTCTCTCTCTAAATGTGTTTACAGAAAGAGAGAGAGAGAGACAGACAGACAGAGAGACAGAGAGAGAGACAGAAACAGAGACAGACAGACAGACGGACAGACGGACAGACAGACAGAAAAGGAGGGAGAGAGAGAGACAAAGACAGCCACAGAGCAAGATTTGTATTTGTTTTGTAAATAGATAGATAGATATATAGGTAGATTGATGTATACAGATATATATATATATATAGATATATATATATATAGAGAGAGAGAGAAAGAAAGAGAGAGTGAGTCGAGTACGGTAACGAACGAGCGATAACGAGAGAGAGAGAGAGAGAGAGAGAGAGAGAGAGAGAGAGAGAGAGAGCATTCAATATTACCACAGCTTAAATTGTTTTTTTCTTTTTTATTATGCCTCTGCCCCCACTCTCATATAAACAATAAACGGTACAGAGCAGCGCGTTACTTACGGAACAACGTTTTTTTTTAAACTGCAAATTGGATCAACTAAAAAGCATTAAAACCTGCGTAACAACGCAAAAAAAAAAAATTAATCACATTTGTTATTTTTGGGGGTGAGATTTCCATATTTAAAACTGTCTGATAAAGTATTTCCTGTTTTTCTTTATTGAAAACACAACGAATTTAGTCCATCGAACCTACAGACTCAGATTCTCTCTCTCTCTCTCTCTCTCTCTCTCTCTTTCGACAGCTAAATGGACGGCTTTTTTCTCCTTCTTTTGATCATTCGCTTTTCAGGTTCGAGCCTACCTGCCTGCCCCCCTACAACTTTTTTCACCTCTCTTCACCCGGGCTGCCTAATGCGTGTAGTTTTTTTTTTTTAAATATTTTTACCCCCGCTGCAGTTTTTTAAAACTATTTTACGGGTATGGCTTGCTCAATATCCTTACTACACCACCTCTCTCCAACCGTTGTTGTAAAGCCATTGGAGGTTAGAGGCATGCATTGCGATAGCCATTTTTACCATGAGGAGTTGAGTGTGTCTATTCCGAAAGCCGTTCATAACATGAGGAGGTTGGGGTTGGGGGTTGGGTAGCAGCATCAACAACAAAATCGTACTTTTTTTTCGAGGGAGTTGGAAGACGCTTCCACCCAACAACGCCGGTTAGCGGGTACTGCTAGTTTAAAATAAAATTTAAGTATTTTATTTCTTATTTAAAAATGAATCTACTCAATGATTTTATCTGATTGTTGTACAGCGTTTTCTTTCCGTCACGGGTGAGATTTTGCTTGTTTTTTCGTATGGTTAGAATTCTATGCAAGTACCTTATTTCTTATCTATACATTTATAAAGTCGAGTGTTTATCGCACTGTCATTGATATTAAAAGCCCACTTTTTCTATTTGAAAATTATTAAAACGTACTTTTTAATATACTCCGTCATAGATGTGTGAACGACTTTATAAAGGTTAACTAATTAAACGAAAAACAAACTTCCATTAAATGATAATTTATTTATTATGGTTTCCTATTGGATGATTAATTTCATTGAACTATTACGCTTAGTTCTATTTATGTATATTTTCTACATTGTGCCAGATTATGTAGCAGTTAGTATGAAAAAGTTATAGCACATGCATATATATAATTGACCTTGTTTTTCTGTGTGTGTGCGGAACGATTTTCACTAAACTCTTCTGTCAATGTTAGTGTACATACTTGAAAGTTGATATGTAGAGGATTTGGATCTGTGCAAGGAATTCATGATTTCGCCGGTAAAAATAGCTGGATCAAAATTAAAAAGAATTTGAAGTTGGCAGGCATAAGTAAGTTAAACTTATTATTTCTATACATGTGTAAACATACGTTCATATGTAAAAGTCGCTTAATTTTTAACGTTCTATATATATATATATATATATATATATATATATATAACTACTTCATTTACTAACATAAAATTAATATACAAATGTATAAATTTATGCTAAACTTTAAGTATTTACTTCAAAAGTTCTCAATGCGTAGGTAGAACTTGTTAGTAATTTATAAAATATATATGGCTGAACCCCAGCCAGGTCAAACAATAGCGAGTCCCTTTGATCTCGACCGTCTGGAATGGCCACAGTGATTTCTCAACGCGTATCTGCAGATAGGCTCTTCACAGGTCCAGGATTGCTGTGTACACCCCCTGCTGCCGCCACTCCCTCAGTTTATATGCGCAGACGTCAGCCCTCGCCATGTGTAGGTCGACATGTTCATTGAGTTCCCGGTAATCCATGACGGGTTGGACCTTCTGTTTATTCTCTTGCCTGACGCCCATCAGGGAGATCAGCCCCCTTGGTGGCCCGAGCTCATCCTCTGGGTACGGAACCAGCCAGCCAGCCATCATTCATCCAAACCTGGAGTTCTGCCTCGTATTGCCCCCTAAGCAACACGGGAGGGGGATACTCCATCAGCCGATTCCGCAAGGACACTGGTGGCTGGTCACCCGACCACTTCCAGGACGTGGTCCATGCATTTGTGCCCTTGTTGTATTCTGTGTGAAAGTCGGGTTCATCAAGATTGATTGCCGTGCAAACCTGTTCCTCGCCTTGGGAAAACCTCACATCACTGGCCAAGTCCATGATGATTCCACCCAGCTGTGTAACAGTGTCCATTCCAAGGAGAAGGTCCTATCCAAGAAGCTCCCTGACGATCACCAGTGCCTTCACATCACCATCGCTTATATGGACTGCTCATCCCACAACACACCAGCCAGCCTTCACCAATAGTTAATACTGGGACCTTCTGTTTCGTCCATGCAGTGCAACATTTCTTGTGTATAAGGGTTTGGGTGCATTCAGTGTCAACCAGCGCTGAGCGCCTACACCCATCAACTTGCACTGTCACTACAAGAAATACCTTGTTCAGTGTTGCTTTGGGGAGGGTGCTGGCGCCACGGCTTCTTCCCCTTACCCGTTTCCTGGACAATTCTATGCTACGTGGCCTGGCTTGTCGCATTGGTGACAGCGAAATCGCTTCCGTGCTCCATAGTCCAGGGTGCGATTCGCATCGCTTCTGCAGTCTCTGGTGAAGTGGTTGGCGCCGCCATATTTGTAGCACCGTGGGTCTCTGTAGGTGATTCCAGAGCGTAAACTTCTGCTGAGACCTACTTCACATCTCCCTTTAGGATGTTTTGAACATTCCTCTAACCCAAGCTCATTGAGCTTCGACGACGACGCCTGCAACAGGCGACTGGTGTTATCCGGGAGTCCAGGCAAAAATATTTGGTCGCTTGCACCGCCAAAATGAGCAGCAAGCTTCTTCAGCTCAGCCAGGTAGACGTCCACAGTCTCCCCTGACGAATCTGACGTTCAGAGAATTGCTTCCAGGCAACAAAAGGGTCCGCACTGAATGCTCTGTACAATGCTTGTTTTATCTGCTCCATTGTCGCCTCATCCCTGAGCTGCTGGTACACAGCATAAGTCTCCTTAGTGAGCCTCAATGGGGTGACCATAGTTGGATCCTTAATTTTTCACAACCGGCAAACACACTCGGCCTTCTGCAGCCTTTCAACCACCGAAGGACCAGCCGGGGACCTGTCAAACTCTGGTATCAGCTTCAGGTCGAATCTGTCCATGGTAAAAAATGTACGCCGAAATAGCTTGTTGTTGCAAAGAAAAAAAAGAGTACACAAAACCTCAGCTCACTGCAGCAGTGTCGTCCGTCGGTACTTTCCGTAGACTCATTTTCATGTCTGTCCCCATCTTCTTTAGTAGCCTGTTTTTATAAAAGACAGAGTCCTCCAAATTTGTATATGTGCATGAGAGCACACGAGATTCTGCGAGACTGCATTGTTATATAAGGTCGTAGGTGCCATCTTGGACCTTTTTCAGCATCATGACGCCGCGTTGGCAAAGCACACATCAAGGCGGTTTAAGAGGTAAGCCTGCATTCCTACAATTTTCGCCACCAGCACGCATCCCTTACGATAGCCCTATCAGATACCAAGGACACGTCGGTAACGAGGATACTTGTGTTGACTCATACACTGAGGTCTGGACCGTCAACGCACTATTTTCACTACAAGGTGTCTTCTTTTTGCACTTTAGTGAAAATCTCATTAATATTGGGAAAGGCGCTGACTACTTTATTATATTACCCTGTGGTGATGTCAGATGCTGTCCGATTGATGAATGCCACGGCAACACGAAACCAACTACCCACCCACGAGATGATGCCCAACCAATGAAAATATATTCCGTCAGTAGACGACGTGGGGCATGTCTGGGATTTCCTACCCTTTGAAGATGTAGAGATGCTTTTACATCCGCGCCGTGGGTACAATACTTTTATTCACATATATGTCATCAATGTATGCAGATATTGCCCACTGTATGCGTTTATCCTTCATCAAAATAGCATCAACAATTGATTGCATGATGGACGGTGCTACATTGTCCGAACTCCATGCGGAATGGACAATACCTTCATCCCTTTATTAGTATAGTTTGATAGGGCCACTGATTTTTACACGTGTATTTGAAGGTGTGCCTTGCGTAGACCCACAGATATATTCCATCCTACTCGTCGTCATTCTCTCCACTTTTCAGTGCATATGTCTGCGTGGGCGATAAATGCGTCCATATGTTCATTTAACTTCCAATAGCTAAGCACCAGCTTTTTGTTTGCTGGATGACTGACATTAGTGGGATCATACTCTTTTTTCTGAGTAAAGAACTAACCATCTATTATCAACCTATGCTTTTAGTTCATTATTATATTCTGCACACGTTTTTGCAGGAATGTTATATTTCGTTACTCTGTTGCATAGTTTTTTAGCGGCTGATCACTTCCATGACACTGTACAGGATTTAATGTGTTGATCGTACTCCGCACCAAAGTCAAGCTTTATTATTGCATCCAGAGCGAAAACTGCCTCCGTCGTCAATATACACTCCATTTCAATTTTGTCAAATATCTTGATGACTTCCATCCCCAGAAGGAGGTTAACTTCTAGAAGAACAACCGGAATCTACTAAGTATCTGTGTACAGTTTCACTGGGGCGGAAACGACGAGAGACAAATATCAAATGCAACAAAAAGGTTGGGCGCAAAACCCACGAAGAGGGCTTGTTTCACATGCTTTAAATCCTTCCTCTGGTCATGGGTTAACCCTTGGTATACTGATAGAGCCCTACCTCTCAGCCTCAGTAGTAAAACACACCTGATGTTGTCAACACCACACATTTCGCACACAATCTCCACCTGTTCAAAACATTCGGACACTGTGATGAGATGACACACAATGGAATACGGGGAATTATCAGAATATCTAATGCTTTACCTCCTTTTTCTTCAAGTTTGTCCCTCTTTATGTTCATCAACTCTAACTACTTCTATAAAACATGTTGCCTGCTTATGAAATACCCATTTTTTTTAAACAGGCCAAGAGGCCACTCGAGGATTAGAGTTAAAGTGTGTACAGTAGAAATTGGATAATATAGTAATCAATTCGGTAAATTTGTTGCCTGCTTATGAAATACCCATTTTTTTAAACAGGCCAAGAGGCCACTCGAGGATTAGGGTTAAAGAGTGTACAGTAGAAATTGGATAATATAGTAATCAATTCGGTAAATTTGTTGACTTATATGGAACGGCTTATTAAGAACTTGTTTACGTTAGACTTGAAGACAACCATATTGTAGTCAGCCGGAAAGCAGGAAAACGGAAGACAATTCCACAGGCGTGCAGTTCTAAGAAAGTAGCTTTGTTCATGGAATCTATGTTTAGGCTTAGGCACAGATAAAGAGTGGGGGTAATTATTGATAGTGTTTACAGCTAGACGAGTGTTTCTTGTGAAAGTTTGGCGAGGGGGGACTATAGACTGAAGCTCAGTTGAACACTTTCCATGAAAATAACGATACATAAGAGACAAACTCGTAACATCTCTTCTGTGAGATAGAGGTTGCAGGGAAGAGAAAAGGACATCTCCTACGAGGCTACGAAGTCTATTTTGAACTCTATCAAGGCAGAAGAAGTCCTTTCTTGCAGCTCCTGTCAGGATGTGGCAACAGTATTCCATCCTTGGACGTACCTGGCTCTTATATAGATAGAGAATTGCATCAGCAGTGAGATATCTACTGGATCGATAGAAGGATCCCACCATTTTTCCAGCGGCCTTGGCAATAGATTTGATGTACGTGTTCCATTTAAGATCAGGAGTAACACTCAATCCCAGAAGTTTGTCAAAACTTGAGGCCTCCTGAAGACGAGAGCCATTCATTTCAATTGATGCCAGATGTGAATCGAAGTGTTGATGATGTAAAGAGAGAAGCTTGGTTTTAGATGTATTAAAAGTAACCAACCACTCATTTCCCCATTATACCATGTGCTCAAGATCAGAGGAGAGAGAATTGGAGAGAACTTGATAGTTTACTGTCTTAGATGTGCTACCATAAATGGTAGTGTCATCAGCATAAATGTCTACAAATGATGTAAGGATGTGATTTGGAAGATCATTAATGTAGATCAGGAATAAAGTTGGACCCAGGATGGATCCCTGAGGGACTCCAGCATTAATACTGTGAGCTTCTGATTTTTGCCCATCAGCTACTACTCTTATGAACCTATCAGAAAGAAATGATTTAATAATTGAGAAGACTTTTCCAGCTATACCATAGCTAGAGATCTTGTGAAGTAAACCTTTATGCCATACCCTATCAAAGGCCTTAGATATGTCAAGAGCAATTGCCCTAGAAAGGTTGCCGCTGTCGAGAGATTTGCTAATCCTATGAGATATAACTGTAAGCACATCTGCTGTAGATCTAGCAGAAGGGAAACCATATTGAGTATCACTAAGAAGGTTATTTTTGTTTAGATGGTTGATTACTTCTGTATTTAACACAGATTCCAGCAACTCACTCATGACGCACAGGAGACTTATTGGCCTGTACTGGGAGGGGGATGAGCAATCACCGGAATTCTTAAATACAGGGCATACTGATGAGATTTTACAGGGTGATGGGAAGCTATTCTCCTTAAGACAACGTTTATACAGTTTTGTAAGTATGGGCGCTATTTCTGGTTGAAAGTTTTGGAGTACTATAATTGGAATACCGTCAGAGCTTGTTGCTTTACTAGAATCAAGGTTTTTGTATAGCTTGGCAACATCACGTACAGATATATGTATATCTCATAGCGTGTTTTCTGATACAGGAGGAAATATTGGGGGTGGGCGGCCTTGGTCGCAAAGGGTAGAATTAGCTGCAAAGTTCTTGACAAAGAGTTTGGTTTTGTCTGATGCTGACGAGATTACCTCAGGTCCATTGATGATAGTTGGGATAGAGCACACACTTCTGTTCAGGATTCTGTTTGCAATTTGCCAAAACTGGTGGGAATCAAGCTGCTGCTCAGCTACTTTGGACTTTATGGACTGAGCATACAACTCTTTTGCGTTCTTTATTACTTACAATGATTGCTGGCAGTCCTGAAAGCGGCTTTAATTTCCATACATCATGGATTCTCAATGAATGGCTCATCTCATCGGATGCAATGTTATTAGCAAAATAGATATGCGTAATTATAAATTTTACTTATTAGCGCATAAATTGAAAATTAAATTTGAAATGATGCTGTAAAATAGATACTCTAAGTTGAAACAATTATTATACAGAAATGGTTGTAAAATCCAATGCTATTCTTACGATAGAATTCCAGAATCTGTTGCGGTTTTTAAAAAATATGTTCCAGACTGGAAGATAAGATCACAGCCATGCATATGTGATAATCCATTATTTTCAATGTGGTAGAATCCTTTTAAAAGTCCTTTAAATAACTTTAAATAACTTTAAATCGCTTTAAATAACTTTAAATAACTTTAAATAGCTTGATATTCGTGCAGGTTGTTACTGGAATGAATTAATTGAAAAGCAATTTTTATATATTTGTTGCCGATAAAAATATTTTCGTGTATTAGAACATTTTTATCTTGAATTCTACGCAATATACAGAATGTAGAAACTATGCAGAAATAGAATCCAAAGAAATAGTGAAATCAATTATTAATCAAACGAAATTAATTAATTAACGCTCATTGAGTCGCCCATATATGCATAACTATTAAGAAGCTCGTATTAATATTATAAATAGAAAAATTGGGTGAGAGTGAGAAAAAAACTCAATTGTATAATTAATATATCCAGCTTTTATCTTATATATATATATATATATATATATATATATATATATATATATATATATATATATATATATATATATACAGGACTGTATGTCAATGACTACAAATATATTTCAAGCCCCCCTCTTTGGGTAGAGCACAGTCGTAAATAATCTCACTCGCTACTTAATTGGCTGAAAAATGCGAAGCTCGCTGTTTGTTTATAAACAGGCGGTTTGAGCACTATAAAGTGGTGGACGGATGTTTGTTTAAATAGACACTCGACGAGGTTATTTGTGGGCATCGTTTCTGTGGTCAAGTGGTAGAACTGCCGACTGTTAACACGACGGTTCTAGGTTCAATCCTTGGTTTGGAAGAGGTGCTAGTCTAGAGGCACTGATGAGTTGTGATACAACGAAACATGACTGTATGTGAATGACTACAAATATATATATATATATATATATCTGTGTGTGTGTGTGTATTGCTCTAAAATGCTACGCAATTATGCAGAATATAGAAAATATTAATAAATAGAAGTCGGCTTAATAGTTAAATAAAACTAATAATCCTAATAAGAAGCCATAAAAATGAATAATTAATTCATGGAAGGTCATTTTTAAAAAGCATATGCAAAATAGTTATATATATATTATATAGTGGCTCGTATATCCATGAAGTTGGTTTAAATAATTTTTTAATTGAAAAAGTGTAACTTTGTCCAAATAAACTTCAATAACGAAGTCGTTTTCTTTTTTCTCTAACGGACCCAACACATTGTATGTAGTCATGATCTCATGATCACAGAAGAAAATAACTTCGACACAGCTTTTCTTTAGTGAAGGAAAAAAGTGTTTATTTTACCATTTAACGTAACCAAACTAAGCAGCTACTCGACAGAATATAAAGAAACACATTTCGTATATCACACTCGCACGACGACTATTTTTGGAAGGGTGGAGAGAGAGGATAGTCTAACACGCTCGAGAAACGTACTGGTCCAACTGCCACGAGCCGGTTTCTTTTTCTTCTCCCTCGTCTTCTCATCCTTGTTCTCTCGTCTGTCTTTCTCTCTTCAGGTATTAATTTCTACACGCATTTGAGTCTGTGACGTAATGCTTATGCCATGCTTCCAAATGCTAACGCGATTATAGTAAAAATGTAGGCTTTTAATATCAATGTCAGTGCTACAAAAACTCAACTTTACATGTATATATATATATATATATTTGTGTGTGTGTGCATGGTTAGATTATTTTCATCCTAAATGCTATCCAATTAGGCACACTATAGAAACTATGCATAAACAGAACCGAAATAGTTAAATGAATCTAATTGTCCATTAAATAACCATTAGAATTAATAAATGTTTAATGGAAGCTTGTTTTACAAAGGAATATACGTGAATAATAAGTTAACGGTTAATAAGTTGCTCGCATATCCATGACTGAGTATATTAACAAGTTCGGTTTAATAATTTTTAATAGAAAATACAGGCTTTTAATATCAATGTAAATGCGACAAAAATCACAACTTTGTATTTGTATGGATCGAACACACACACACACACACACACACATATATATATATATATATATATATATATATATATATATATATATTAGTGTTGGAACGATTAATCATTATGGGAATCGGTAAAAATCGAAGCTTTTGGGGGTATGGGAATCGGTATCGGAATCGGAAAAATTTTAGCCTATTTTCCGATGCCAAAACTAATTCCATTGATTATCTTTTATATTTAATTTTGGTTTAAGAAGCATCTTCCACTGCTTGTATTAATAATAAAATAATAAATATGTATTGATTTATAATAAAACTTATAGATCACCGACTCACAAGTGTGTTTTTACGTTTGAGAAAATATATACACATTTAGATGTGTTTTGACAGTAATTGGAACAAAATAACATTTTATACTAAAATATTTAGAGATTTATAAAGAATCGGAATCGGAATCGGTAATTGTATCGGAATCGGGAATTTAGTACGGAATCGGTAATGGTATCGGAATTGGGAATTTAGTACGGAATCGGTAATTGTATCGGAATCGGCATATACTGGAATCGTCCCATCACTAATAGATATAGATATAGATGTAGATATATAATTATTACAATAATAATTTTTTAAAACACCTACAGACACTAGTGTTTCATACTCTCGGGAATCATCAGTGCAGGGTGACACGATTACTACCGGTCGGTAGTAATCGTGTCACCCTGCACTGATTAGCTAGGTGTCACCCTGCACTGATTAGCTAGGTACAACCCAACGGCCAATCTTAACTACAAGAAATATTGTTGAAATTTTAACATTTATTATTTAAATGTCGTAACATCCGGCGATAGTGAAACTAAACTGTTTTAAAAACAAATACATAAGACATAAATGTTACCAAAAGCAAGATATGTTACTTTTCTACCTACTTGGACAACTTCATGTTGTTTTAACTTATTTTGAAGTGTTTTTCTGTACAAAAATTCGTGTAACCTTAATTTCGTATAAAAAACGTCTTACTTATAAGAGTTACTCAAATAACAAACCGTCTACATGCGAAGGAGTTAGCCTATTAATAAAAATAAACTGTGAACTAAAGTTATTGAAGAGAAATAACATAAGATTCGCCGTTTTTGTTACTCTCTCAGTAGATTACGTATTTCCTACTCACTAGCATATAAAATAGCACATTTCCTACTCACTAGCATATAAAATTATGTATTTCCTACTCTATAGCATATAAAATTATGTATTTCCGACTCACTAGCATATAAAATTATGTATTTCCTACTCACTAGCATATAAAATTATGTATTTCCTACTTACTAGCATATAAAATTATGTATTTCCTACTCACTAGCATATAAAATTATGTATTTCCTACTCACTAGCATATAAAATTATGTATTTCCTACTCACTAGCATATAAAATTATGTATTTCCCACTCACTAGCATATAAAATTACGTATTTCCTACTCACTAGCATATAAAATGACGTATTTCCTACTCACTAGCATATGAAATTACGACTTTCCTACTCACTAGCATATGAAATTACGACTTTCCTACTAACTAGCATATAAAATGACGTATTTCCTACTCCCTAGCATATGAAATAGCGTATTTCCTACTCACTAACATATAAAATTACGTATTTCCTAGTCACTAGCATATAAAATTATGTATGTCCTACTCACTAGCATATAACATTATGTATTTCCTACTCATTAGCATATAAAATGACATATTTCCTACTCACTAGCATATAAAATATGTATTTCCTACTCACTAACATATAAAATTACGACTTTCCTACTGACTAGCATTTAAATTATGTATTTCCTACTCACTAGCATATAAAATTATGTATTTCCTACTCACTAGCATATAAGCTTACGACTTTGCTACTCACTAGCATATAAAATTATGTATTTCCTACTCACTCGCATATAAAATTACGTATTTCCTACTCACTAGCATATAAAATCATATATTTCCTACTCACTAGCATATAAAATTATGTATTTCCTACTCACTAGCATATAAAATTATGTATTTCCTACTCACTAGCATACAAAATTACGACGTACCTACTCACTAGCATATAAAATTATGTATTTCCTACTCACTAGCATATACAGTTACGTATTTCCTACTCACTAGCATATAATTTATGTATTTCCTACTCACTAGCATATAAAATTACGTATTTCCTACTCACTAGCATATAAAATTACGTATTTCCTACTCAATAGCATATAAAATGATGTATTTCCTACTCACTAGCATATGAAATTATGTATTTCCTACTCACTAGCATATAAAACTATGTATTTTCTACTCACTAGCATATAAAAATATGTATTTCCTACTCACTAGCATATAAAATAATGTATTTCCTTGTCACTAGCATATAAAATGACGTATTTCCTACTCACTAGCATATAAAATTATGTATCTCCTTGTAACTAGCATATAAAATGACGTATTTCCTACTTACTAGCATATAAAATTACGTATTTCCTACTCAGTAGCATATAAAATTACGTATTTCCTTGTCACTAGCATATAAAATTACGTATTTCCTACTCACTAGCATATAAAATTATGTATTTCCTACTCACTAGCATATAACATTACGACTTTCCTACTCAGTAGCATATGAAATTACGACTTTCCTACTCACTAGCATATAAAATAGCGTATTTCTTACTCACTAGCATATGAAATAGCGTATTTCCTACCCACTAACATATAAAATTACGACTATCCTACTCAATAGCATATTAAATTTTGTATTTCCTACTCACTAGCATCTAAAATGACATATTTCCGACTTACTAGAATATAAAATAGCGTATTTCCTACTAACTAGCATAAAAATAGCGTATTTCCTACTCACTAGCATACAAAATTACGACGTTCCTACTCACTAGCATATAAAATTATGTATTTCCTACTCACTAGCATATAAAATTATGTATTTCCTACTCACTCGCATATAAAATGATGTATTTCCTACTCACTAGCCGATAAAACTATGTATTTCCTACTTACTAGCATATACAATTATGTATTTCCTACTCACTAGCATATAAAATTATGTATTTCCTACTCACTAGCATATAAAATTTATGTATTTCCTACTCACTATCATATAAAGTGACGTATTTCCTACTCACTAGCATATGAAATGACGTATTTCCTACTCACTAGCATATAAAATGACGTATTTCCTACTCACTACCATATATAATTACGTATTTCCTACTGACTAGCATATAAAATAGCGTATTTCCTACTCACTAGAATATAAAATGACGACTTTCCTACTCACTAGCATATAAAATTACGTATTTCCTACTCACTAGCATATAAAATTATGTATTTCCTACTTACTAGCATATAAAATTATGTATTTCCTACTCACAAGCATATAAAATTATGTATTTCCTACTAACTAGCATATAAAATTACGTATTTCCTACTCACTAGCATATAAAATTAAGACTTTCCTCCTCACTAGCATATAAAATTACGTATTTCCTACTCACTAGCATATAAAATGACGTATTTCCTACTCACTAGCATATAAAATTATGTATTTCCTACTCACTAGCATATAAAATTATGTATTTCCTTGTTACTAGCATATAAAATGACGTTTTTCCTACTCACTAGCATATAAAATAATGTATTTCCTACTCACTAGCATATAAAATTACGTATTTCCTACTCACTAGCATATAAAATTATGTATTTCCTACTCACTAGCATATTAAATTACGTATTTCCTACCAACTAGCATATAAAATTACGTATTTCCTTGTAACTAGCATATAAAATTATGTATTTCCTACTCACTAGCATATAAAATTACGTATTTCCTACTCACTAGCATATAAAATTACGTATTTTCAACTATAGCATATAAAATGATGTATTTCCTACTCACTAGCATAAAAAATTATGTATTTCCTTGTCACTAGCATATAAAATGACGTATTTCCTACTCACTAGCATATAAAATTATGTATTTCCTTGTCACTAGCATATAAAATGACGTATTTCCTACTATCTAGCATATAATATTACGTATTTCCTATTCACTAGCATATAAAATGACGTATTTCCTTGTCACTAGCATATAAAATTACTTATTTGCTACTCACTAGCATATAAAATTATGTATTTCCTACTCACTAGCATATAAAATTACGACTTTCCTACTCACTAGCACATAAAAGTAAGTATTTCCTACTCACTAGCATACAAAATAGCGTATTTCCTACTCACTAACATATAAAATTACGACTATCCTATTCAATAGCATATTAAATTTTGTATTTCCTACTCACTAGCATAAACTATTATGTATTTCCTACTCACTAGCATATAAAATTATGTATTTCCGACTCACTAGAATATAAAATAGCGTATTTCCTACTAACTAGCATACAAAATAGCGTATTTCCTACTCACTAGCATATAAAATTACGACGTTCCTACTCACTAGCATATAAAATTATGCATTTCCTACTCACTAGCATATAAAATTATGTATTTCCTACTCACTCGCATATAAAATGATGTATTTCCTACTCACTAGCATATAATACTATGTATTTCCTACTAACTAGCATATAAAATTTCGTATTTCCTATTCACTAGCATATAAAATTATGTATTTCCTACTCACTAGCATATAAAATGACGTATTTCCTACTCACTAGCATATAAAAATATGTATTTCCTACTTACTAGCATACAAAATGACGTATTTCCTACTCACTACCATATGAAATTACGTATTTCCTACTGACTAGCACATAAAATAGCGTATTTCCTACTCACTAGCATATAAAATTACGACTTTCCTACTCACTAGCATACAAAATTACGTATTTCCTACTCACTGGCATATACAATTATGTATTTCCTACTCACTAGCATATAAAATTCCGTATTTCCTACTCACTAGCATATAAAATTATGTATTTCCTACTCACTAGCATATAAAATTACGTATTTGCTACAAACTAGCATATAAAATTATGTGTTTCCTACTAACTAGCATATAAAATTACGTATTTCCTACTCACTAGCATATAAAATTACGTATTTCCTACACAATAGCATATAAAATTATGTTTTTTCTACTCACTAGCATATAAAATTATGTATTTCCTACTCACAAGAATATAAAATTATGTATTTCCTACTAACTAGCATATAAAATTATATATTTCCTACTCACTAGAATATAAAATTATGTATTTCCTTGTCACAAGCATATAAAATGACGTATTTCCTACTAACTATCATACAAAATTACGTATTTTTTACTCACTAGCATATACAATTACGTATTTCCTTGTCACTAGCATATTTAATGACGTATTTCCTACTCACTAGCATATAAAATTATGTATTTTCTACTCACTAGCATATAAAATGAAGTATTCTCTACTCACTAGCATACAAAATGACGTATTTCCTACTCACTAGCATATAAAATAACGTATTTTCTACTCACTACCATATAAAATAGCGTATTTCCTACTCACTAACATAACCAATCAGGACTTTCCTAATCACTAGCATATTGAATTATGTATTTCCTACTCACTAGCATATAAAATTGTGTATTTCCTACTGACTAGCATATAAAATGACGTATTTCCTCCTCACTAGAATATAAAATGACGTATTTCCTACTCACTAGCATATAAAATTACGACTTTCCTACTGACTAGCATATTAAATTGTGTATTTCCTACTAACTAGCATATAAAATTATGTATTTCCTACCCACTAGCATATAAAATTATGTATTTCCTACTCACTAGCATAGACAAATAGCGTATTTCCTACTCACTAGCATATAATAAATTTACGACTTTCCTACTCACTAGTATCTATAAATTATGTATTTCCTACGCATTAGCATATAGAATTACGTATTTCCTACTCACTAGCATGTAAAATAACGTATTTCCTACTCACTAGCATATAAAATTATGTATTTCCTACTCACTAGCATATAAAATTATGTATTTCCTACTCACTAGCATACACAATTACGTATTTTCTACTCACTAGCATATAAAATTCCGTATTTCCTACTCACTAGCATATAAAATTATGTATTTCCTACTCACTAGCATAAAAAATTACGTATTTCCTAAAAACTAGCATATAAAATTATGTATTTCCTACTCACTAGCATATAAAATTACGTATTTCCTACTCACTAGCATATAAAATTACGTATTTCATACACAATAGCATATAAAATTATGTATTTTCTACTCACTAGCATATAAAATTATGTATTTCCTACTCACTAGCATATAAAATTATGTATTTCCTACTAACTAGCATATAAAATTATGTATTTGCTACGAACTAGAATATAAAATTAAGTATTTCCTTGTCATTAGCATATAAAATGACGTATTTCCTACTAACTATCATATAAAATTACGTATTTTCTACTCACTAGCATATACAATTACGTATTTCCTTGTCACTAGCATATTAAATGACGTATTTCCTACTCACTAGCATATACAATTATGTATTTCCTACTCACTAGCATATAAAATTACGTATTTCCTACTTACTAGCATATAAAATGACGTATTTCCTACTCACTAGCATATAAAATAACGTATTTCTTACTCACTACCATATAAAATAGCGTATTTCCTACTCATTAACATAACCAATCACGACTTTCCTACTCACTAGCATATTAAATTATGTATTTCCTACTCACTAGCATATAAAATTATGTATTTCCTACTAACTAGCATAAAAAATGACGTATTTCCTACTCACTAGCATATAAAATGACGTATTTCCTACTCACTAGCATATAAAATTACGACTTTTCTACTGACTAGCATATTAAATTGTGTATTTCCTACTACCTAGCATATAAAATTATGTATTTCCTACCCACTAGCATATAAAATTATGTATTTCCTACTCCCTAGCATAGATAAATAGCGTATTTCCTACTCACTAGCATATAATACATTTACGACTTTCCTACTCACTAGTATCTATAAATTATGTATTTGCTACGCATTAGCATATAAAATTACGTATTTCCTACTCACTAGCATGTAAAATAACGTATTTCCTACTCACTAGCATATACAATTATGTATTTCCTACTCACTAGCATATAAAACTATGTATTTCCTACTCACTCGCATATAAAATGATGTACTTCCTACTCACTAGCATATAAAACTATGTATTTCCTACTCACTAGCATATAAAATTATGTATTTCCTACTCACTAGCATATAAAATTATGTATTTCCTACTCACTAGCATATAAAAATATGTATTTCCTACTCACTAGCATATAAAATGACGGATTTCCTACTCACTACCATATAAAATTACGTATTTCCTACTGACTAGCACATAAAATAGCGTATTTCCTACTCACTAGCATATAAAATTACGACTTTCCTACTCACTAGCATATAAAATTACGTATTTCCTACTCACTGGCATATACAATTATGTATTTCCTACTCACTAGCAAATAAAATTCCGTATTTCCTTCTCACTAGCATATAAAATTATGTATTTCCTACTCACTAGCATATAAAATTACGTATTTCCTACTAACTAGCATCTAAAATTATGTATTTCCTACTCACTAGCATATAAAATGACGTATTTCCTACTCACTAGCATATAAAATTACGTATTTCCTACACAATAGCATATAAAATTATGTATGTCCTACTCACTAGCATATAAAATGACGAATCTCCTACTCACTAGCATATAAAATATGTATTTCCTACTCACTAGCATAAAAAATAACGTATTGCCTACTCACTAGCATATGAAATTATGTATTTCCTACTCACTAGCATATAAAAGTATGTATTTCCTACTCACTCGCATATAAAATGATGTATTTCTGTCTCACTAGCATATAAAACTATGAATTTCCTACTCACTAGCATATAAAATTATGTATTTCCTACTTACTAGCATATAAAATTATGTATTTCCTACTCACTAGCATATAAAATGACGTATTTCCTACTCACTAGCATATAAAAATATGTATTTCCTACTCACTAGCATATAAAATGACGTATTTCCTACTCACTACCATATACAATAACGTATTTCCTACTCACTAGCACATAAAATAGCGTATTTCCTACTCACTAGCATATAAAATTACGACTTTCCTACTCACTAGCATATAAAATTACGTATTTCCTACTCACTGGCATATACAATTATGTATTTCCTACTCACTAGCATATAAAATTCCGTATTTCCTACTCACTAGCATATAAAACTATGTATTTCCTACTCACTGTCATATAAAATTACGTATTTCCTACTAACTAGCATATAAAATTATGTATTTCCTACTCACTAGCATATGAAATTCCGTATTTCCTACTCACTAGCATATAAAATTACGTATTTCCTACACAATAGCATATAAAATTATGTATTTCCTACTCACTAGCATATAAAATTATGTATTTCCTACTCACTAACATATAAAATTAGGTATATCCTACTTACTAGCATATAAACGTATGTATTTCCTACTCACTAGAATATAAAATTATGTATTTCCTTGTCACTAGCATATAAAATGACGTATTTCCTACTAAATATCATATAAAATTACGTATTTCCTACTCACTAGCATATACAATTACGTATTCCCTTGTCACTAGCATATTAAATGACGTATTTCCTACTCACTAGCATATAAAATTATGTATTTCCTACTCACTAGCATATAAAATTACGTATTTCCTACTCACTAGCATATAAAATAACGTATTTCCTACTCACTAGCATATAAAATAGCGTATTTCCTACTATCTAACATAACAAATTACGCCTTTCCTACTCAGTAGCATATTAAATTATGTATTTCCTACTCACTAGCATATAAAATTATGTATTTCCTACTGACTAGCATATAAAATGACATATTTCCTACTCACTCGCATATAAAATGACGTATTTCCTACTCACTAGCATATAAAATTACGACTTTTTTACTGACTAGCATATTAAATTGTTTATTTCCTACTTACTAGCATATAAAATTATGTATTTCCTACCCAGTAGCATATAAAATTATGTATATCCTACTCACTAGCATAGACAAATAGCGTATTTCCTACTCACTAGCATATAATAAATTTACGACTTTCCTACTCACTAGTATCTATAAATTATGTATTTCCTACGCATTAGCATATAAAATTATGTATTTTCTACTCACTAGCATATAAAATTATGTATTTCCTACTCACTAGCCTATAAAATTCCGTATTTCCTACTCACTAGCATATAAAATTACGACTTTCCTACTGACTAGCATATTAAATTGTGTATTTCCTACTACCTAGCATATAAAATTATGTATTTCCTACCAACTAGCATATAAAATTATGTATTTCCTACTCCCTAGCATAGACAAATAGCGTATTTCCTACTCACTTGCATATAATAAATTTACGACTTTCCTACTAACTAGTATCTATAAATTAGGTATTTCCTACGCATTAGCATATAAAATTACGTATTTCCTACTCACTAGAATGTAAAATAACGTATTTCCTACTCACTAGCATATAACAGTATGTATTTCCTACTCACTCGCATATAAAATGATGTATTTCCTACTCACTAGCATATAAAACTATGTATTTCCTACTCACTAGCATATAAAATTATGTATTTCCTTCTCACTAGCATATAAAATTATGTATTTCCTACTCACTAGCATATAAAATGACGTATTTCCTACTCACTACTATATAAAAATATGTATTTCCTACTCACTAGCATATAAAATGACGGATTTCTTACTCACTACCATATGAAATTACGTATTTCCTACTGACTAGCACATAAAATAGCGTATTTCCTACTCACTAGCATATAAAATGACGTATTTCCTACTCACTAGCATATAAAATTACGTATTTCCTACTCACTGGCATATACAATTATGTATTTCCTACTCACTAGCATATAAAATTCCGTATTTCCTACTCACTAGCATATAAAATGACGTATTTCCTACTCACTAGCATATAAAATTACGTATTTCCTACCAACTAGCATATAAAATTATGTATTTCCTTCTCACTAGCATATAAAATTCTGTATTTCCTACTCACTAGCATATAAAATGACGTATTTCCTACACAACAGCATATAAAATTATGTATTTCCTACTCACTAGCATATAAAATGACGTCTTTCCTTCTAACTAGCATATAAAAATATGTATTTCCTACTCACTAGCATATGAAATAACGTATTTCCTACTCACTAGCATATAAAATTATGTATTTCCTACTCACTAGCATATAAAATGATGTATTTCCTACTCACTCGCATATAAAATTATGTATTTCCGTCTCACTAGCATATAAAACTATGTATTTCCTACTCACTTGCATATAAAATTATGTATTTCCTTCTCACTAGCATATAAAATTATGTATTTCCTACTCACTAGCATATAAAATGACGTATTTCCTACTCACTAGCATATAAAAATATGTATTTCCTACTCACTAGCATATAAAATGACGTATTTCCTACTCACTACCATATAAAATTACGTATTTCCTACTAACTAGCACATAAAATAGCGTATTTCCTACTCACTAGCATATAAAATTACGACTTTCCTACTCACTAGCATATAAAATTACGTATTTCCTACTCACTGGCATATACAATTATGTATTTCCTACTAACTAGCATATAAAATTCCGTATTTCCTACTCACTAGCATATAAAACTATGTATTTCCTACTCACTAGCATATAAAATTACGTATTTCCTACTAACTAGCATATAAAATTATGTATTTCCTACTCACTAGCATATAAAATTCCGTATTTCCTACTCACTAGCATATATAATGACATATTTCCTACACAATAGCATATAAAATTATGTATTTCCTACTCACTAGCATATAAAATTATGTATTTCCTACTCACTAGCATATAAAATTATGTATTTCCTACTAACTAGCATATAAAATTATGTATTTCCTACTCACTAGAATATAAAATTATGTATTTCCTTGTCACTAGCATATAAAATGGCGTATTTCCTACTAACTATCATATAAAATTACGTATTTCCTACTAACTAGCATATACAATTACGTATTTTTTTGTCACTAGCATATTAAATGACGTATTTCCTACTCACTAGCATATAAAATTATGTATTTCCTACTCACTAGCATATAAAATTACGTATTTCCTTCTCACTAGCATATAAAATTCTGTATTTCCTACTCACTAGCATATAAAATGACGTATTTCCTACACAACAGCATATAAAATGATGTATTTCCTACTCACTAGCATATAAAATGACGTCTTTCCTACTCACTAGCATATAAAAATATGTATTTCCTACTCACTAGCATATGAAATAACGTATTTCCTACTCACTAGCATATAAAATTATGTATTTCCTACTCACTAGCATATAAAAGTATGTATTTCCTACTCACTCGCATATAAAATTATGTATTTCCGTCTCACTAGAATATAAAACTATGTATTTCCTACTCACTTGCATATAAAATTATGTATTTCCTTCTCACTAGCATATAAAATTATGTATTTCCTACTCACTAGCATATAAAATGACGTATTTCCTACTCACTAGCATATAAAAATATGTATTTCCTACTCACTAGCATATAAAATGACGTATTTCCTACTCACTAGCATATATAATATCGTATTTCCTACTGACTAGCACATAAAATAGCGTATTTCCTACTCACTAGCATATAAAATTACGACTTTCCTACTCACTAGCATATAAAATTACGTATTTCCTACGCACTGGCATATACAATTATGTATTTCCTACTAACTAGCATATAAAATTCCGTATTTCCTACTCACTAGCATATAAAACTATGTATTTCCTACTCACTAGCATATAAAATTACGTATTTCCTACTAACTAGCATATAAAATTATGTATTTCCTACTCACTAGCATATAAAATTCCGTATTTCCTACTCACTAGCATATAAAATGACATATTTCCTACAAAATAGCATATAAAATTATGTATTTCCTACTCACTAGCATATAAAATTATGTATTTCCTACTCACTAGCATATAAAATTATGTACTTCCTACAAACTAGCATATAAAATTATGTATTTCCTACTCACTAGAATATAAAATTATGTATTTCCTTGTCACTAGCATATAAAATGGCGTATTTCCTACCAACTATCATATAAAATGATGTATTTCCTACTAACTAGCATATACAATTACGTATTTTTTGTCACTAGCATATTAAATGACGTATTTCCTACTCACTAGCATATAAAATTATGTATTTCCTACTCACTAGCATATAAAATTACGTATTTCCTACTCACTAGCATATAAAATGACGTATTTCCTACTCACTAGCATATAAAATTACGTATTTCCTACTCACTAGCATATAAAATAGCGTATTTCCTACTCACTAACATAACAAATTACGACTTTCCTACTCACTAGCATATTAAATTATGTGTTTCCTACTGACTAGCATATAAAATGACATATTTCCTACTCACTCGCTCATAAAATGACGTATTTCCTACTCACTAGCATATAAAATTACGACTTTCTTACTGACTAGCATATTAAATTTTGTATTTCCTACTCACTAGCATAAAAAATTATGTATTTCCTACCAACTAGCATATAAAATTATGTATTTCCTATTCACTAGCATAGACAAATAGCGTATTTCCTACTCACTAGCATATAATAAATTTACGACTTTCCTACGTACTAGTATCTATAAATTATGTATTTCCTACGAATTAGCATATAAAATTACGTATTTCCTACTCACTAGCATATAAAGTTATGTATTTCCTACTCACTAGCATATAAAATTACGTATTTCCTACTCACTAGCATACACAATTACGTATTTTCTACTCACTAGCATATAAAATTGCGTATTTCCTTGTCACTAGCATATAAAATTATGGATTTCCTACTCACTAGCATATAAAATGACGTATTTCCTACTCACTGGCATATACAATTATGTATTTCCTACTCACTAGCATATAAAATTCCGTATTTCCTACTCACTAGCATATAAAATTATGTATTTCCTACTCACTAGAATATAAAATTACGACGTTCCTACTCACTAGCATATAAAATTATGTATTTCCTACACACTATCATATAAAATGACGTATTTCCTACCCACTAACATATGAAAATATGTATTTCCTACTCACTAGCATATAAAATGACGTATTTCCTACTCACTAGCATATAAAATTACGTATTTCCTACTGACTAGCATATAAAATAGCGTATTTCCTACTCCCTAGCATATAAAATTATGTATTTCCTACTCACTAGCATATAAAATTATGTATTTCCTACTAAAAAGCATATAAATTATTTATTTCCTACTCACTAGAATACAAAATTATGTATTTCCTTGTAACTAGCATATAAAATGACGTATTTACTGCTCACTATCATATAAAATGACGTATTTCCTACTCACTAGCATATAAAATAGCGTATTTCCTACTCACTAGCATATAAAATTACGACGTTTCTACTCACTAGCATATAAAATTATGTATTTTCTACTCACTAGCATATAAAATTATGTATTTACTACTCACTCGCATATAAAATTACGTATTTCCTACTCACTAGCATATAAAATTATGTATTTCCTACTCACTAGCATATAAAATTTCGTATTTCCTACTCACTAGCATATATAATTACGTATTTCCCACTCACTAGCATATAAAATTATATATTTCCTACTCACTAGCATATAAAATTACGTACTTCCTTGTTACTAGCATATAAATTTACGTATTTCCTTCTCACTAGCCTATACAATTACGACTTTTCTACTAACTAGCATATGAAATTACGACTTTCCTACTCACTAGAATATAAAATGGCGTATTTCCTACTCACTAGCATATAAATGACGTATTTCCTACCTACTAGCATATACAATTACGTATTTTCCTGTCACTAGCATATAAAATGACGTATTTCCTTCTCACTAGCATATAACATTTTGTATTTCCTACTCACTAGCATATATAATGACGTATGTCCTTCTCACTAGCATATAAAATTATGTATTTCCTACTCACTAGAATATAAAATTATGACTTTCCTACTCACTAGCATATAAAATTATGTATTTCCTACTCACTATCATATAAAATGCTGTATTTCCTACTCACTAGCATATAAAATAGCGTATTTCTTGCTCACTAGCATATAATAAATTTACGACTTTCCTACTCACTAGTATCTATAAATAATGTATTTCCTACTCATTAGCATATAAAATTACGTATTTCCTACTCACTAGCATATAAAATTATGTATTACCTACTCACTAGCATAAAAAGTAGCGTATTTCCTACTCACTAGCATATAAAATTATGTATTTCCTACTCACTAGCATATAAAATTATGTATTTCCTACTCACTAGCATATAAAATTACGTATTTCCTACTCACTAGCATATACAATTATGTATTTCCTACTCACTAGCATATACAGTTACGTATTTCCTACTCACTAGCATATAAATTGTGTATTTCCTACTCACTAGCATATAAAATTACGTATTTCCTACTCACTAGCATATAAAATTATGAATTTCCTACTCACTTGCATATAAAATTATGTATTTCCTACTCATTAGCATATAAAATTACGTATTTCCTACTCACTAGCATATAAAAGGACGTATTTCGTACTCACTAGCATATAAAATGAAGTATTTTGTACTCACTAGCATATAAAATTGCGTATTTCCTACTCACTATCATTATAAAATTACGACTTTCCTACTCACTAGCATATTAAATAATGTATTTCCTACTCACTAGCATATAAAATTATGTATTTCCTACTGACTAGCATATAAAATGACATATTTCCTACTCACTAGCATATAAAATAGCGTATTTCCTACTCACTAGCATATAAAATTACGACGTTTCTACTCACTAGCATATAAAATTATGTATTTTCTACTCACTAGCATATAAAAGTATGTATTTCCTACTCACTCGCATATAAAATTACGTATTTTCTTACTCACTAGCATATAAAATTATGTATTTCCTACTCCCTAGCATATAAAATTACGTATTAGCTACTCACTAGCATATTTAATTACGTATTTCCCACTCACTAGCATATACAATTATGTATTTCCTACTCACTAGCATATAAAATTACGTATTTCCTTGTCACTAGCATATAAAATGACGTATTTCCTAATCACTAGCCTATACAATTACGATTTTCCTACACACTAGCATATAAAATTACGACTTTCCTACTCACTAGAATATAACATAGCGTATTTCCTACTCACTAGCATATAAAATGACGTATTTCCTACCCATTAGCATATAAAATTATGTATTTCCTGCTCACTAGCATATAAAATTACGTATTTCCTACTCACTAGCATATAAATTTATGTATTTCCTACTCACTAGCATATAAAATCATGGATTTCCTACTCACTAGCATACAAAATAGCGTATTTCCTGCTCACTAGCATATAATAAATTTACGACTTTCCTACTCACTAGTATCTATAAATTATGTATTTCCTACTTTTAAGCATATAAAATTACGTATTTCCTACTCACTAGCATATAAAATTATGTATTTCCTACTCACTAGCATATAAAGTAGCGTATTTCCTACTCACTAGCAAATAAAATATTGTATATCCTACTCACTAGCATATAAAATTATGTATTTCCTACTCACTAGCATAACTAGTTACGTATTTGCTACTCACTAGCATATTAATAATGTATTTCCTACTCGCTAGCATATAAAATTACGTATGTCCTACTCACTAGCATATAAAATTACGTATTTCCTACTCAATAGCATATAAAATGATGTATTTCGTACTCACTAGCATATAAAATTATGTATTTCCTACTCACTAGCATATAAAATTATGTATTTTCTACTCACTAGCATATAAAAATATGTATTTCCTACTCACTAGCATATAAAATTATGTATTTCCTTGTCACTAGCATGTAAAATGACGTATTTCCTACTCACTAGCATACAAAATTATGTATTTCCTTGTCACTAGCATATAAAAAGACGTATTTCCTACTCACTAGCATATAAACTTACGTATTTCCTGCTCAGTAGCATATAAATTTACGTATTTCCTTGTCACTAGCATATAAAATTACGTATTTCCTACTCACTAGCATATAAAATTATGTATTTCCTACTTACTAGCATATAAAATTGCGACTTTCCTACTCACTAGCATATAAAATTACGACTTTCCTACTCACTAGCATATAAAATAGCGTATTTCCTACTCACTAGCATATAAAATAGCGTATTTCCTACTCACTAACATATAAAATTGCGACTATCCTACTCAATAGCATATAAAATTTTGTATTTCCATCTCACTAGCATACAAAATTATGTATTTCCTACTCACTAGCATATAAAATGACATATTTCCGACTCCCTAGAATATAAAAAAGCGTATTTCCTACTAATTAGCATATACAATAGCGTATTACCTACTCACTAGCATATAAAATTACGACGTTCCTACTCACTAGCATATAAAATTATGTATTTCCTACTCACTCGCATATAAAATTATGTATTTCCTACTCACTAGCATATAAAATTATGTATTTCCTACTCACTAGCATATAGAACTATGTATTTTGTACTTACTAGCATATACAATTATGTATTTCCTACTCACTAGCATACAAAATTATATATATCCCACTCACTAGCATATAAAATATGTATTTCCTACTCACTAGCATATAAAATTATGTATTTCCTACTCACTAGCTTATAAAATGACGTATTTCCTACTCACTAGCATATAAAAATATGTATTTCTTACTCACTAGCATATAAAATGACGTATTTCCTACTCACTACCATATAAAATTATGTATTTCCTACTAACTAGCATATAAAATGACGTATTTCCTACACACTAGAATATAAAATGATGTATTTCCTTGTAACTAGCATATAAAATGACGTATTTCCTACTCACTATCATATAAAATTACGTATTTCCTACTCACTAGCATATAAAATTACGTATGTCCTACTCACTAGCATATAAAATAGCGTATTTCCTTCTCACTAGCATATAAAATCTCGTATTTCCTACTCACTAGCATATAAAATTATGTATTCCCTACTCACTAGCATATAAAATTATGTATTTCCTACTCACTAGCATATAAAACTATGTATTTCCTACTCACTAGCATATAAAATTATGTATTTCCTACTCACTAGCATATAAAATTGCGTATTTCCTACTCACTAGCATATAAAATAACGTATTTCCTACTGACTAGCATATAAAATAGCGTATTTCCTACTCACTAGCATATAAAATAGCGTATTTCCTACTCACTAACATATAAAATTGCGACTATCCTACTCAATAGCATATAAAATTTTGTATTTCCATCTCACTAGCATACAAAATTATGTATTTCCTACTCACTAGCATATAAAATGACATATTTCCGACTCACTAGAATATAAAAAAGCGTATTTCCTACTAATTAGCATATACAATAGCGTATTACCTACTCACTAGCATATAAAATTACGACGTTCCTACTCACTAGCATATAAAATTATGTATTTCCTACTCACTCGCATATAAAATTATGTATTTCCTACTCACTAGCATATAAAATTATGTATTTCCTACTCACTAGCATATAGAACTATGTATTTCGTACTTACTAGCATATACAATTATGTATTTCCTACTCACTAGCATACAAAATTATATATTTCCCACTCACTAGCATATAAAATATGTATTTCCTACTCACTAGCATATAAAATTATGTATTTCCTACTCACTAGCTTATAAAATGACGTATTTCCTACTCACTAGCATATAAAAATATGTATTTCTTACTCACAAGCATATAAAATGACGTATTTCCTACTGACTAGCCTATAAAATTATGTATTTTCTACTAACTAGCATATAAAATTACGTATTTCCTACTCACTAGAATATAAAATGATGTATTTCCTTGTAACTAGCATATAAAATGACGTATTTCCTACTCACTATCATATAAAATTACGTATTTCCTACTCACTAGCATATAAAATTACGTATGTCCTACTCACTAGCATATAAAATAGCGTATTTCCTTCTCACTAGCATATAAAATCTCGTATTTCCTACTCACTAGCATATAAAATTATGTATTTCCTACTCACTAGCATATAAAATTATGTATTTCCTACTCACTAGCATATAAAATTATGTATTTCCTACTCACTAGCATATAAAATTATGTATTTCCTACTCACTAGCATATAAAATTGCGTATTTCCTACTCACTAGCATATAAAATAACGTATTTCCTACTCACTAGCATATAAAATAGCGTATTTGCTACTCACTAACATAACCAATTACGACTTTCCTACTGACTAGCATATTCAATTCTGTATTTCCTACACACTAGCATATAAAATATGTATTTCGTACCGACTAGCATATAAAATGACATATTTTCTACTCACTAGCATATAAAATAGCGTATTTCCTACTAACTAGCATATAAAATTACGACTTTCCTACTCACTAGCTTATTAAATTATGTATTTCCTACTCACTAGCATATAAAATTATGTATTTCCTACCCACTAGCATATAAAATTATGTATTTCCTACTCACTAGCATAGAAAATAGCGTATTTCCTACTCACTAGCATATAATAAATTTACGACTTTACTACTCACTAGTATCTATAAAGTATGTATTTCCTACGCATTAGCATATAAAATTATGTATTTCCTACTCACTCGCATATAAAATTATGTATTTCCTTCTCACTAGCATATAAAATTATGTATTTCCTACTCACTAGCATATAAAATTACGTATTTCCTTCTCACTAGCATATAAAATTACGTATTTCTTTGTCACTAGCATATAAAATGACGTATTTCCTACTCACTATCATATAAAATTACGTATTTCCTACTCACTAGCATATAAAATTACGTATTTCCTTGTCACTAGCGTATAAAATGACGTATTTCCTACTCACTAGCATATAAAATTATGTATTTCCTGCTCACTAGCATAATAAATGACGTATTTCCTACTCACTAGCATATAAAATGACGTATTTCCTACTCACTAGCATATAAAATAACGTATTTCCTACTCACTAGCATATAAAATAGCGTATTTCCTACTCACTAACATATAAAATTACGAGTTTCCTACTCACTAGCTATAAAATTATGTATTTCCTACTCACTCGCATATAAAATTACGTATTTCCTACTCACTAGCATATAGAATTATGTATTTCCTACTCACGAGCATATAAAATTACGTATTTCCTTGTCACTAGCATATAAAATGACGTATTTCCTACTCACTATCCTATAAAATTACGACTTTCCTACTAACTAGCATATTAAATTACGACTTTCCTACTCACTAGAATATAAAATAGCGTATTTCCTACTCACTAGCATATAAAATGACATATTTCCTACCCACTAGCATATAAAATTACGTATTTTCTTGTCACTAGCATATAAAATTACATATTTACTTCTCACTAGCATATAAAATTATGTATTTCCTACTCACTAGCATATAAAATTACGTATTTACTTCTCACTATCATATAAAATGACGTATTTCCTACTCACTAGCCTATAAAATTACGACTTTCCTACTAACTAGCATATGAAATTACGACTTTCCTACTCACTAGAATATAAAATAGCGTATTTCCTTCTCACTAGCATATAAAATGACGTATTTCCTACCCACTAGCATATAAAATTACGTATTTTCTTGTCACTAGCATATAAAATTACGTATTTACTTCTCACTAGCATATAAAATGACGTATTTCCTACTCACTAGCATATAAAATTATGTATTTCCTACTAACTAGCATATAAAATTATGTATTTCCTACTCACTAGAATATAAACTTATGTATTTCCTTGTCACTAGCATATAATATGACGTATTTCCTACTCACTATCATATAAAATGACGTATTTCCTACTCACTAGCATATAAAATGACGTATTTCCTACTCACTAGCATATAAAATAGCGTATTTCCTACTCACTAGCATATAAAATTTCGTATTTCCTACTCACTAGCATATAAAATTATGTATTTCCTACTCACTAGCATATAAAATTATGTATTTCCTACTCACTAGCATATAAAATTATGAATTTCCTACTCACTAGCATATAAAATCATGTATTTCCTACTCACTAGCATATAAAATTACGTATTTCCTTCTCACTAGCATATAAAATAACGTATTTCCTACTCACTAGCATATAAAATAGCGTATTTTCTACTCATTAACATAACCAATTACGACTTTCCTACTGACTAGCATATTCAATTATGTATTTCCTACTCACTAGCATATAAAATTATGTATTTCGTACCGACTAGCATATAAAATGACATATTTCCTACTCACTACCATATAAAATAGCGTATTTCCTACTAACAAGCATATAAAATTACGACTTTCCTACTGACTAGCATATTAAATTATGTATTTCCTACTCACTAGCATATAATATTTTGTATTTCCTACCCACTAGCATATAAAATTATGTATTTCCTACTCACTAGCATAGAAAATAGCGTATTTCCTACTCACTAGCATATAATAAATTTACGACTTTACTACTCACTAGTATCTATAAAGTATGTATTTCCTACGAATTAGCATATAAAATTACGTATTTCCTACTAACTAGCATTTAAAATTATGTATTTCCTTCTCACTAGCATATAAAATAGCGTATTTCCTACTCACTAGCATATAAAATTACGTATTTCCTTCTCACTAGCATATAAAATTACGTATTTCCTTGTCACTCGCATATAAAATTATGTATTTCCTACTCACTAGCATATAAAATGACGTATTTCCTACTCACTGGCATATACAATTATGTATTTCCTACTCACTAGCATATAAAATTCCGTATTTCCTACTCACTAGCATACAAAATTATGTATTTCCTTCCGACCTAGCATATAAAATTACGACGTTCCTACTCACTAGCATACAAAATTATGTATTTCCTACTCACTATCATATAAAATGACGTATTTCCTTGTCACTAGCATATAAAATGACGTATTTCCTACTCACTAGCCTATAAAATTACGACTTTCCTACTAACTAGCATATGAAATTACGACTTTCCTACTCACTAGACTATGAAATAGCGTATTTCCTACTCACTAGCATATAAAATGACGTATTTCCTACCCACTAGCATTTAAAATTACGTATTTTCTTGTCACTAGCATATACAATGACGTATTTACTTCTCACTAGCATATAAAATTATGTATTTCCTACACACTAGCATATAAAATGACGTATTTCCTACTAACTAGCATATAAAATTATGTATTTCCTACTCACTAGCATATAAAATTATGTAGTTCCTACTCACTAGCATATAAAATGATGTATTTCCTACTCACTAGCATATAAAATCATGTATTTCCTACTCACTAGCATATAAAATTATGTATTTCCTACTCACTAGCATACAAAATCATGTATTTCCTACTCACTAGCATATAAAATCATGTATTTCCTACTCACTAGCATATAAAATTTCGTATTTCCTACTCACTAGCATATAAAATTACGTATTTCCTTGTCACTAGCATATAAAATTATGTATTTCCTACTCACTAGCTTATAAAATTACGTATTTCCTACTCACTGGCAGATGAAATTACGTATTTCCTACTCACTAGCATATAAAATTATGTATTTCCTACTCACTAGCATATAAAATTATGTATTTTCTACTCACTAGCATATAAAATTACGACGTTCCTACTCACTAGCATATAAAATTATGTATTTCCTACTCACTATCATATAAAATGACGTATTTCCTTGTCACTAGCATATAAAATGACGTATTTCCTACTCACTAGCCTATAAAATTACGACTTTCCTACTAACTAGCATATGAAATTACGACTTTCCTACTCACTAGAATATAAAATAGCGTATTTCCTACTCACTAGCATATAAAATGACGTATTTCCTACCCACTAGCATATAAAATTACGTATTTTCTTGTCACTAGCATATAAAATGACGTATATACTTCTCACTAGCATATAAAATTATGTATTTCCTACTCACTAGCATATAAAATGACGTATTTCCTACTCACTAGCATATAAAATTATGTATTTCCTACTCACTAGCATATAAAATTATGTATTTCCTGCTCACTAGCATATAAAATTATGTATTTCCTACTCACTAGCATATAAAATTATGTATTTCCTGCTCACTAGCATATAAAATCATGTATTTCCTGCTCACTAGCATATAAAATTATGTATTTCCTACTCACTAGCATATAAAATTATGTATTTCCTACTCACTAGCATATAAAATTATGTATTTCCTACTCACTAGCATATAAAATCATGTATTTCCTGCTCACTAGCATATAAAATCATGTATTTCCTACTCACTAGCATATAAAATAGCGTATTTCCTGCTCACTAGCATATAAAATCATGAATTTCCTACTCACTAGCATATAAAACTATGTATTTCCTACTCACTAGCATATAAAATCATGTATTCTCTACTCACTAGCATATAAAATCATGTATTTCCTACTCACTAGCATATAAAATTATGTATTTCCTACTCACTAGCATATAAAATCATGTATTTCCTACTCACTAGCACATAAAATTATGTATTTCCTACTCACTAGCATATAAAATTATGTATTTCCTACTCACTAGCATATAAAATCATGTATTTCCTACTCACTAGCATATAAAATCATGTATTTCCTGCTCACTAGCATATAAAATCATGTATTTCCTACTCACTAGCATATAAAATTATGTATTTCCTACTCACTAGCATATAAAATCATGTATTTCCTACTCACTAGCATATAAAATTATGTATTTCCTACTCACTAGCATATAAAATCATGTATTTCCTACTCACTAGCATATAAAATCATGTATTTCCCACTCACTAGCATATAAAATCATGTATTTCCTACTCACTAGCATATAAAATTATGTATTTCCTACTCACTAGCATATAAAATTTTGTATTTCCTACTCACTAGCATATAAAATTACGTATTTCCTTGTCACTAGCATATAAAATTATGTATTTCCTACTCACTAGCTTATAAAATTACGTATTTCCTACTCACTGGCAGATGAAATTACGTATTTCCTACTCACTAGCATATAAAATTATGTATTTCCTACTCACTAGCATATAAAATTATGTATTTTCTACTCACTAGCATATAAAATTACGACGTTCCTACTCACTAGCATATAAAATTATTTATTTCCTTCTCACTAGCATATAAAATTACGTATTTCCTACTCACTAGCATATAGAATAGCGTATTTCCTACTCACTAGCATATAAAATTAAGACTTTCCTCCTCACTATCATATAAAATTACGTATTTCCTACTCACTAGCATATAAAATTACGTATGTCCTGCTCACTGGCAGATAAAATTATGTATTTCCTACTCACTAGCATATATAATTATGTATTTCCTTGTCACAAGCATATAAAATTACGTATTTCTTACTCACTAGCATATAAAATTATGTATTTCCTACCTACTAGCATATAAAATTACGTATTTCCTACTCACTAGCATATAAAATTATGTATTTCCTACTCACTAGCTTATAAAATTACGTATTTCCTACTCACTGGCAGATAAAATTACGTATTTCCTACTCACTAGCATATAAAATTATGTATTTCCTACTCACTAGCATATAAAATTATGTATTTTCTACTCACTAGCATATAAAATTACGACGTTCCTACTCACTAGCATATAAAATTATGTATTTCCTACTCACTATCATATACAATGACGTATTTCCTTGTCACTAGCATATAAAATGACGTATTTCCTACTCACTAGCCTATAAAATTACGACGTTCCTACTAACTAGCATATGAAATTACGACTTTCCTACTCACTAGAATAAAAAATAGCGTATTTCCTACTCACTAGCATATAAAATGACGTATTTCCTACCCACTAGCATATAAAATTACGTATTTTCTTGTCACTAGCATATAAAATGACGTATTTACTTCTCACTAGCATATAAAATTATGTATTTCCTACTCACTAGCATATAAAATGACGTATTTCCTACTCACTAGCATATAAAATTATGTATTTCCTACTCACTAGCATATAAAATTATGTATTTCCTGCTCACTAGCATATAAAATTATGTATTTCCTACTCACTAGCATATAAAATTATGTATTTCCTGCTCACTAGCATATAAAATCATGTATTTCCTGCTCACTAGCATATAAAATTATGTATTTCCTACTCACTAGCATATAAAATTATGTATTTCCTACTCACTAGCATATAAAATTATGTATTTCCTTCTCACTAGCATATAAAATCATTTATTTCCTGCTCACTAGCATATAAAATCATGTATTTCCTACTCACTAGCATATAAAATAGCGTATTTCCTGCTCACTAGCATATAAAATCATGTATTTCCTACTCACTAGCATATAAAATTATGTATTTCCTACTCACTAGCATATAAAATCATGTATTTCCTACTCACTAGCATATAAAATCATGTATTTCCTACTCACTAGCATATAAAATTATGTATTTCCTACTCACTAGCATATAAAATCATGTATTTCCTACTCACTAGCATATAAAATTATGTATTTCCTACTCACTAGCATATAAAATTATGTATTTCCTACTCACTAGCATATAAAATCATGTATTTCCTACTCACTAGCATATAAAATCATGTATTTCCTGCTCACTAGCATATAAAATCATGTATTTCCTACTCACTAGCATATAAAATTATGTATTTCCTACTCACTAGCATATAAAATCATGTATTTCCTACTCACTAGCATATAAAATTATGTATTTCCTACTCACTAGCATATAAAATCATGTATTTCCTACTCACTAGCATATAAAATCATGTATTTCCCACTCACTAGCATATAAAATCATGTATTTCCTACTCACTAGCATATAAAATTATGTATTTCCTACTCACTAGCATATAAAATTTCGTATTTCCTACTCACTAGCATATAAAATTACGTATTTCCTTGTCACTAGTATATAAAATTATGTATTTCCTACTCACTAGCTTATAAAATTACGTATTTCCTACTCACTGGCAGATGAAATTACGTATTTCCTACTCACTAGCATATAAAATTATGTATTTCCTACTCACTAGCATATAAAATTATGTATTTTCTACTCACTAGCATATAAAATTACGACGTTCCTACTCACTAGCATATAAAATTATTTATTTCCTACTCACTAGCATATAAAATTACGTATTTCCTACTCACTAGCATATAGAATAGCGTATTTCCTACTCACTAGCATATAAAATTAAGACTTTCCTCCTCACTATCATATAAAATTACGTATTTCCTACTCACTAGCATATAAAATTACGTATGTCCTGCTCACTGGCAGATAAAATTATGTATTTCCTACTCACTAGCATATATAATTATGTATTTCCTTGTCACAAGCATATAAAATTACGTATTTCCTACTCACTAGCATATAAAATTATGTATTTCCTACCTACTAGCATATAAAATTACGTATTTCCTTCTCACTAGCATATAAAATTATGTATTTCCTACTCACTAGCACATAAAACTCCGTATTTCCTACTCACTAGCATATAAAATTACGTATTTCCTACACAATAGCATATAAAATTAGTTATTTCCTACTCACTAGCATATAAAATTATGTATTTCCTATTCACTAGCATATAAAATTATGTATTTCCTACTAACTAGCATATAAATTATGTATTTCCTACTCACTAGCATATAAAATTATGTATTTCCTTGTCACTAGCATATAAAATTACGTATTTCCTACTCACTAGCATATAAAATTACGTATTTCCTTGTCACTAGCATATAAAATGATGTATTTCCTACTCACTAGCATATAAAATTATGTATTTCCTACTCACTAGCATATAAAATTACGTATTTCCTACTCACTAGCATATAAAATGACGTATTTACTACTCACTAGCATATAAAATAACGTATTTCCTACTCACTAGCATATAAAATAGCGTATTTCCTACTCACTAACATATAAAATTACGACTTTCCTACTCACTAGCATATTAAATTATGTATTTCCTACTCACTAGCATATAAAATTGTGTATTTCCTACACAATAGCATATAAAATGATGTATTTCCTACTCACTAGCATTGTTACATAAGGGAGGGAGAAGAAACGGATTTGGTCTTGGACACTTTACTTGAAGGATACTGGTACCCTGGTGATGACGTGTCCATTTTACTAATGAAGAGAAAAAGTTTACGACGATGAGAGAGAGAGATATTACAAGTGGTATGAGACGAGAGAACGGGACCCAAGATCCCTTAAACCGTTTGACTGGTGGTTAGGACACTTGTTGTGGATGTATGTGTTTATATATAGAAGTTCATACCTGTTTTTTTTGCTGCTCTGGGAGAGTCTTCATCTGGGTGGAGCTCTCTTGCTGTTTTCGCCGGAATACACAAGATGAAGACAGATGTTGGGTTTTCAACCTTTTATTCTCACAGGCATGATCTGCAGATGTCGCCATCGATGGTCTCCACTGTGGGTACCTACCACGTCCCACGTCTGGGGCGCGCATCTCCCCCTTACTTAGGAGAGAACCATTTTAGACTTCTGCTCGGCTTGGCATTTTCTGAGAGATTCAACGTTTCACCAACCTTGCCACGTAGCATCACATGACATCCGGTTAGATGAAACGTCACTTCCTGCAACGTGGATTTACTACAAAAATATCTCTCTGACCTCCTCCCATCCTCTCCCTCTCTCTCTCGATCTACTATCTAATAGAGACACAGAGAGAGAAAATAGAGAGAGTATGAAAGAGCCAGAGAGAGAGAGAGAGGAGAGATGCTCTTTAACAGCATATAAAATGACGTATTTCCTACTTACTAGCATATAAAATAGCGTATTTCCTACTCACTAGCATATAAAACTACGACGTTTCTACTCACTAGCATATAAAATTATGTATTTTCTACTTACTAGCATATAAAATTATGTATTTCCTACTCACTCGCATATAACAGGACGCATTTCCTTCTCACTAGCATATAAAATTTTGTATTTCCTACTCACTAGCATATAAAATTACGTATTTCCTACTCACTAGCATATATAATTACGTATTTCCCACTCACTAGCATATAAAATTATGTATTTCCTACTAACTAGCATATAAAATTACGTATTTCCTTGTCACTAGCATATAAAATTACGTATTTCCTACTCACTAGCATATAAAATTACGACTTTCCTACTAACTAGCATATGAAATTACGACTTTCCTACTCACTAGAATATAAAATAGCGTATTTCCTACTCACTAGCATATAAAATGACGTATTTCCTACCCACTAGCATATAAAATTACGTATTTTCTTTTCACTAGCATATAACATGACGTATTTTCTTCTCACTAGCATATAATATTATGTATTTCCTACTCACTAGCATATAAAATGACGTATTTCCTACTCACTAGCATATAAAATTATGTATTTCCTACTCACTAGCATATAAAATTATGTATTTCCTACTCACTAGCATATAAAATTACGTATTTCCTACTCACTAGCATATAAAATTATGTATTTCCTACTCACTAGCATGTAAAATAGCGTATTTCCTGATCACTAGCATATAATAAATTTACGACTTACCTACTCACTAGTATCTATAAATTATGTATTTCCTACTCATTAGAATATAAAATTACGTATTTCCTACTCACTAGCATATAAAATTATGTATTTCCTACTCACTAGCATATAAAATAGCGTATTTCCTACTCACTAGCATATAAAATTATGTATTTCCTACTCAATAACATATAAAATTACGTATTTCCTTGTCACTAGCATATAAAATTATGTATTTCCTACTCACTAGCATATAAAATGACGTATTTTCTACTCACTGGCAGATAAAATGATGTATTTCCTACTCACTAGCATATAAAATTATGTATTTCCTACTCACTAGCATATAAAATTATGTATTTTCTACTCACTAGCTTATAAAATTACGACGTTCCTACTCACTAGCATATAAAATTATAAATTTCCTACTCACTAGCATATAAAATTACGTATTTCCTACTCACTAGCATATAAAATAGCGTATTTCCTACTCACTAGCATATAAAATTAAGACTTTCCTCCTCACTAGCATATAAAATTTCGTATTTCCTACTCACTAGCATATAAAAGTACGTATTTCCTACTCACTAGCATATAAAATTATGTATTTCCTACTCACTAGCATATAAAATTATGTATTTCCTTGTCACTAGCATATAAAATGACGTATTTCCTACTCACTAGCATATAAAATTATGTATTTCCTACCTACTAGCATATAAAATTACGTATTTCCTACTCACTAGCATATAAAATTATGTATTTCCTACTCACTAGCATATAAAATAGCGTAGTTCATACTCACTAGCATATAAAATTATGTATTTCCTACTCACTAGCATATAACATTACGTATTTCCTTGTCACTAGCATATAAAATGACGTATTTCCTACTCACTAGCATATAAAATGACGTATTTCCTACTCACTAGCATATAAAATTACGTATTTCCTACTCAATAGCATATAAAATGATGTATTTCCTACTCACTAGCATATAAAATAGCGTATTTCCTACTCACTTGCACATAAAATTACGACTTTCCTACTCACTAGTATATATAAATGATGTATTTCCTACTCATTAGCATATAAAATTATGTATTTCCTACTCACTAGCATATAAAATTACGTATTGCCTTGTCACTAGCATATGAAATGACGTATTTCCTACTCACTAGCATATAAAATGACGTATTTCCTACTCACTAGCATATAAAATTACGTATTTCCTACTCACTAGCATATAAAATTACGTATTTCCTACCCACTAGCATATAAAATTACGTATTTCCTTGTCACTAGCATATAAAATGACGTATTTCCTCCCCACTAGCATATAAAATTATGTAGTTCCGTCTCACTAGCATATAAAATGACGTATTTCCTACCCACTAGCATATAAAATTACGTATTTCCTAGTCACTAGCATATAAAATGACGTATTTCTTACTCACTAGCATATAAAATTATGGATTTCCTAGTCACTAGCATATACAATGATGTATTTCCTACTCACTAGCATATACAATTAAGACTTTCATACTCACTAGCATATAAAATAAGAATTATTAAGCAAGGTCGAAACGTAAAAGTGTTGTAAGGAAGTGTTTAGGTATTATGCTATAATATCGAAGTTTCAAAGAAAAATCAGTTCCGTTTTAAAAATATACGAATAGAAATAGCAAAATAAGATACTTAGTAATCATCTGGAAGCTTGTGGATATATTTTATCGATATCCAATTTAAATTTGGTAAATGTGAGAATATCGAAACTTTATACTGAGAAATAAAACATCGCATTGGATATTTTAAAATGTTTAAAATTAATTTCGTTTATAAGGCTTAGTTCCACATAATGATTGACTGACTATAGAGAGGATTAGAATTGTAAACACTCAATATAAAACCATAATTTCATCTTAATAACCCCATTAGTTAATTTATTATAGTATATGTCAGGTTAAGTCAGTGTAAAATAACTGTTTCGTAATTAGAATGAAATACAAAATAATGGTTCAACTATATACGTTCAGTGCAAACTAATGGTTAATTTGTAGCTCAGGAAGGCTTAAAATCATTGGGTTTCTGGTGGGAATTCGACCGCAAACTAATTCAAATTAATAAACAGCATAATACTTTGTTACAAAAAGTAAAATAGATATTAGACATCTGCCATTATGAGTTTAAGTCATTCATTCATTGACGCAAAACTCATTGAAAGTTACGCATTAAAAACGAACACTTTCCAGGTGGAGGATGTTTCCGTAGTTAAGTGGGAGGTACGAAGTCGCGAGGGCAGTCAAGATTTTGATTGCTACCGATGGAGTTGGAGGGTATTATACGAATATACATGCATACCGCAAATACAAAATAAACTCAGAAAAGATTTTTAAAAGTTCAATTGTTATGTTTCTCTATTAATAATGTTTACGTGAATTGAGAAGAAGAACACGAATAAGATTTCTTCAACGACAAAGAAGGAAAGATCGAAATAACTATAATGACTATAAATATATGGCCAGCTGTTCTCGTCATAGAAGCGAACACATTGTGAGTATTGACGGACATATTAACTACGTTGCTGTTAAAGTTATACACGTATAATTGTACATTTTCTATATGTTATCTAACTTGCACTTAAAATTCGATTCTAACATAGTTATAAAAGTGTTCTCTCTTGAGTTAGCGCTTTTTGAGTAGCATTGGTTTGGGACATGAGTTTTTTTTTCATAGTTAAAACTTTACATCCAAACATACAACTATTGTTTAAGCTGACACCTTTTGGGATATTTTTATAACTGAGACGTGATTGTATTTCATGTTTTATTATTTTGTTCGAATCATTATAAAAGATGAACTTACCCTGTACTTATCTGGTAAATACTTTTGACTCATCATTCGCATGGCTAGCCTTCGAGGGTTTTGGGTACAACACTTCGGGGGGTTGCACTTTGGATGCTCGATTGACTTTTGTGGAAGATCACACAGCGAAACGTGTCTCCATTATTTATGATCATTCGAGCTTCATTTAATATCATTTTCCGATCACGCACCATGAGCTCGATGATATCATACTGTAATAAGATTTCCCAAATCAAAGGAACCGCGCTCATTTAGAAACATATGTTTCTTGCTGTTCGATATTTAATAAGTTGTAAATTATTAGATTGGCAATGATCTGATATATTATATAATCGTTTATATATATATATATATATATTATATATATACATATTATATAATCGCACAAACATTTAATATGCAACAATAACTAAATCAAATTAAATCTGCCACCTGCTTTGATAGAAGAAGTGCTTAGCCGAGCAATTATCACGGGGAATGAGATATATATTTCTTTTTTGTTTTCAAAATAGTAGGCTGGCGTCATGAAAATGTGGATGGCTGAAAATATTTCCCATAGCCAACCTGCAAAAGGAAATACTAATGGAAAATTCCTATGACTTTGTTAAAATAGGAAGAGATATCTCGAAAGAGCAGTTAATTGGGCAGTGAAAGCATCGAAATTGGAGATGAGAAAATCGAATCAATAGCGTGACCTTTGCTTCTATTCATCAATTCGTTCGCTGCAGCATTGTTCTTTCCGCAGTAGTAGGGTTTACCTAAGATCGAACTCTTGTTCAGATTAAGGCAAACCTATACTACTGCGGATATTTTAACGGTTATCTCAGAGCGCATATACAGTGCACTGGATAGGGCAGGAAAAGCTAGGGCGGTGGCCTTTATAAGTACAATCATAAATACAAATATTCATAAAAAAAATCATACGGTATTTATGCACAAACACCTAACATAATCAGAATCATTCTTAGATAAGAGAAACATCCAGTTTGTCCTCTATGGCCATACATCCAAACATCTATGGCCGTACATCCAAACATCTATGGCCATACATCCAAACATCTATGGCCGTACATCCAAACATCTATGGCTGTACATCTAAACATCTATGACCGTACATCCAAATATGATATTAATGCACGGGTGCCCCAGGGGGCGATCCTAGGACCTTTATTATTCGTGATATTCATAAACAACATGACTGATAAAATTGTATCTGAGATGGGCATATTTACTGATGATACCACACGCTATAATAAAGATGAGGAAAAAACGAGTGCATACATATCCAAACGCAGAAACCTTAGTAAACGATGTTCAATCTGTAGTAGAATAATGCCTTGAATGGGGGGGATTTTAATGCTAATAAGACTAAGCTTCTTAAAGAATCACCAGAAACTCTCTCAAAATCCGATTACCATGGCTAATAACACTCTACCTGTGAGCTCATCTTCAAACTCTTTGACTCAACATTCAGAAGACACATAACTTGGAAAAATACAGTGAAAACATTTCCAAGAGTGTTGCAAAGAAGGTGGACTCCCATTACAATGTTAGACAATTACATCTGAAAGTATCCTATACCTCTAAAAATACCATTCGCCCATACATGGAATATCGTTGCCACAGCTGGGCTGGTGTATATTTTAGACTTAGCGCGAACAGACATCTCGCCACAAGGTCCACACATAGACCCAACTTATACATGATCCTATTAGTAGGCATGAATCACATTCAAGAATAGAAAAAATTAAACAAATATTAAGGCATTCAATATTTAGGACAAGTGGAAACGTGTTGTTGAGGTATCACTGTTGGAAATAACCAAACAACTCATCTTAGATAATTATTGATAAATATGCACCAATAACAAAAAAAAATATTCATGAATATGCACACACAAACACGAATAATTATTATGCACAAACAATAAAAAATAATTATACATGACCATGCAACTATAATCTAAAAATAATTATTCATGAACATACGCAAAACATAACAAAAAATTATTCATGAATATGCACACATAATATTAAATAATTATTCATGACCATGCACATATAATCTAAAAATAATTATTCATGAACATGCACAAACATAACAAATAATTATTCATGAATATGCACACATAAAACCAAACAATTAATCATGACCATGCACATATAATCAAAAAATAATTATTCATGAACACGCACAAAACATAACAAATAATTATTCATGAACACGCACAAAAAATAATAAATAATTGTTCATGAACATGCACAAAAATAGCAAATAATTATTCATGAATATGCACAAGTAATAAAAAAAATTATTCATGCACATGCAGAAAACATAAATAATTATTCACAAACATGCACAAATAATAACAAATAATTATTAATGAACATGCACAAATAATAACAAAAAATTATTCATGACCATGCACATATAATCAAAAAATAATTATAATTGAACATGCACAAAACATAATAAATAATTATTCATGAACGTGCACAAATAATAATAAATAATTGTTCATGAACATGCACAAAACATAACAAATAATAATTCATGAACATGCACAAATAATAACAAATAATTATTCATGAATATGCACACATAATAACAAATAATTATTCAGGACCATGCACATATAATCAAAAAATAATTATTCATGAACATGCAAAAAACATAACAAATAATTATTCATGAACGTGCACAAACAATAATAAAAAATTGTTCATGAACATGCACGAAACATAAATAATTATTCATGAACATGCACCAATAATAAAAAATAATTATTCATGAACATGCACAAATAATATAAAATAATTATTCATGGACATGCACACATAATATAAAATAATTATTCATGAATATGTACAAATAATAAAAAAAAATTATTCATGATTATGTAAAAATAATATAAAATAATTATTCATGAATATGTACAAATAATAAAAAATAATTATTCATGAATATGTAGAAACACCAAACATTAATTATTCATGAATCTGTACAAATAATACAAAATAATTATTCATGAGTATGTACAAATAATAAAAAAAATTATTCATGAACATGCACAAATAATAACAAATAATTATTCATGAATATGCACAAATAATAACAAATAACCAATTATTCATGACAAGGCACAAATATTAAGAATTATTATTCACGTGCACAAATAATAATAAATAATTGTTCATTAACATGCACAAACCATAAGAAATGATTATTCATGAACATGCACAAATAATAACAAATAATTATTCATGAATATGCACGAATAAAACCAAAAATTATTCATGCACATGCACATATAATAACAAATAATTATTCATGAACATACACAAAAAATATTAAAAAATAAGTCATGAATATGCAAAAAACATAAAAAATAATTATTCATGAACACACACAAATAATGACAATAATTATTCATTAACATGCACCAATAATAAAAAAAACTTAATCATGAATATGCACAAATAAAAAGAAAATTATTCATGAATATGCACAAATAATTAAAAAAAATTATTCATGAATATGCACCAATAATAAAAAATGATTATTCATGACTATGCACCAATAAAAAAAATAATTATTCATGAACATGAACCAATAATAAAAAATAATTATTCATGAATATGCACCAATAAAAACAAATGATTATTAATGAATATGCACCAATAATAAAAAATGATCATTCATGAACATGCACCAATAATAAAAAATGATTATTCATGAACATGCACCAATAATAAAAAATAATTATTCATGAACATGCACCAATAATAAAAAAAATTATTCATGAACTGCACCAATAGGAAAAAAAAATTATTCATGAACATGTACCAATAATAAAAAATGATTATTCCTGAACATGCACCAATAATAAAAAATGATTATTCAGGAACATGCACCAATAATAAAAAAAATTATTCATGAACTGCACCAATAATAAAAAATAATTATTCATGAACATGCACAAATAATAAAAAATGATTATTCATGAACATGCACCAATAATAAAAAACTATTATTCATGAACATGCACCAATAATAAAAAATTATTATTCATGAACATGCACCAATAATAAAAAATGATTATTCATGAACATGCACCAATAATAAAAAATAAATATTCATTAATATGCACCAATAATAAAAAATAATTATTCATGAACATGCACCAATAATAAAAAATAAATATTCATTAACATGTACCAATAATAAAAATGATTATTCATGAACATGCACCAATGATAAAAAAAATTATTCATGAACATGCACCAATAATAAAAAATGATTATTCATGAACATGCACCAATAATAAAAAATGATTATTCATGAACATGCACCAAAAATAAAAAATAAATATTCATTAATATGCACCAATAATAAAAAATAATTATTCATGAACATGCACCAATAATAAAAAATAAATATTCATTAATATGCACCAATGATAAAAAAAATTATTCATGAACATGCACCAATAATAAAAAATGATTATTCATGAACATGCACCAATAATAAAAAATGATTATTCATGAACATGCACCAATAATAAAAAATAACTATTCATGAACATGCACCAATAATAAAAAATAATTATTCATGAACATGCACCAATAATAAAAAATGATTATTCATGAACATGCACCAAAAATAAAAAATAAATATTCATTAATATGCACCAATAATAAAAAATGATTATTCATTAACATGCACCAATAATAAAAAATGATTATTCATGAACATGCACCAATAATAAAAAATAACTATTCATGAACATGCACCAATAATAAAAAATAATTATTCATGAACATGCACCAATAATAAAAAATGATTGTTCATGAACATGCACCAATAATAAAAAATGATTATTCATGAACATGCACCAAAAATAAAAAATAAATATTCATTAATATGCACCAATAATAAAAAATGATTATTCGTGAACATGCACCAATAATAAAAAATGATTATTCATTAACATGCACCAATAATAAAAAATGATTATTCATGAACATGCACCAATAATAAAAAATGATTATTCATGAACATGCACCAATAATAAAAAATGATTATTCATGAACATGCACCAATAATAAAAAATGATTATTCATGAACATGCACCAATAATAAAAAATGATTATTCATGAACATGCACCAATAATAAAAAATGATTATTCATGAACATGCACCAATAATAAAAAATGATTATTCATGAACATGCACCAATAATAAAATATGATTATTCATTAACATGCACCAATAATAAAAAATGATTATTAATGAATATGCACCAATAATAAAAAATGATTATTCATGAACATGCACCAATAATAAAAAATGATTATTCATGAACATGCACCAATAATAAAAAATGATTATTAATGAACATGCACCAATAATAAAAAATGATTATTCATGAACATGCACCAATAATAAAAAATGATTATTCATGAACATGCACCAATAATAAAAAATGATTATTCATGAACATGCACCAATAATAAAAAATGATTATTCATGAACATGCACCAATAATAAAAAATAATTATTCATTAACATGCACCAATAATAAAAAATGATTATTCATGAACATGCACCAATAATAAAAAATAATTATTCATGAACATGCACCAATAATAAAAAATGATTATTCATGAACATGCACCAATAATAAAAAATGATTATTCATGAACATGCACCAATAATAAAAAATAATTATTCATGAACATGCACCAATAATAAAAAATGATTATTCATGAACATGCACCAATAATAAAAAATGATTATTCATGAACATGCACCAATAATAAAAAATGATTATTCATGAACATGCACCAATAATAAAAAATAATTATTCATGAACATGCACAAATAAAAAAAAATGATTATTCATGAACATGCACCAATAATAAAAAATAATTATTCATGAACATGCACCAATAATAAAAAATGATTATTCATGAACATGCACCAATAATAAAAAATGATTATTCATGAACATGCACCAATAATAAAAAATGATTATTCATGAACATGCACCAATAATAAAAAATAATTATTCATGAACATGCACCAATAATAAAAAATGATTATTCATGAACATGCACCAATAATAAAAAATAATTATTCATGAACATGCACCAATAATAAAAAATAATTATTCATTAACATGCACCAATAATAAAAAATGATTATTCATGAACATGCACCAATAATAAAAAATCATTATTCATGAACATGCACCAATAATAAAAAATGATTATTCATTAACATGCACCAATAATAAAAAATGATTATTCATGAACATGCACCAATAATAAAAAATCATTATTCATGAACATGCACCAATAATAAAAAATGATTATTCATGAACATGCACCAATAATAAAAAATGATTATTCATGAACATGCACCAATAATAAAAAATGATTATTCATTAACATGCACCAATAATAAAAAATGATTATTCATGAACATGCACCAATAATAAAAAATGATTATTCATGAACATGCACCAATAATAAAAAATAATTATTCATTAACATGCACCAATAATAAAAAATAATTATTCATTAACATGCACCAATAATAAAAAATGATTATTCATGAACATGCACCAATAATAAAAAATGATTATTCATGAACATGCACCAATAATAAAAAATAATTATTCATTAACATGCACCAATAATAAAAAATGATTATTCATGAACATGCACCAATAATAAAAAATGATTATTCATGAACATGCACCAATAATAAAAAATAATTATTCATTAACATGCACCAATAATAAAAAATGATTATTCATGAACATGCACCAATAATAAAAAATCATTATTCATGAACATGCACCAATAATAAAAAATGATTATTCATTAACATGCACCAATAATAAAAAATGATTATTCATGAACATGCACCAATAATAAAAAATGATTATTCATGAACATGCACCAATAATAAAAAATGATTATTCATGAATATGCACCAATAATAAAAAATGATTATTCATGAACATGCACCAATAATAAAAAATGATTATTCATGAACATGCACCAATAATAAAAAATGATTATTCATGAACATGCACCAATAATAAAAAATAATTATTCATGAACATGCACCAATAATAAAAAATGATTATTCATTAACATGCACCAATAATAAAAAATGATTATTCATGAACATGCACCAATAATAAAAAATAATTATTCATGAACATGCACCAATAATAAAAAATGATTATTCATGAACATGCACCAATAATAAAAAATGATTATTCATGCACATGCACCAATAATAAAAAATAATTATTCATGAACATGCACCAATAATAAAAAATGATTATTCATGAACATGCACCAATAATAAAAAATGATTATTCATGAACATGCACCAATAATAAAAAATGATTATTCATGAACATGCACCAATAATAAAAAATGATTATTCATGAACATGCACCAATAATAAAAAATGATTATTCATGAACATGCACCAATAATAAAAAATGATTATTCATGAACATGCACCAATAATAAAAAATGATTATTCATGAACATGCACCAATAATAAAAAATGATTATTCATGAACATGCACCAATAATAAAAAATGATTATTCATGAACATGCACCAATAATAAAAAATAATTATTCATGAACATGCACCAATAATAAAAAATGATTATTCATGAACATGCACCAATAATAAAAAATGATTATTCATGAACATGCACCAATAATAAAAAATAATTATTCATGAACATGCACCAATAATAAAAAATAATTATTCATTAACATGCACCAATAATAAAAAATGATTATTCATGAACATGCACCAATAATAAAAAATGATTATTCATGAATATGCACCAATAATAAAAAATAAATATTCATGAACATGCACCAATAATAAAAAATAATTATTCATTAACATGCACCAATAATAAAAAATGATTATTCATGAACATGCACCAATAATAAAAAATGATTATTCATGAATATGCACCAATAATAAAAAATGATTATTCATGAACATGCACCAATAATAAAAAATGATTATTCATGAACATGCACCAATAATAAAAAATGATTATTCATGAACATGCACCAATAATAAAAAATGATTATTCATGAATATTCACCAATAATAAAAAATGATTATTCATGAACATGCACCAATAATAAAAAATGATTATTCATGAACATGCACCAATAATAAAAAATAATTATTCATGAACATGCACCAATAATAAAAAATAATTATTCATTAACATGCACCAATAATAAAAAATGATTATTCATGAACATGCACCAATAATAAAAAATGATTATTCATGAATATGCACCAATAATAAAAAATAAATATTCATGAACATGCACCAATAATAAAAAATAATTATTCATTAACATGCACCAATAATAAAAAATGATTATTCATGAACATGCACCAATAATAAAAAATAATTATTCATTAACATGCACCAATAATAAAAAATGATTATTCATGAACATGCACCAATAATAAAAAATGATTATTCATGAATATGCACCAATAATAAAAAATAAATATTCATGAACATGCACCAATAATAAAAAATAATTATTCATTAACATGCACCAATAATAAAAAATGATTATTCATGAACATGCACCAATAATAAAAAATGATTATTCATGAATATGCACCAATAATAAAAAATGATTATTCATGAACATGCACCAATAATAAAAAATGATTATTCATGAACATGCACCAATAATAAAAAATGATTATTCATGAACATGCACCAATAATAAAAAATGATTATTCATGAATATTCACCAATAATAAAAAATGATTATTCATGAACATGCACCAATAATAAAAAATGATTATTCATGAACATGCACCAATAATAAAAAATGATTATTCATGAACATGCACCAATAATAAAAAATGATTATTCATGAACATGCACCAATAATAAAAAATGATTATTCATGAACATGCACCAAAAATAAAAAATAAATATTCATTAATATGCACCAATAATAAAAAATGATTATTCATGAACATGCACCAATAATAAAAAATGATTATTCATGAACATGCACCAATAATAAAAAATTATTATTCATGAACATGCACCAAAAATAAAAAAAATTATTCATGAACATGCACCAATAATAAAAAATGATTATTCATGAACATGCACCAATAATAAAAAATAATTATTCATGAACATGCACCAATAATAAAAAAAAATTATTCATGAACATGCACCAATAATAAAAAAAATTATTCATGAACATGCACCAATAATAAAAAAAATTATTCATGAACATGCACCAATAATAAAACATAAATATTCATGAACATTCACAAATATTCATAAATAATTATTCATGAATCTTGTAGACTTGTAGGGAATAAATCCAATCAATGAGTTTATCCTTATTATTATTGCAATTCGTAAACGACACAACAGGAACAGTTCCTGTTGTGTTGTTTACGAATTGCAATCCAATCATGCCGCTTACCAATTTAAAAAGAGAATCCGAAGACTGGAATAAGGATTTTATCCGACTAAAACATATTGCATTTGTTTTACGAAACTTGGATATCCTCCCCGAAGCTTATTCTTCAACAGACACCAACAGGTTGACAATTGCATTTTTTTCTCTGTCTGGTCTGGATATGTTGAATTCATTATCAAAAATCAATGAAAATAAGCATAAACTCTTTGATTGGATTTATTCCTTACAATTTTACCAAATGAAAATGGATGCGTCGCCTGATAATGATGGTAATGATGGCTGGATGGACAGTAGCGCTGCGCCACACACACAGCACTATATTTAAGAAGACCAGCAAGAGACCAACATTAATCAATGTGGATTCCGAGGGTCCAACAATATTGGAAATGTTTTTGATCCGGTTTTGATACATCTGCCTTACTTTTAATGCTAGGTTTATTTATGGTGTCTTTTAAATTTAAATTTAATAAAACCATTCACAATTTGCCGATGAGGAAACCTTGTTTATTAAAAAACTATATGTAATAATTGTTGTCCGTAACTTGATGTCTACCACAATAAAAACACTGTTATCCGAAACGATCGTACAAATAATTGATTTTGTTGTTGTTCCTTCTTATGAAACGGGTTTTTTAATTTAATTATAATTTGATTTTTAAATTATCAATCATGTTACTAAATATTAAATTAGCTCTAGGATATTTACCTATCGAGCTTATTATATATCTAAATTACAACGAGCACTTTTTCTTTCCTATATTTTAATTAAACTAGTAATTTCACTATTACATTAAAATACACTCTGCTCTTTAGACTATTGTTCTAATCTCCTTTAAAGTTTTTTTTATTTTTTTTCATAATATTATTATTTTGTATTCCTGCACGTCACCAATTAAAAACGAATAAAGAAAAGTTATAAGCTTTTATACTTTTCACATTCTTTTTTATTCATATATATATATATATATATATATATATATATATATATATATATATATATATATATATATATATATATATATATATACTAGCATGTCAGCCCGGGTGTACATGAGTGTTTTTAGGTGTATGTTGAGCCAAAAAGAAAAATAGCGGTCAATTGTTTTTAACTTTGACCCCTATTATGACCCATTAACCTTTATTTTTGGGGGGCTCACTTAATGTTATTAAGTTAGATCCATGTCAAATGAATCGATATCTAAAATTTCAAATGTTTAGACCCGAAATTGGCGGAGAAGTTTCGTAGAGTTCTCAAAAGTCAAATCGTTGAACAGCCAAGGTTCTGGCCGAAATGGATTAGAAAGATTTCCCCAAATCTCAATACCCTCTGTATCAAATTTCGAGATTGTAAACTTAAAATTGACAGAGTTTTTGCGTAGGGTAATTACTCACACAGAACACACACACACAGACACACACACACAGACACGCTCACATATATATATATATATATATATATATATATATATATATATATATATATATATTGATGTGTGTGTGTGTGTGTTCGGAATATAACAATCCGTTCGCAACTATATTTCTAAGTTTATGTTTACTTTTTGTATCCTTGTAATCGTTCTGAAATCTATCTTCATAAATATTCAACAGATATTCACCACGTACCGTCAAATCCTAAGCAACCTTTTTTGGGTGTAATACACATTATATATATATATATATATATACATATATATATATATATATATATATATATATATATATATATATATAAGTAGGTTGTAGTTTGCTTGAAGCATTGTTGAAGAAAATTATAAGATAAAATTAAAAGCCAAGAACAATGCGAGATTTTTTTTTATATAGAGTAAAATTAAATGCAAACAAAAGAAATAAATTTCTTTTTTTTTGTTGTTGTTTGTTTTTTCTTTTTGACACAAATTTTAACTCTAAACAACAGTAATTTTTTTTCTCTGTTGTATTCAATGGTGTTGTAAATCTCAATATATTTCAGACTTATTAGTCCATTTTCAAGAGAAGACAGCGGAAGAGTGTTCAAAATTGGAAAAGTAGCCGCAGAGTTTGCCACGTAATACCGCGAAATATAGAACAAAAAATGACGTTAGGAGAACGTTAAAATAAATCAGTTGATGTTTGAAATACTTGTTGCGTTTGTGAATCAAGGGAGATGACTATTCAAGCAAGGTTTTTTTTTTTTTTTTTTAAATTATTGTTTTTCTTATGTTTTAAATTTATATTATAAAAGCGGAGCTCAATTCCAGTCTATTGTTTAGTGTGGGAGTATTTTTTGAAATAATTAAAGATTCGAGGATACGAAGTTGACCTACGTTTCTTGAAGAAGCAAGAATGTTGATGTGAAAATCTGGTTCTGAATTAATGCAAGTGCGAATATGTTTATAGAACGACGAAGCAGTAGTGTTTAAGTGTTCTTTAATGCGGTGATGAAGCAATCTGGTAGTGCTTCCGATGTAAGATGCACTGCATTTAGCGCATTGTAGGTCGTAAACAACGTGGTTCTTAAAGCATAAACCTGTGTGTGATATTGGGCAATTAGAGAGTGAACAAGGGGAAGGTGTATGCGATGGATGTTTTCGGTTGAGCTGTTGTCTTAAAGTAGATCCAGTGTGGATGAGTTGAATGTTGAGCCCCTCGCTGCGGATGGCTTTTCGGATTGAAGATAATTAAAATGTCATCGATATATCTAGTAAAAAGGAGATAAGAATAGCAGGTACTAAGGGTGTGTCTTTCGAGTTTGTCCATATAAGCAATGGCAAGAATACCGGATAGACTGGAGCCCATGGGTAGTCCAGATATTTGTTTGAACGTGTTTTGTAGGAAAGTAAAGTAAGTGTTGTCTACTATAATACGGAGGAGTTGTAAGAGATCTCCTGGAGTAATTCCGAAGCATTGTGGGTTTTTAGATGCTATTCTTATCTCCTTTTTACTAGATATATCGATGACATTTTAATTATCACATACTCCCGCGAAGAAGCCATTAACATTTTCCACAAATTCAATAACGCCGACCCAAACTTAAAATTTACTATAGAACACCCATACTTTTCGGAATCTCTTTCTCTACTTGATTTTAAAATACAAATAAAAAAATGGTGCCATATGCACTGAATTGTACAGAAAACCCGCCAGCAAACGCCTCTTCGTACATTTCAAATCTGCGCTACCTCTCAAGGACAAACTAAACTACGCACATGCTGAAATCTCACGCATACAAGACAAATGCACTAACATCTCCGACAAACATACACACACTAACAATTTCCTACAAACCCTCTCCCTAAACGGCTACCCTAATACGATCCTATCCTCACTTAAAAAGAAAAAACACAACACCCGACCCTTCTCTAACAATTGTTTTCTAAAACTACCCTTCCTCAGTGAAAAAATCTCATCTTCAATCCGAAAAGCCATCCGCAGCGAGGGGCTAAACATTCAACTCATCCACACTGGATCTACTTTAAGACAACAGCTCAACCGAAAACATCCATCGCATACACCTTCCCCTTGTTCACTCTCTAATTGCCCAATATCACACACAGGTTTATGCTTTAAGAACCACGTTGTTTACGACCTACAATGCGCTAAATGCAGTGCATCTTACATCGGAAGCACTACCAGATTGCTTCATCACCGCATTAAAGAACACTTAAACACTACTGCTTCGTCGTTCTATAAACATATTCGCACTTGCATTAATTCAGAACCAGATTTTCACATCAACATTCTTGCTTCTTCAAGAAACGTAGGTCAACTTCGTATCCTCGAATCTTTAATTATTTCAAAAAATACTCCCACACTAAACAATAGACTGGAATTGAGCTCCGCTTTTATAATATAAATTTAAAACATAAGAAAAACAATAATTAAAAAGAAAAAAAAAACCTTGCTTGAATAGTCATCTCCCTTGATTCACAAACGCAACAAGTATTTCAAACATCAACTGATTTATTTTAACGTTCTCCTAACGTCATTTTTTGTTCTATATTTCGCGGTATCACGTGGCAAACTCTGCGGCTACTTTTCCAATTTTGAACACTCTTCCGCTGTCTTCTCTTGAAAATGGACTGATAAGTCTGAAATATATTGAGATTTACAACACCATTGAATACAACAGAGAAAAAAAAATTACTGTTGTTTAGAGTTAAAATTTGTGTCAAAAAGAAAAAACAAAAACAAAAAAAAGAAATTTATTTCTTTTGTTTGCATTTAATTTTACTCTATATAAAAAAAAATCTCGCATTGTTCTTGGCTTTTAATTTTATCTTATATATATATATATAATGTGTGTATGTAATGTATGCATATTTAAACTTGGCAGGGAAGGAATACATTAACTACTTGATATTGATATATGTTTGGACGTTGATTTTTTTTTAATGTCAGTGTTGAGATATTTTCATTTCATCCTGCTTTTATCATAAGATAAAATTTCAAGTGTGTGGAATATTTATATCAACAGTCATGTGTATATCTGAGAACGAAATAAAAATAGATACATTAAAAGTCTTACAATAAGCGTTCGTATATGAAGGAAATGTCTGATATTTCTTTTTTCTAAGTAAATGTTTATGAAGTGAAGAAACCAGCCTTTATTGTATTTAACCAGATTAAAAAATATCGAGTTTCAGTCGTTGTAATAGGTTTGTCACGAAGGTATTAGACTAGCTGACATAAAAAAAATGGCGATATGTATCTGTGATTTATTTCGATTATATATTTTATGGCAAATAAACCTGTGTTGAGATGATTTCATTTACTGGCATGACACAGAGTATTTCCATTCATTCTAATTTCTTTGTAGATGCTGAAAGTTGGGATACACATCTAGTTTTCTTACCTTCATCTTATTCACATTCAGGTTGCTTCTACATCGGTTCTGTCTCACTTCGACTGTCCGGGTGCTCTTATTTATTTATTCTTTATCTGATTCTAGTTTAACATAAGGTCATTGGTTTGAGCACTTATCTATTACCATTCCTAGTGTAACACAACCTGGAACAGTATTCTTAAAGCCGTAAAACATTTATACATTGTAGACAACTCAACGGTACATAAGTAATGCACTATTTGGATCCAGACAGGTAAACGTATTCTAAGTAAGAATCTTATTGATGAGGCAGGTAATAATATGCGCTGTGTGTCTGTAAAGCAGTGAAATAAAAAGATATTCATAAAATATTTTACAATCGCATACGCGTTAGCTGGCCGTTGAGTTTGATAATGACGATAACTCAGAGTAGTAGTGAGGCCAAGGTCACCATCATTCATGCTGCTCTCATTTCACCGCTTATTAAAAGCTACTCGAGGAGATTTAATGATATTACCAGTTAAATGATGAAAAGTACTATGAAAGGATTGAAGTCAGTAGGTCAGCAGTTACGCCGTAAAGTGTTTCTTCAATTTCTTCAATGAAAAATGCTTGGAAAGAAGCCGGTCGTAAAAGTTCCGTTTAATTTATGTAAATAGAAAAAGAACAGGGAGTTCTTTGCTGTGTTGGTACTGGCTGTGAAAGTTTAATGGGGGAGGAGAAGAGCTAGTTGAGTCCTTACATGGAAATACCGAAAAAGTAGAGAAATATTATCACCGTCTTTTTTTTGTAAGCAAAGAGAGATTGTGAGTCGGATTTTTACTTTGTCTATCCATGGAAATTGTACATTTCAAGATGTGACAGCAGTGCCAAATTTTGGTGGATAAAGAATGGCATAAGGGGTCAAGTCTTGTCTGGAGTGGTATAATGATCCAATTATTTTCCAGCGATCTTAGCAACATCTTTGATGTGAGTGTCCTATTTTAGGTTTGAGATCGAATGTCGGTCCTAGGATATTGTCATTCATTTTAATTGAGGTAAAACGAGGATTTGAGCATTGGTAGTGAAAAGACATAAACTTGGTTTGCTAATGTTATACCGGCCTTCCTTGAACAGAGGAATTTACACCGATTAGCAGTATAAATAGCGCTAGTAATTCCAACACCGGTGAGAGAGATGCGACTGAACTTCAACTGCTAGCCGAGTGTCCACCAGATATACACGCTTTCCTATCTTTGTACATTATTAACAATAATAATACACTTGTTCCTTAACCGAACCTCGACTTGATTGTTCTTATTTTCCCCGTTGTTCCAAGACACAACAGATTGGCGACAAGGAATCGAAACGACCATCACTGCAGAGAATCACCAAAAGTGATTGAAATAAAGATTCGTAAAATTTTACGACAGAACACCTTCGTCATTTCAACAGATATTTGGATACGCAAGGATTAACAGCGAATTAATTACTACAGTAGTAATTTGGCGACGGGAAAAAAAACTTGCTACCAAAATCTACAGTGAAAAACGCGAATGTCGTCAATTATTTAATAATTGAACATAATTACCAAGTGTTTTTGAAAGGGAAAAAGGGTTCATTTTTTCTTCACCATTTTTCCTACGGTAAGAATTTTCTTCTGCAAAAGTTAAATGTCCAAAACCAACTAGCAAATACCGTATTTCGATAACATCTGGGATTTGGAAAAGAAAAAACACGCTTGACTTTGTCGAGAGAAAAAGAGACAGACCGTGAAAAATAATTATTCGCGCACGTCATTTGTGCTTTTTGCTACGTAAAAACGCGTGCAAATAAAAAAAATGTAAAACAAATGTTATTTCACTGGATTGTTTCTAGTAAGACAAGAAAGATAGTGTTGAAAAAATTAAGTTACAAAAGGTCTGCTAAACTGTTGTTCTTCAAACAAAAGAATTGGGAAAGAACACAATGATTTTTTTTTTACTAAGGAATATTTCTTTAATACAAGCGTAAATTGTAAATTGAATTCGTATGATGGATGCAAAATTCAAAGATTCACTGTTGGAATTGTTCCAATTCCAGGCAGAGCAAAATCTCGTGTTGCAAAAGCAGTAAATTCAACAACAAGTAGAAAGAGAAGAGAGATTTAAACAAGCATTTGAAGAAAAAATGATTCAACTACGGAAACGCTTCGGGGAAATATTGATGAAAACACAGGAGGAACAAAGAAAAATTCTGGAGGCGACACAATTAACTAGAGCGGACGATAATCATAACGCATTTTCTCAAACAGCTGTGTGGGCCGCTATTGAAAATTTCAATTATAATCCAGAAGACGATGCCACTTTCCTCCAGTACTATAGACGATATGAGGAGATTTTTATATCAGATTGTAGTACCTGGCCAGACGCGAAAAAAGTTAGGCTTTTGCTAAGGAAATTGGGAACAGCCGAGCATACAGAGTTCGTGAATTTTATTCCCCCCAAAAAGACCAGTGAGTTGAGCTTCCAAGAAACAGTTACGCTACTTACAAAACTGTGTCGAAAAAAATACCTTCAAAGGAGAATTATTGACGAATATTTTTTCCAGAACAGGGCCGAAGAAGCAAGAATTTTTGCCATGCAAAAATCAAACAACCTCTTTGGAACTGATCTGTTCGAAAAGTGTAGACTATGGGATCTGCCTTTAAGCTCATTTTGCCAAAAGGTAGCGGATTCGAATGCGGAGGCAGAAAAACTTAAGGAGTTAAAAGAGAATTTCCCAGATGTATTTTCAGGCGGTTTGGGAAGGTGTACAAAAGCGGTAGCAAAATTTGACGTAAAAGTAAATGAACAGCCAGTGTTCAGAAAGAAAAGAAATGTTCTATACGCCGCTATAGAACAGACGGTGAATTAGAAAGACTCGAAAACATGGGTGTCATCGGAAAAATTGATCACAGTGAGTTGGCTGCACCAACGGTTTACATCAAAAAGAAAGTTTTAGCTGTCTACGTGACATGCTTAAAAAGGGCATTACAAGATCAGTATTATCCTCTTCCGAGCCCTGAAGAGATATTTGCGAAACTGAGTGGAGGGACATATTTTTCTAAAATCGACCTCAGTGACGCGTACTTATAAGTTCCAGTCGATGAGGAGTGTTCAAAGCTGCTATGTATTCATAAGGGATTGTACAAGTTTAACAGACTTCTTTTTGGGGTCAAAGTGGGTTGGATTTCGCAGTAGAGTACCTGGACGATGTGTTAATGAAAAACGCTAGCAAAGAACAATGCAAAGCTCATGTAAACCAAGTATTCAAAAGGATCCAGGATTATGTATTTAAAGTAAAACAGGAAAAATGTACATTTTTCATGGAGAAAATAAAATACTTGGGGCAAATCATCGATAAACATGGTAGAAGGTCGGATCCAGAAAGATCGAGTGCAATAAAGAATATACCTGCTTCAGAAAATATTCCGTCTTTACAAAGTTTCTTAGGTTTGGCAAATTACTACAATGTATTTGTGCCAAATATGCATAAACTAAGGTTGCCTTTAAATGAACTGTTAAGGAAAGACCAAAAATGGGTCTGGACGCGAATGTGCGAGGAAGCATTTCGGGAAATTAAAGAGACTTTAACGTCTAACTTGTTTCTGGCACATTATAATCCCAAGCGTGAAATTATAGTTGCAAGCGATGCCAGCTCCTATGGCATAGGAGCATGCATTTTACACAAAATGGATGATGGAAAAGTGAAATCCATAGCACATTCATCCCGATCACTTTTGCCAGCCGAAAAGAACTACTCACAAATTGAAAAAGAGGCGCTAAGTATTATATTCGCGGTAAAAAAATTTCATCGTTTCCTGTACAGTAGGCAATTTCTGTTACAAACAGACCACAAACAATTATTAACGATTTTCGGATCGAAAAAGGGACTACCACAACATACGGTGAATAGACTCCAAAGATGGGGTACCATATTTCTGAATTACAATTTTCAAATGGAGTATGTACCATCTAAAAAATTTGGTCATGCAGACGGGTTATCGAGGTTAATACCTAAGCAGACAGAACCAGTGGAGGATATGGTAATAGCAGCCATTCAAGCAGAAATTGAAGTAAAAAATATGTTATGTGACACAATAAGAGAACTTTCAGTAACGTTTGATGAGATTAAGAGTAAGGCAGAGGTGGACGAATTTATTATACGCACGAAAGAAAGGATCAAGAATAACGAACTGGATGAAGGAATTTATTCAATTTGCGATAACATCCTGTTATATAGCGACAGGGTCGTAATTCCTGCGACATTACAGAAAAGAATGCTCAAGGAATTCCATGTAGGACATCCATGTATATCAAAAATGAAAAGCCTTTATTGGCCAAACATGGATAAGGATATAGAAGGAAAAATCGGGGAGTGTAGAGGATGCGCATTAGCTATGAAAGCTCTTCCGACCCAATTCGGATCGTGGGCAAAACCGGACCGACCTTGGTCTTGGATTCATTTAGATTTTGCAGGACCGCTAGATGGGTTCTACTATCTCATTGTTGTAGACAGCCTATCTAAATGGCCGGAAGTATTAAAATGTAAGAATCCCGCATCCGAGGTAACTATCAACTTCCTGTATGAACTATTCGCTAAGTTTAGAGTAGTAGACTGCATCGCTACAGACAATGGAACGCAATTTACGTCTACCGAATTTAAACATTTTTGCGAGGATCATCTAATCGAGCATATAACCATTCCGCCATACCACCCAAGAAGTAATGGACAAGCAGAGAAATTCGTTGACACATTCAAGAGAGCTCTGAAAAAAACTAGTGGTTCGCTGACGGATAAGTTAATCCAACAGTTTTTACAAATCTACAGAGTCACTTGCAAACATCGAAATGTCGAAGACACCTTCTGAGGTTATGTTCGTGTGGTCAGAAGCTAAGAAAAACAGAAGTCTTACCGTGGGTGTGCAGCGAGTGAGTTCAGGTCGAGAAAAGGAAAAAAAAAGATGGCGGCCAGCATTTTATTACGTGCGTTCTCGCAAAATCTCGTGTGCGCGTGAAGCTTGAAACTACATAACGAGCTTAATTTTTCCGTGCTTAAGAGATTCCAGATCTGGCAGGAGAGTAGGTGCGACGGGTGTGGAGATTCTACTTTCTCGGATTTATTCCCTTTTGTGTGTTTGAGGTGATCCCCCCTCGGGAGGTGCACTGCAGTTTAAGGACCGTACCCCCCCCCTTTTTTAAGATATTATTTTCAGTTCAGACGCAAGGTTAAATCCATTTTTCACAAGTTTTTTTTACAGAACTAGGATAGACCAAACCTAAAAAAAAACGCTAAGAAAAATCGATAAAAAGTTGGCGAAAGACTCTTCTACAAGAATCACAAATGTAATAAGACTTTCTGGGAGTCCAGCATTGTTGAGAAACAAATAGGCAACATGGTCTACATGATTAAGGGACCAGACTTCGTGCACAAACGTTACACTAACCAAATTCGGAAAAGATACTCGAACAGTGACGTGACCAGATCGCCCGAGGAGGACATCATGGACACAGTGCTTGATACTTTTCAGGTTCCCATACCAGAGGCAGCTCCGGAGAACAGAAGATCAAACAGAAAACGGAAATCAACATAATTGATTAGGGTGAACCCAAAACAAAAACGTTATTAATCCCAGACGGGATATTTTCAAAGGGGGCTGTTATACCGGTCTTCCTTGAACAGAGTAATTTACACCTATTAGCACTATAAATAGCGCTAGTAATTTCAACACCGATGAGAGAGATGCGACTTCACTTCAACTGCTAGCCGAGTGCCCAGCAGATATACACGCTTTCCTATCTTTGCACATTATTGTTAATACACTTGTTCCTTAACCGAACCTCGACTTGATTGTTTTTATTTTCACTGTTGTTCCACGACACAACAGTTAAAGATAACAAGTCGCAAGTATTATTTTAAGGATAAATTAAAGGTTAAGCTTACTAGCGACTCTCAATTAAATAAGATGAGCTAATAGCAAGTCCGTATGTAAGTCAACACTTGCGACCAAGTTTGATGCATTGGTAGGACAAGCCGCCATAGGTATTACAGTATCGATTTCTTGTGTATGTGAGTGGCAATAAAGGGGTAGATTTGAAACATTTTCTTTCTTTTTTTTCATAAAGTATTCAGTTTAATGGTTGTCACAGAATGCGATTTACGCGTGCCTAGCACGGACTTCAGTGATCAGACTGGTTTGCGAGTAAATAATGTACTAGCGTTTGACTGATCAAATAAAATTTTCAAAAAATATATTTTTCTTACACACAAATGTCTATCGTCCAGTTCTTATTCAGTCAATATTTTAAGCTTGGAAACACATTTTCGTAACTGAAATCCAACAAAGAAGTAATACCAATAACCAGTTCGGAAATATGTCGATATTATCGATATGTTGATATTATCGATATGTCGATATTATCGATATGTTGGTCTAAATTTACAACGCAGATGCAGAATAATAGACAGGGAAATAGGTTACAAAGAATACGGCACTCGTGACCCCAATACTTCCTGGCTTACTTCTGGAATCCCCACGCAACGAATTCTGTCTACAACGCCCCTGTGATTATGACATATATTATCAGATCGCCACTTGCTCCAAGCTGGAAAAGGAATCAGCAAACATTGGATCATCGGTGCTTTTCAAAATGCTTCAGACAATTACGTCGCCAACATAAATGTCAACAACTACTTTCAGAATACGATTTTGCATATCATTCATATAGAAGATAATTGGTTAAAAATGCATCGCCGAAATTAATTTTATGTGCTGCAGCCATCAACCCATCAACCCATCAATAATTACTTCCATATTAGAGAGAAAAGATACTGAATGTTGCCAGCACAACATGGGAATAATTATCAGCACAACATGGGAATAATTATCAGCACAACATAATGCGAATTTTGATGTGAATTTTCAAAAAAATTTTCACATTGCATCTGGGTTGTTTTTTTCACGTATCCCTTTTCGATACAATATATACATCTCTCCATCTCTTCTTCTCTTCTTCTCTTTTTTTCTTCTTCTGTTCTTGTATCTATCTTCTTGTATTTTCTTCTATCTTCTTCTATCTTCTTCTATCTTCTTCTTCTTCTTCTTCTAAATTAATGAAATAGTATCAATTATTCCCCTAAAGAAAAAAAAAGTATAGCTTGATAAATGCAGACGCACATAATATGTTGAAATGCTTATCGTAACACCCCAGACTTCCATGCTCCACACAAATCCAGTTACTGACCACAGCAACTAGCTCACCTGTGACCCTTTACCGTGTCTAGCTTACGCTGACACTTACCTGCCACTACTCAAAGCTTTCCATTGCCCGTCTCTATCATCAGTGTTCCACTTACCCTAGCTGAGAATGCCGGTCTGAAACGATGAAAACGTTACGAGTAATAATTATGAGACTTATATCAACAATTTCAATTTACACACAAACGTGAAAAATAGAAAAACTAAAAAAAAAGATAAAATCAAACCGAAGCTTTCCTTCTGCTTTCTTTAATAATGTTTCTTTAAACATATATATATATATATATATATATATATATATATATATATATATATATATATATGTGTGTGTGTGTGTGTGTGTGTGTGTGTGTGTGTGTGTGGATATTAGTGTTGGGACGATTAATCGGTACCGGGAATCAGAAAAATCAGAACTTTTGGAGGTATCGGAATCGAATTTTTTTCCTATTTTCCGATGTCAAAAACGATTCTTTTATTTGTCTTTTTTATTTGATTTTGTTTAAAAAAACAAAATCTTATACTGCTAGTCGTAATAATACGATAATAACTTTTTATTGATTTTAAACTACCAGTAAATTGAAATCTGTAGATCATCCCTGCTTTTACATTTGAGAATTTTACATTTGACATTTGGCATTTGACATTTGACATGTGTTTTTACGGTAATCAGGAAAAAATAACAACTTTATGATTAAATATTTAGTAATTTAATCGAAATCGAATTGATAATTGTATTGGAATCGGGAATTTAGGAAAGAATCGGTAATTGTATCAGAATATGGGAAAATATTGGAATCGTTCCATCACTAATATATATGTATGTATAGATATTTATATATATGTATATATGTGTTTTTGTATATATTTATTCATATATGTATGCTTATATATATATATATATATATATATATATATATATATATATATATATATATATACAATGCCACGAAAAAGTATTGGATACATTACATTTTTCTTCATAACTTTAATGAGGATATAAGATTTTACCTAAAATTTAGTCAATATATTCCTATTACTATTCTAACTAATATTCGGGGTCGTAATTACAAAATTAAAGTTTAGAAAGTTTATATTAAAGGAAAAATATAAATCAAGTAACGCAAAATAATGAATACATTGATTTAATATTTGGTTGCATAGCCTTTATTGCGTTCAATAGCTTTTAATCGCCTTCTATAGTTGCACACATGTTTTTTTCAAAGATATGCAGGTATTTGCGCCATTCTTCTTTGTCGAACTGTTCTAGTTGAATATTTTTGGGATTCCTCTTGTGAACAAGATAGAGGGGCCTAGTTTTGACAGCCGATTTATCATAATTGTTTTGTAGGTTCCCGACTACTTTTTTTGATTGTATTTGAAAGATTAGAGACTAAAGTTAATTTCCTAAAGGAAAAAAAAAATTGTACACGTGAAAAACAAGTTATGAAAAATGTTTTCACTGCGAGCTAACCAATTCAGCTTAATTTTGAAGTTAAATAAATTTATTGTAAAAATCCTTTAAAAGATAAATATTAGTTTTCTGGGTCTATTTCAAAGTTAATTAGTAAAGTAAAGTCCTAAGATATTGAATTAAATTAAAAAAAAAAACACCTTGTTTGTGCGAAACATAAATTAATTATACTTCAAATGCAAGTAATTCTGCCGTTCGCCAAAACACTACAAATAAAGGTTTGTAAACACGATTATATGGAAACCCCAAATTACAGTCAATCGAAACGCTGTTTCAAAATAAAGTCATGATAGTAAAAGGAGTCAGATTTCTTTTTTTCCCCAAACGTGCATCCGTCTATTCCTATTCTGAACGTTTGTATCAATTTTTATCATTTTTTAATTTAATTGTTTTTTATGTTCCTGTCTTTAAATTAGTTTTTTTTTTATTATTGTTCGAGATTATATAAAAATTATGTTACGCCGAAAGTTTCACATTTATCCTATCAAGGAAATTATAAAAAAATTTGCATATAAAAATTATGCGAAATCTGTAATTTAGAAAAAAAGTAGCTATATTTTTTGCTATTATATTTTTGTATGTGAAAACATTAAATAAACAATGCTTAATTCAATGATAATATCGCCTATAATAAGTTCGGGAAATTCATTTTTTTTCGAATATATCGAATTCATTAATACGGACTTTAGGGGCTTTTTTCGTAATGTTCCTGTAAAAATTAAATAATTTTGGGTTTGTATTACTGTACACATAGATTCGAAAACGTGAGCAAAAAGCAAATATATAACAAATAAATATTATCAAAGGTAAGATAAATTACTTTTCTACCAAACTGGATACATTTTTTTATTTTTATTCAATGTAACATGTTTATTCAGCTCGAAAAACATGCAGTGTTTACCGATGTATTGGAAAATTCAAAATGGCGCCCGACACTCTCTTCAACATGGTAAGTTTGGGAAAAGGTGTTATAAATAATAAACTAGACAAAATACTATTAAAAAAATACCGAATATATGTCAACTAATGTCACGGTAACATATAATGAGCGAATTTCTAACAGTATTTTGTCTAGTTTATTATTTATAACATCTTTTCCTGAACTTACCGTGTTAAAGAGAGTGTCGGGCGCCATTTTAAATTTTCCAATACATCGGAAAACACTGTATGCTTTTCGAGCTGAATAAGCATGTTATATTGAATAAAAATACGAAAAATATATCCAGTTGGGTAGAAAAGTAACTTATCTTGCCTTTGATAATATTTATTTGTTATATATTTGTTTTTTGCCCACTTTTTCGAATCTATGTGTACAGTAATACAAACCCATAATTTTTTTAAAAATTGTTACAAATTACGATGCTTTATTTTCATAAAATAAAGCAAAAATAAATTCTTTCATTCTTTTTTACTACAGAAAACCATAATTTAATAAAAAGTATTTTTTGTTTAAACAAAATAATACATTTCCACTACGATTCAAATACAAATAATGGATTCATTATTTGATAAATACTGAAAATTTTATTAAAATTAGTTAATTTCCTGATTTTTGGTGAATTTTTAAGTAAGGGGAGGGGTCAAAATGTTTATACATTTTAACACACGACATTCATTTTGCCCGTACCTAGAAATACCCGTTGAGAATAATTATAAAATGTATCTGCTATATCAATAAGCTATTGTTTTTAAAATCATGGTTCGCAAGCAAACCTCAAAATATTGGTTAATTAAATTGAACCAACCAACTCTATATGCGGTAGAGTTTCCTTTCCTTTTTGTTCTTCGTCATCTGAAACTGTAATAAAGAATGTGTATCTGTTTGTGTGTTTATTCTTGTTTTCTTGTTTCTTTTTTTTTATTGGGAACGCCAGTGGAATTTCAAAGCTGCTGACCTACATATTCACAACATTCGTCCCTTTAAATACTAACTTCTCTTAGGACAACTGTCCCTTGAAATAGACACTGCATTTATCTATTCTCTTTATAGCAAAAACCGAACACGCCTAGAACACCTGTGAAATAAAAGGCTTATTTTGATAAGAAATATTTTATATTTGAAACCAAATATTCAAAAATGTGTCCATTAGAAAATGAATATTTCTGACCAATATTGACAATTTCCATTTCACTGCATACATCACATTATTACACACACACACACACACACACACACACACACACACACACACACACACACACACACACACATGAGGATGTACATCTGAAACTGTATGAATGTGAAGTTGAATTGAAGAATATTAATTAAACTGCCAAAAACATTCCAAGCACTCACATCAATTAAAATACGATTAATAAACGATAAATAAATGTAAAACTGTGTTTTGTTTAATTGGGGAATGGTCATCACTTATCAAAGCCCGGGGGTTATTCTAGGATAAGGGTTAGGGTTAGATAGATGATGAGACAACATGATCAATAATGTATTAGTTTATTTATTGCGGATTATTATTCTCATCTTTATTAGTTGTTGTTTCACGACGTTTCGGCCAACTATTCCTCTGGCCTTCGTCAGGTGGTAATCGCGATGGATAGGAACTTCGAATCTCCCAACTGCATTCTCAGCAATCACTGCTATCCGTAGTTGTTGTCGTCTCACCATGTTTTTGGCCAAGTAAGCCTCTGGCCAGCTTTGGGTAGGATTGAAACCGCTATCTTCAGACAATCATCATCTGGAACCGTAGAGATTCAACGTTGAATCTCTACGGTTCCATTTTCCACTTGTCTAATATTCTTCTTATTTACAGGAAAAGTTGACAGCCCTTTTCCCTGTAACAGAATTACAGCCATCGAAATTAAGTTTATATATAGATATGAAAACATTTGCCTGTGTAATTACTTCAGACACCGTGGAAAATATAATTCCCAGTATACCATCTTTATTTAAATCGTATAAATAAGCCTGTATATCTGCTCACTGATTCTTAATTTGACAATATTTCTTTATAAATAAACAAATAAATAAATAATTTGGAAACGAGAAACAAATGAACGGATAAAACAAAGCGAGTAATAAAATATATGAATAAATAAATAAATAAATAAATAAATAATTTGGAAACGAGAAACAAATGAACGGATAAAACAAAGCGAGTAATAAAATATATGAATAAATAAATAAATAAATAAATAAATAATTTGGAAACGAGAAACAAATGAACGGATAAAACAAAGCGAGTAATAAAATATATGAATAAATAAATAAATAAATAAATAAATAATTTGGAAACGAGAAACAAATGAACGGATAAAACAAAGCGAGTAATAAAATATATGAATAAATAAATAAATAAATAAATAAATAAATAATTTGGAAACGAGAAACAAATGAACGGATAAAACAAAGCGAGTAATAAAATATATGAATAAATAAATAAATAAATAAATAAATAAATAATTTGGAAACGAGAAACAAATGAACGGATAAAACAAAGCGAGTAATAAAATATATGAATAAATAAATAAATAAATAAATAATTTGGAAACGAGAAACAAATGAACGGATAAAACAAAGCGAGTAATAAAATATATGAATAAATAAATAAATAAATAAATAAATAATTTGGAAACGAGAAACAAATGAACGGATAAAACAAAGCGAGTAATAAAATATATGAATAAATAAATAAATAAATAATTTGGAAACGAGAAACAAATGAACGGATAAAACAAAGCGAGTAATAAAATATATGAATAAATAAATAAATAAATAAATAAATAATTTGGAAACGAGAAACAAATGAACGGATAAAACAAAGCGAGTAATAAAATATATGAATAAATAAATAAATTAATAAATAAATAATTTGGAAACGAGAAACAAATGAACGGATAAAACAAAGCGAGTAATAAAATATATGAATAAATAAATAAATAAATAAATAAATAATTTGGAAACGAGAAACAAATGAACGGATAAAACAAAGCGAGTAATAAAATATATGAATAAATAAATAAATAAATAATTTGGAAACGAGAAACAAATGAACGGATAAAACAAAGCGAGTAATAAAATATATGAATAAATAAATAAATAAATAAATAAATAATTTGGAAACGAGAAACAAATGAACGGATAAAACAAAGCGAGTAATAAAATATATGAATAAATAAATAAATAAATAAATAATTTGGAAACGAGAAACAAATGAACGGATAAAACAAAGCGAGTAATAAAATATATGAATAAATAAATAAATAAATAAATAAATAATTTGGAAACGAGAAACAAATGAACGGATAAAACAAAGCGAGTAATAAAATATATGAATAAATAAATAAATAAATAAATAATTTGGAAACGAGAAACAAATGAACGGATAAAACAAAGCGAGTAATAAAATATATGAATAAATAAATAAATAAATAAATAAATAATTTGGAAACGAGAAACAAATGAACGGATAAAACAAAGCGAGTAATAAAATATATAAATAAATAAATAGAGTTGATCAATAAAATAGATGGATAATGAAAAGAAAAAAAAACAACGGTAAACTCTAAGATTGAGAAGTAACGGTAATGAGGGTATAATATTACTTCAGATCAAAGCGAATAATTAGGCCAATAGCCGCCAAATTAAAATAATACAAATACCTCCCCGTTGCGACAGCTTGACCACACGGGATCGTACTTCCCCCCTCTTTCTTCACATCTCACCCTACCTTTATTCCTTTCATTCACTACACCTCGCTTCAAAACCCCCACTGCTCACATTCACAAAGTATACACCCTACTTTCTTCCAGAGCGTAAACCACACCCGAATATCTTATAAAAAACGAATGTAATCTTGAATCTCGTTTCAATATCGCTCTTTTTTCGTCTGATGAAGTGGTTTCTTTGAATTGGAATTCCACTGAAACATGTATGTACATATGTAACCAATAGTGTTTGTATAATAAACAGACTATATAATATATATATGTGTGTGTGTGTGTAAATATATTTATGTACATATATGTATAAATATATATATGTGTGTGTTAATATGTATATGTACATATATATATATAAATATATAGTATTAATATCGAGAGCTTCTAATTTCTGCCCCTCAACGACTACTCTAATGAACCTATCAGAGAGAAATGATTTAATAATTGAGAAGACATTTCCAGCTATACCATAGCTGGAGATCTTGTGAAGTAAACCTTTGTGCCATACCTTATCAAATGACTTTGATATGTCAAGAGCAATTGCCCTGGAGAGGAAGCCTCCGTCGAGAGATTCACTAATCTTGTGAGATAAAACTGTAAGCACGTGTTCTGTAGATCTAGCAGAACAGATCACCTGAATTCTTAAATACAGGGCATAATGATGAGATTTTCCATGGGGTTGGGAAGCATTTCTCCTTAAGACAATGCTTACATAACTGTAAGTATGGGCGCCAGTTCTGGTCTAAGTTTTTTTAGCACTATAATTGGAATGCCGTCTGGGCCAGTTGCTTTACTGGAATCAAGGTTTTTGATTAGCTTGGCAACATCACGTACATATATTTGTATCTTGCATAGTGTGTTTTCAGTTACACGAGGAAATGCTGGGGGTTGACGGTCTTGGGCGTCAAGGGTAGAATTAGCTACAAAGTTCTTGGCAAAGAGTTTGGCTTTGTCTGATGCTGACGAGATTACCTCAGGTCCATTGATAATAATTGGGATAGAGCACATGCTCCTGTTCAGGATTCTGTTAGCTATTTACCAAAACTGATGGGAACCAAGCCGCTGATCAGCTACTTTGGACTTGACGGACTGAGCATACAACTCACTCACGTTCTTTATCCCTTTTTTACAGTGATTGCTGGCGGTCCTGAAAGGAGCTTTAGTTTCAGTACAGCTATTATGTTGGAAGCAATAGAAAAAGTGATTTTTGTGTGCCATCGCAGCAGCACATTCTGGAGAGAACCACGGTTGGCTGCAAGGTTTTTGCTGGAACTTTTTCGAAGGTATGAATCGTTCTATACCTACAGTTAACCATTCTGTCAGGTCTGATGCTATTGATGACACATCCTTTTTAAACATGGATCGCAAGGGTAGATCTGATATAAATGTGCAAAAGCTCTCCCAGTCAGACTTAGAGTATCGATATAATGTACGATGGGGAGGTACGTCAGGGGACCTATTACATTTCGTTTTTATCTTAACTGATACAACAGAGTGGTCGGAAGATCCCAGTGGAGACTGAACGGAAACTGAACATAGCTCAGGGCAAGTTGTGAGAAAAAAGTCTACTGGCTGTCAGTGTCGGGTAGACAGTAGAAATCAAACGAATTTTAAATTAAAAAAATAAAAATAAAAATAAATTATAAATAATAAAAAAATTATTTATAATTTATTTTTATTTTTATTTTTTTAATTTAAAATTCGTTTGATTTCTACTGTCTACCCGACACTGACAGCCAGTACGCAAGTCTCCTAGACTTTTTTCTAAGTAAAATAAGTGATAAAGTAATAAATAAGCAAAATTAATGCAAATGTCATTCTGATTGAGAAACACAACCCATGCATTTTAACGGTTCATAGACGCAGTTACGCGTGGATTGCCTTTCGTGTACGCGTACATCGACGAGTTATTAGTGGCAAGTTCGTCTATAGAGGAACATATTTAACACCTTAGCCAACTATTTCACAGATTATTAGAATACGGCGTGATCATCAACCCTTAAAAATGTGAGTTCGGTGTTCTATCATGTCTCGTCGTGTGATTGACAAGGAGGACATTCGTCCCCTGTCTGAAGAAGGTTCAATCTATTACTCCGTTCTGACTTCTCTGTGTAAACTATGGGAATTCCTTAGTTTACTTAACTTTTACAGATGATTTTTACCTCACTGCCCTTAACTGATCTTCTTCGGAAGAAAAAAAAAATGAAAGGATTACATTAAGCAAACATAAACAGCCCTCTTTCTCAGTTTTAAAAAATATCTTAGTGAATGCAACATTGTTGGTTTTTCCCTAAGGCAGACGCACCACTTGTGAATGTGTTGAGCCTTTCCATTTGGTTGGGATTAAGATATAAATAACTATATTTATATTTGGTTTTGGAGTTTGCTTTTTCTTAATTTGTAAAGCTTTTCTGTGTATTTACTCTCACACACACACACACACACACACGCGCATATATATATATATATATATATATATATATATATATATATATATCCAATTACATAGGAATTTACGCATTGTATTTGTATCATGAAAGTTCTCGCTCAACATTTGACAGGTTATATTCCGTCACGTCTTATTCGAATGATTTTGTCGATTCATGTGTTTTGTCCCTGTATTGTTTTAGCGTATTTCGTTTCTTAAATAGATCTATTGTCATACATCTTTGTAAACTTGTACACGCCATTTCCGGTGCGGAGTTGAACACAGGGTATCATTATCAACCGCTTCAATGGTTTTATCCAGCGGAATTAAAACGTAGTCAAACATTCAAATGGTTTCGATAAATAATTTCACTAGAATGAAAAGAAATTAGAAAAAATATAAACATTTTGAAGCATTATGAATTTTGTAGTTATTTTGTAGTTATTTTTACATTTATTAATTAAATGACTTTAATATTTACGTTTGCTTTGACCTCTTTCACATTTATGGATTTCACAATATTTATGTAATACGTAGATTACACTGACGTTTAAGTAATACGCACGCTACTTTCTAATTTGATTATTATATGAATCATTTTCTAATTAATTTATGATGTAAAACACTTTGACATTTATGTATTACATCATAATTATATATATATATATTTCTAATCTATGTATTACGCAGAACACTTTCCTTTTAATGTATTACTTATACTGCTTCCTTATCCGCATATTAAATAGACCAATTGCATATTTCTGTATTATCACATTTACAGTTATGTATTACATAGACAAATTTCTTTTTTATTTCATTAACAATTTCATAATCATATATGACGTAAACTACTTTATCATTTATGTTTTACGAAAAATACTTTTACATTTATGTATTACACGTACAACATATATTACATAAACTAATTACACATTTATGCATTACGTAAAACACTTTCTAATCCATATAATATAGATGTCACTTTTATATTTCATGTATGATGTAAACCATTTTGTAATTTTTATATTACGTAGACTATTAACTATTAATTAAAAATGCAGATTTCTAATCAGTATATTACGTAAACCATTTTCTAATTCATACATTAATAATCCAATTTCTAATCGATATATTATGCAAATTAATTTTGTATTTTTATATACCGTTAAACACTTTGTGATTTATATATTATGTAAGCCACGTTTATATTTATGTATTACATAGACATTTTGCACAGTTATATAATCGCTTTAATTTACTAAAACGAATATGCTAACAATCTTAAAGGGCTGAGTAGGGCTATAATAATCTCTAGTAGTTATGTATTGAGGATGGGCTTTTGGGGGGACTGTGTTTTGGAGTTGCGATGTTTATGTTTTTTTATTGTTTTTTATTTTTTGTTTGATTTTATTTGTTGGGTGTATAATAGTTTCTGACCAAAGAATATACTCCTAACAATAAGTTGCATATACAGGGTGACCCCCTTCCAAAAGAAACAAAACAAAAGCTAAATGGAGGCTATCTAGAACATATGCTGTAGAACGGAGAAAAAAGGCCAAATACCCTCGTGTTTTGATGTGATGTTTTGAATATAATAAAATAGTTATGACCAAAGTTTCATTTCGTTCAGACAAAACACTAAGAAACGGGGCCTAATTAGAGTGGGAGGTCCGTTTTTTTGGGTCACCCTTATATATATATATATATATATATATATATATATATATATATATATATATATATAGTCACATAACACCAAAAAGATGGAGGAAGTGAGGAGGCATGGCTTTGTAAATCTTTTTACCCGAATACGATGTTCAGCATGTTAAAAAATACCTTTTGTTGTAAAAATCTAATGGATAAACATCTGAAGAAGTTGATGGCGACAGTATATTTTTATGGACACATAAATTAAATTGCCTACCCACTAATGAAACAGCTGTAATGGAAAAAGTTCAGGAAATAAACGAAGGTTATAAAAAGAAAACTTGAGTCTTTGAATTTTCAACAAAATTTTACACTATATATATATATATATATATATATATATATATATATATATATATATATATATATATATATGTATGTAAATACTGTTATTTATATTAGGTTAAAGTTTTTCATTGCGTATATCAGGTAAATAAACATCCCTTTGATTTCATTAATATATATACACTAGCTGTACCCTGCCACGCGTTGCAGTGGCTCAAGTTAGTGCAATGGAAAAATCTAATAAGAGAAAATGCATGTTTCTTATATTCTTAGTACAGCAATTCACTCCAAAGTTAAAAAGAAGGCTAAAATGAAAATAAAAATGGTACTCTTGCAGAATTTGGTCTGGATCCTTGAGAGTTTCTGTCAATCATGGTTTGGGCTCGACCAACAATCAGTGGATGAAGCCGAACGTAGCAAAAATGTTGAAACGCTAAATGTTTTTGTTCTTTTCTGTATACAAAAATGTGAGTTAGTAATTAATATTTGGGTGATGGGGGGTGGGGTTACTATACACGGATTCAAAAAAGTTGTCCAAAAAAAAATAAATGAAAGCAAAGGTAAGGTAAGTTACATTTCTACCTAACTGGATAATTGTTTAGTGTTTTTATGTAATGTAAAATGTTTAATCAGCTCGAAAAACAGAAATGGTCGCGGACTCTGTTGAATACGTTAAGTTTGGGAAAGTAAGTTGAAAACTAAAAACTATACAAAACAGTGTCAGAAACCCACCGAATATATGTCACCATGACATAGGCTGGCATAATCGGTGAGTTTCTGACAGTATTTTGTATAGTTTTTTTAGTTTTAACTCACTTTCTCTAACTTAAAGTAATCAACAGTGTCCGCCATCATTTGTAGCTTTCAAATACACCGATAAACACTGTTTTTCAGGCCGACTAAACGTCTCATTAAATGAAAAGGGTTTATATTACTAAGCACAGATACAAAGAAGTTGTCAAAAAATAAATATATAACAAATAAATGTTATGAAAGGCAAGAAAAGTAAATGTTCTACCTAACTGGATAAGATTTTAGTGTTTTTATGTAATGTATAATGTTTAATTGGCTCAAAAACATTCAATGTTTATCGGTATATTTGAAAAATACAAATGGCGGCAGACTGTATCGAACATGTTAAGTTTGGAGAAATTTGGAGAAAATGAGTTTAAACTAAAAAACTATACAAAATACTGTTAGGAACTCACTCAATATATGTTACCGTGACATAGGCTGGCATATTATCGGTGATATTAAACTTTTGCTCGATACAGGTGACGACTTTTAAAAGTCCCTTTTAATGATTACCTGGTTTGAGGATATTTGTACAACTAAACGGCAAATCTGCCAAAAAAAATCCGGTATTATTTTACTTTAAGGTCCGTTTCATGTTCGTATATAACGAAATATTTTATTGTAGATTTTGGCGTGCTAAAAACGAATCTGCAAATCGTTTCCGTAGCCAAAAGAAAGTTTTCATGATATTCATGAAATTACTTTTTCGAAAAGTGGGTGATCACTTTTCAATGTAAATTTAACTTAGACTGAGCACCCACTTTCTGGCAAACTGAGAGAGGGGCATTTTTCTGTGTGTTTCTTGGCTAGAAAGTTTTTTGTTTGATTTCTTTTGCATGGTAATAACTCCTGAACTCTGGGAGTATTTTCCATTTCACAGCCGTAACCTTTGTTTATGCTATGCGTGAGCATAAACGAAAGCTGTTTAGCCAATAAATATGGGGAAAAATCCCTACCTCTCTGTGGGTGCTCATTTTAAGTTAAATTTATATGGAAAAGTGATCGCCCACTTTTCGAAAAAGTAATTTCTTCATATCATAAAAACTATTTTTTTGTGACGGAAACGGTTTGCAGATTCGTTTTTAGCACACCAAAATCTACAAAAAAAAAAAAAAAAAAAAAAAAAAATTTGTTAAATACGAACGCGAGACGCCTGGCCCTTAATGTAAAATTATATAAAAAAATCCGGGGGAAAATAGTTTTCAATAAAAACAGCAAATGAATTCGATAGAAAAAAAAATGGATGCTACTTTTGTTTTTCTGTTTCTTGGCTAAAAAGTTTTTTGTTTGATTTCTTTGCTTTGAACTCTGGGACTATTTTCCATTTCAGATATAGCCTTTGTTTATGCTACGCGTGAGCATAAACGAACGCTGTTAAATATGCACTCGCGTACCAAACTGCCTTGTCAAAAAACCTTTAAACCAATAAACACGAAAATAAATGCCCCTTCCTCAGGTGGCCAGAAAGTGGGTGCTCATTTTAAGTTAAATTTACATGGATATGTGATCACCCACTTTTCGAAAAACATTTCATATCATGAAAACTATTTTGGTACTCCTTGGGCGTTGAGTTCCATGGCGACCCGCAGAATTATTTAATGGTCGTTCCCTTAGTCCCCCCCCCTTAGCCAAGGCTAACGCATGCGCACGTAACCTTTTTTTATTTATTTATTTACTTACGTGGCGGAGTTATACAACCATCACTCCATACTACTAATAGTACTAATAGGTTTTTTGAAATTTTTTCACTGGATTATTATTGATTGAACACTAACCAGATTCGGTCACCCATTTTTTTTTTTTTTCTAAATACGGAAGTGTCTTCGGGAGATATAAAATGGTCTCATGTTGATGAAGCAATGTATCGGGAGGCGTACAGGATGGAAAATTATTGGTAAATTTTTAGATTAGGTCCACCTCCACAATTTTCTTTTACATCACGACTTGTAATGGTTTTCGCCTATGCTGAAATACGAAAATCGCATTGAAATTTTGCAGAAATCCTTAGTTATCAAAAGATAAAAAGTTGTATTATGCATTGTATTCTTTGGCGGACATCTTTTTTACGCGCGTGCGTTTGTTTATGGCGCACACATAAAAAAATCAAAAACCTCACCTTTCATAAAAACAGATAAATTATTGTAAAGAAGCGCCCACAATCTTTCATAAAAACAAATTATTTAAAAAAAAAAAAAAACACAAACTGACTTTTAACTAAATAAGTAAAAAAAATAAAAAATAAAAAACTCGAAACCTTATTTTCATAAAAACAATAAGAAAAAGTCATGTTCATTCTATTTTTTTCTTTGAGAAACAAATATATTTCTGACTTACAAATGCGGTAGAGGCTCATATTATTTTTACTTTCTATGGTTTTGATACACCCGCATTTTTATTGGTTACAAAATGGGTGACTGATTTATCAGAACGTTGTAATTAAAAAGTGAGCACCACTTTCAAATGTCGAAATAATGATTTCTTTTTTTTCAGTTTTTTTTTTCATAATTGGTTAATTAGTGTCCAATCAATAATAATCCAGTGAAAAAAAAGTTAAAAAAACCTATAAGTATAGAAATTACGCGTGGGTGTGTGTGTTGTACAACTCCGCCACTTACGTTGCCTTTCGCACTTTAACAAACATTATTTACCTTGGCTTAACACTTTTCATAAATAATTTTTTTTAAAAGTAACTAAACCATTTATTGCTAATTTGTCACGTGTACAAACATTTATTTATTTATTTATTTACATTGGCTTAACTCTTTTCATGAAAAAAAAAATTACTCTTTAAGAATAATAAAAGGAAAAAGTTACTAAACATTTATTAATAATTCCTCACGCACTTACGTTGGCTTAATTCTTTTCATGGAGGCTAGAGGAATAGTTGGCCGAAACGTCGTGAAATAACTATTAAATAAAAATGGTGCTAATGCAGAGAGTGATCTGCGCTATTTTTTTAAATCATATTTCCACGTTTAATTAAAGTTTTTAATTTTTTTTTTTACTGCGTGGTTTGCATAAGTGTATTTAGTACTTTTTTCTTTTCTTCTTGGAGGTGCGTATAATGTTTTTAACTCCTCGCGTTTATTTCTGGTTTAAGCCGTCTCCACTCTTAGTTAAAAACGACTTGTAGGAGTACGGTGTTCATTTATTACTTTTTTTTTCTTATCAGTTATTTTTATTTTTTTTATTTTTTTGAAAATCGTCTCTTCTCGTCGTTTTTGTAGCGACTCGAAATCTTAAATTACGATTTGGTATTTGTCGTAATTCTTTCAGGATAGAAGTTCCACTTTCCGACATGCAATATGACGCGACTTGTAATCCTCGTACTTTTAACTTAATATTTCCGGGAAAACTTTTGCGTAATGAATACGACTGTTTTCGTTTGTAGAAAGTATTATCGTCGAAAGCTGAATTCTTTTGAACGTTTGCCGCTGTCGCCTAGTGTGTGGCTTTAAGGTGTATTTTCTGGGGAACCGCAGATGACAACAATAAACCACGTGAGAAAACGATCTCGTCAGAGACAAAGCGCCGAATTGTTAGCAGACTTGAATAAAACCCCTGCTCGTTGGTAGTGTTGACGGCCTTATATAAGTATGTAGTTCGTATGTAACTGGAGAGCATCATATTCCTACGCCGAATGGTCACTAAGCTGAATATGATGTTGCCAAGTTTATCAAAACTCTTCATTCCAATAAAGCCCCGCCGGCTACTCTGTCATAGTGCTTAAAACCTTCAACTGGAACTAACTCCCACACTTACAAAGCTGTTTAAACATTGCTTTAAGGAAAAATGCTTTCCAAGATTCTGGCAAAATTCATCAATCTGCCACGTATTAAAAAAAATATCCAGAAATCTTTTTCACAGTAAAGACTAATCAGTTTCCTTGTTGAAATCGGTGATAAACAGAGAAGTGGTCAAGCATCTCAGCAAAAATAACCTGCTCGGTGCCATGCAACATGGTTCCGTTCTGCTAGATCTACAACTGATGTCGATTATGACGAATTTGAAAAAAATAAATAAAACTCACGAAAAGCACGCTTATCGCAACATTCCTAGATGAACTAAGTTGATAAAGAAACTAGCTAAATCTTTGGGCAGATAACAGGTGGATATCACAAATTCAGATAATGACAATGACAAATTCATATATGTTATGTTTCATGAATGATACCTATCTCTATTGGGATCCGTATTACGGATTACGGATTGATGAATTAAGCTGGAAATGTGCACGTTAAACTCGTTATATCAACTGTGCCAAATTTAATGAGTATACATAAGCACATATACAGGCATATTGCTTCATTTCATAGGTAATTCTGGTATTCGCCTTAAAATAGATGTTTATGCGTTTTTATGTACATATTTACAATTATTTGTCGAAAATAACATTAAAACTACGTATGCAACAAAGAAAACAGCATCATGAGTAAAATGTAATTGTGACATCATGTATGTCGATAGTGATTTTTTGTTCGATGGATATAAATTGGCAAAATACAGCTTTTCAGGGTTTTTTATCACTACATTTGATATTGCATGTCGTACATGATAGAAGCTTTTTTGTTTACATAGGAATCACCACTACTCGATTACTGATTTTCAAGCCAAACTAAGAAAGAAATGCTTATTCGCTTACTTCGCGTTTAAACGTTTAAACTCTTGGGCTTCAGGTCAAGATCAAAGTGTAGTATCTGTTCTTTAGATCTACACTTCAATTTGTTGTTCTCTATCAGTGGAGGATAAATCCTTCACGACTGAGACAATTTTTATTTTTGTTCCTTTTCTCCACATTAAAAAACGACCCTAGTGTCTAACTCTGTCCCGTGGGGAAGCATTGTAAATAGGTACTTCGCGTTTAAACGTTTATATTTGTGTCACTTGTTTGGCGTTTTAATGAGAAAATCAGAAAACAGAAAATATTGTGAGTATTTTGAAAAGATGTGACGAGAAAACGTTCAGTTTAAACATCAATATTCCGTTAACGCTATCTCACTCGAAAGTACGAGATTTTTTTTTACAATCTCACAATGCAATCTATAGTTGCATTGTTTTTACAATCTCACAATACAATCTATAGTTGCATTGTTTTTACAATCTCACAATGCAATCTATAGTTGCATTGTTTTTACAATCTCACAATGCAATCTATAGTTGCATTGTTTTTCGTCATATGCTCTTTGCTTCATTACACGCACGCGCACACACACACACACACACACACATATATATATGTATATTGGTGGTATCATGTATTCCTCCCGCATAAAAAATTAAAGTACGGCTGTTTTTGTTGCCCAACGCCCAATCTAATGCTAAGAACGGCCTTCGGAATAAACGCCCCCAACCCCTTCATATTACGAACGGTTTTTTGATTTGAGACTCCCAATCTTCCTATGTTTAGAACGGCTTTCAGAATAAACACCCTATTTTTTGAGTGGGGATGGGATTATCACAAAATTTGCCCGAAAATAACGCCGATAATCGCTATCAGGATTCTCACTCGCAAGATACTATGAACGAACAACAAAATTTGGTGGTTGTAGGGTCGGCTCGTGTGTACTAATCTGGCGAGCCGAGTATGGTTTACGGTATAGTATTTTTGTTGGCAAGATATTCTCGAATCCTCAATTACTTAAAAATTCTGTAGTCACCCGTAGGTTACCATGTAAGCGGTACATCAGAAAGTGACAGTTTGCAATAAGCAGAAAAAGAAATAATTTAAAGAGAATGTTTTCTTGAAATATTAACAATTATTACTTATTTTAAACAATACGTACAGTATTTTGTTATATTTATATTATAATCAATATAAATAGAACATTTCATAATTTGAAACAATATAAACCTTTTTTAAATTTTAATGTTAGACAACAGAAATAGAATGTTTTTATAATTTTGTTCACAGACAATTTTCAATATATATATATATATATATATATATATATATATATATATATATATATATATATATATATATATGTGTGTGTGTGTGTATATATATATATACATCTAAAAGAAAATAAAATTGGGGAAGACTATACAAAAACAATTTATTTTGTTTTGCGACCTATTTTCATATGAAAATATAAACAAACGTTGAATAAAAGTTACAAGTGTTTAAAGTACACACAAACATTTTTACAATATATAATGTATTAAAAAAAAAATACAATCCGGGGAAATTAGGCAAAAATATTTTTTTTTGTAAAAACCTTTACAAATCTGCGTTCCAAAATAAAACAAAACATGTAATAATAGTTAATACCTGTGCGAGCCGTAAGGAACAAATTAAAAAAACAACAACCCCTCTTTAAAAAAATTAAATAGCAAGTGCCCGTGCGAGCGCCTAAAAACTTAGCCGCAATGGGCAAACTCGAACGTGTAACGCTAAGAGGAAAAGGAGGTTAAAAATAGGCAACGCTTTAGTCGTTGCAGGCCTTCGAAAAAAATCTTTAAAACGTGCGTATAGTGAGGCGTGAATAAATTTGCAAAAATGTCAACGAATAATCTGCACCATACTAACAAAGAACGGCCCAGTTGATGGTGAAAGAAAAAGGTTTTAGATGGTAGAAATGGAAGAATAATTCAAACGTTTTACACAGTTTTAAGGCTTCAAAATCACACAAAATCCGGTACCGTAATAAGTTGTTTTGATTATTTATTTAGCGTATAAAGAAACACTTTTCGTCAATCCTATTAAAAAAAGAAAGGTTAATATAGCTTTTAGAAAAGGAAGAAGAAATAATGGGTATCAGCATGTGACGATGTGTCGGAAAACAGTATGTACGGTGTATGTAAACACAAAAGATGTTGCACGGTAGCGTAGTTGTATAAGAAAAGTTTACATGTACTGTATATTTCATGTACAAATAAAAGCAGTCTTAGCGTCTGAACATGTTTCGATGTGTTAATACTTCTGTATTTGGGGTATTTTATTTAAAACGATTGCCTCTTGTATAGAGGGAAGCGATATTCTTAAATCTCTTTTTGTAGGAAGATTTATATTCTGGAATGAACGACTAGTAAGTGATCAACCAATGAGATTTGGCGGTATGTGAGAAAGGGGAAATCATTATTTTTGAAATCGGGAAATAGAAAGATTATGTTATGTATGAAATTATATAAGCCAGATAATAAAGATGCAACCCTATATATGTCTAAAATGTTGACTGAGAGCCGTAGGAGTACTTTTTATTTAGAAGGAAAAATAACAACTACTTCCGCTATAGATGGTTGCGACTAGGATGTAATGTGGGATTTTACTATAACAAATAAATGTGTGTAAAATGGTGTTAAAAGGTTAAATAATATAGTGGCTAATAGTCTAGACATAATAAATTCATATGTGGCATCTATTGGAGCAAATTTGATATACTTTGTACCATAGGGGGATATCTGCAATCAAAATATTATATATACATACATACACATATATATATATATATATATATATATATATATATATATATATATATATATATATATATAACTACTTCATTTACTCACATAAATTTAATATACGAAAGTATAGATTTATGCGTAAACTTTAAGTATATACTTCAAAAGTGCTCAATACGTAGGTAGAGCTAGTTAGTAATTTATAAAATATATATGGCGATTAAGCTACACTGAATATTCTGCGTTTCATCCAACTATAGGATTCGTCAGGCTTATGCGCGAATTCTGTGGTTGCTTCTTGTTTTTATATATGTTGAGGATTTCTAGTTAGCCAATCAGCTTTCTAGTATCCACCGCGCCCCTTTCTATCAGCCAATGGGCACGCATTTTATCAAACAAAGGATCTGTTTTAGAACTAGGTTAGTGGTTTTAGGTAGACGTTCTCCTTTTATATATATATATATATATATATATATATATATATATAAATATACCTATGTGTACACACATACATGCACATATATATAGATATATATATATGTGTGATCGTTTATGTATATACATGTTTATTTAATTTATTTATTTGTTTGTTTTCTATTGTTATTGCTAGTTTTAAAGCTATTTTGTATCGCTATCCTAGAGTAAGTTTTATTTTGTGAACACAGTTGTTTGCTATTTATCGCCTACAGTTTAATAGATTTTGAGGTTCTTTAAAGTATAGGATAGAAAATTTTTCATGGAGGCATAATTTACATGGGTCATCTAGATGTCTGTATGTGGTAGCTTGTCTCATTATTTTCCATTCTACTACCGGCGAATGTCCGCTTTCTTTGAGTTCCCAGTATTTATTCGCTAGTGTTGTTTTTATACGGTGTTTTTTATTTTTGAATGTACTTTTGTGGTCATAGTATCGGGTTTTGAAATCTAAGGAAGTCATGCCTATGTAATATTTCTTGTTATTCGGGGTTTCTTTCGCAAATATTGTTGCTTGATAAACTACGCTTTTTGTTAGACATTTATTTTGGACTGGGCAAAGTGTGCGGTGTCTACAGTTGCATTTATCTTGTTCGTTATTAGTATTTTTATTTATGGTATGGTTGTTCTTGTCCGGGGTTGGTTTGTTATTATTATTATTATTATTATTGTTATTATTTCTGCTAGTGTTGGTTTTATTTCTGTCATGGTGTCTACTTTTTTATTGTTTATTTTGTTGTTGTTTACATTGTTTTCATTTAGTATTTTGTTATTATGTGCTTAAATTATCATCTCTAAATTTTCGCAACAACTGTAAGATAACTTCAAGGTATTTTTATTGAAGATTTTGTGTAAGGGGTTGGTTGCGGGAAAGTGTTTTTCAATAAGATCTAGAAATTTCTAGATCTTATTGAAAAACACTTTCCCGCAACCAACCCCTTACACAAAATCTTCAATAAAATATATATATATATATATATATATAAATCTTACACAAAATCTTCAATAATATATATATATATATATATATATATATATATATATATATATATATATATATATATATATATATATAATAGTAGTGGGACGATTTCAAAATTTCTTCCTGATCCCGATACAATTACCGATTCTGTTCTAAATTTTCAATTCTAATATAATTCCCGATTTCGATCTCGATTCTTTTAAAATTTGTAAATATTTAATCAGATATTTGTTTTTTGTCTTTTTTTATTTTTCAAACTACTGTAAAATCGCTGTGTAATGCTTGCATATATTTTACAAAGATAAAATATACACTTGAAGAGGGGATGAGTGTATTACATTTTCTCCAAAAGTTGTTTTTTGTAATTGATTAAAAATTGTGAGACAACTAAGAATTTATTTTTTTTATTTTAAAACCAAGCCGATTTGCATTAGTTTGTCGTTAGCGTACAAATGTTATTTGGATTTAGTCATAAACAAGTGAAAATAGTTGACGATTTTGATGCAAAATAAGAAGCCAGTGTAAGAACGGAATACTTAACAATGCTCTTATGTTAAGAGTTTACAAATAATGATGCTAATATTTAGAAAAAAAATAACATGAAAATGATGTATTTTTTAAACTATTTTTTGCCGTCCTTCTACCAAAGGATATTCATATAGTTATCCTAATTTAAAGAAAGATCGGTTATTAGATTAGTTTATTCCACTCTAAAAGGAATAATAATAATAATAATAATAATAATAATAATAATAATAATAATAATAACAGCAACAACAACAACAACAACAACAACACACTCAGCTAAAACATCACTCTTAAATTAAATTCTACGTTTTCGATTATGATGTGTGAGCACATTAAAAAACTAGATGGAAAGAAAGAAAAAACTATTATTTTAGAATTTGGAGAGACAGAAAAGTTTCATATATAAATCCAACGTAAAAACATTTGGGGGGGGGGGTAATTGTAAATTTTTAAATATGTTTTAAGGATTTTTATTGTTTTCCACTAAAACTTAGCCTGATGGGTAAGACTGTAAAGCTATGTGTAGTTGCTTACAAAGGTAGGCCACCACAACCAGCATAGAAACATAAATGCACAGAATTTATCTCCCATTGGAAAATATTTTTTGGTGAAGTGCTCGAATGTCTCAGGAATAGAAACTCATTTCACGTTTAACTTTTAATATTTTAAAAACATTTTTCCCGTACTTTATAAATATTTTTGTTTGTTTTTTCATCATTACGCAATTATAACTTTTTGTTGTGAAAGAAAATAAATAATTGTTGTTGTTGAGGAGGTGGAGACGCCCACTAATTAGCATACGTGGGTGAACAAGATATAGATAAAAGTATCAAGTCAGCAAGACCGGTGAGCTGTGTTCGAACGTCGGATAGGTAAGACGCATGTGCCGGTTGCTCCATGAAAGACTTTAACACGCCCTCTGCCGGACAATCTTCCAACTGCTGTACAACTGCACCTTTGTAAATATGTATTATATTTTCGTCTTAATATATTTGTTTTACCTTTACTTTCTGCGTTCGTGTTGTTATTGTTACAGACACAACAATTATTATTGTTGTTGCTGTTGTTGTTATTATTATTAATAATAATAATAATAATAATAATAATAATAAAGCATGTGATGTTAATCTATCCAAAAGAAAATTGCGATTTCCCATTAGTCTAAAAAACTTAGTGGTAAAAAAGAAATAAAATAAAATGTCAGTTTTGCATTTGAATTTCACATAAAATGATCACACCTTCCGGATGGACATGTGGCCAATTTTGTTTAAATCTTGGTCATATTAATATTCCTGATGAATAAAATATGAAACATGTCATTGTTTAAAGTCATGAAAGATACACCTTTTTCCTACTAATAACCCTTACTCCAAGTGTTGGTGCGAAAAATAAAACGATTATATGCGGTTTTAGGACTTTGTCGGTCAGATTTGGGGTTAATTGCAAGCAATTTAGCTAACTGCCCCCAAAATTTTGAAGAGCCGAAAGATGATCTATCATTTTATGTTAAATTTATATACGCAACTAACCTCCCACTCTAAATTATAAAATAAATTATTGTATGTTTTTTTTTTCTTTTGAGTATGCTCCTAGATAAACCTTAAACGTAAAACGTTAAAATTAATTTAAGTTAAAGTATAATAGTTATTTCTCTTAGACTAAATCTATCGATATATTAACTTATATATATATATATATATATATATATATATATATATATATATACACACATATATACATATATATATATACATATATATATACATATATGCATATATATACATATATATACATATATATACACATATATACACACATATATACATATATATGCATATATATACATATATGTATATATACACATATATGTACACACACACACACACACACACACACACACACACACATATATATATATATATATATATATATATATATATATATATATATATACGAGGTGCTTTCAATAAATTTTAAAACTTTTTTGTACAGGCATTAAATATTGTAGACTCTTGAAAATGCATAGTGCTAGTCTTATGAGCTGACTGACCAATTTTTCTGATTTTAGGTTCAAATAAACAGCAAATAAATAAGCTACAACAGGAATTGGAATACACCCAACTAAAGAATGATTGTTATACCTGGTGAATTTTAAAAATGCAATCTGGATGGCGGGGGGACAGTTGGGATAACGATATGCAATGAAATTTTGTTTTAAACGTGTAAAACTGCCACAGTATCGTACGGAATTCTTCAGACTGCTTTTGGACCATCTTGCATGAATCGAGCATCAGTTTGGAATGACAGAGGAGATTTAAGGAAGGCAGGGATTTTGTGAGGTATGCTGAGAGGTGTGGGAGGAGTAAGGAAGTCAGAACAGCGAAGTTGATTGGCCAAATAAATGGATAAGTACTGTCGTGTGTATATAGAGACAATAAGTGCACAGTTTGGTGTCAGTGTAGAAACATTACACACAATTATTCATAAGGAATTGAAGACGCAGAAGATTTATGCAAATGCACCAGTCCACAACTCCATCCTTGTCACAGACTATTTGATTAAGACGCTTGGCATCAAGACCTTCTCTATAGTCAAGACTTACTCCCTGTGACTTTTGGTTATTCTTTAAATTCGATGAAAACCTTGGAGGCTGTCGTTTTGAGACAAAGATATGAAAGAGGTTGTGACGAGGGTCATTAACGCGCTCACACAAGGGGACTTCTATGGGGCCTTCCAGAAGTTGTTTGAACTGTGCAAGTTGCAGGAGATTATTTCGAAGCGAACTAATTTTTCATGTGTGTATTATCAATAAAGGTGCCTATAAAGTCTGGAAAATTTTTGAAGGCGCTTCGTACATATATAATGTAATAGACTTATAAATATATAACAAAAAACATAAGGTATACACTTAAAATAACTATAACTATGAATGTTAATTATTTTCTACTTATTAGATAAATATGTAATGTATATTCTTATGAAGTCGATGGGTGTATATAATAAAAATGTTCTAAATTTATAAATAATAAAGTTAATAAATAATCGAAGTAATAATAACTTGAATTTAAAAATATTGAATGTAGGGTATGCAACTCTGGGCTGATTTGGTTGGCTGTTAAGTTAATATTCGGAAAATAAATATTGAATTTGTTGGAGGCTAACCATGAATTGATGAACTGATTTGTGCCTGCTTAGAACTAATTTACTAATAAATAAACTTACTAATAATATTCGAACGATATGTATTCATGGATCGCTTCTATTTTAGAATCTTTTTTTTTTTAATTAATACGTTAGTGGCCACGTACTCACTGAGTTTGTTTACTATCTGTGCTACAAAATTGACCGGAACTCATGGCAGACATGAGTTTCGCATTCCCTATATTATGACTGGTAAATTTAGTCTCATTAAATATAAACATTTAATACTTCATGCATAATATTTCCTAAATTAAAAAAAATCCCTTTAGTTTTGAAACTAAAAAATCGTAAGCATGGCTGTAATTATAGAAAATAAACATGGCATTTTTCTATATTCTCGTAGTTTCATATTCTTTCAATTGACAGGCAAATTTAGTCTAATTAAATATAAGCCTATTATTAATAGCTTAAGAAAAATATCGTCTAAATTTTAAATAGTTTTCTACCTTTAGTTTTGAAACTAAAATCTGAAAGCACGACTATAATAGATAATTGAACCTTAAATATTAGTGGGACCAGAAATACTTCAGTCTTCGATCCTGTAGCATCCCAATTGTATCTTGATTAAGTAAGCTTTTTTTATAAATTATGTGACTTCGAACAATATCCATTCATTTTCATCCGATATCATCCTCTTTAATCAGGAAAAAAAACTTTGGAACTGTTTGCACTATTTTATGCCTTTAATACTAAAACTAAAATGCTTGGAATCTTTTTTTAAAAATTTCAATCAAAATCCATTACATTATTTTGATTCTAGAAAATATCTAAAATTTAAGGATGTTTACTTTATCTCTTTACTTTACTTCGCTCCAAACAAGGATGGAATGCAAAAGGCGAGCAGCTCAAAGACGGAATTAAAGTAGAAAGTATTCCGGTATCAAGGGAATTCAACAATGAAAGAGCGAAACTTTTCTACGTGTCAGTTATGTTGAAGGTATTTATGTTAAAGTGGTGTATGTGCATTAAATTTAACGGAGTTATATTGTGTTGCAGTATATTTAAAACTAGTCGAGGAATAAAAAATTCAGGGATTAGGTTAAAGATTTTTTTGCACTCTGTGAAAGAGGGAGAAACAGTTATGGCAAAACTACGTTATACATCTGCAGCTGGGGGCATTATGTGCATAGGATGCTGTCAGGGGTAAGAAATTTTCTAGCTCGATAGAGTGAATCCATTTCTTTGCAACAGATTTAGAATTATCTTCAATGTATTTATTTCAATTGTTGTGAATCTTAGGCCGAAAGTCTGGGCGTTAAATTCTCGAATACGATGCTATCATTCATAGGTATAATTGTTGGAAAAGTTCTTAGAAAGAAAAAGAATTTTTTTCATAATTGCATGTAATTTTTTGTCTCATTTTATTACAAACTGAAGATCATTTTCTAAGAATAATTCGACTTGTCCATTTAAGAGATGGTTGACACACGGAATGTCATTTACGAAAAGCAGGAATAATAAAAGTCTAATTATCAAACCCTGCTGAACATGCGTATCAGTGTTTAGTTTCAAGATCACTAATGACAACCTTAATCTTTCTTTTAGCTAAGAAGATTTTGATTATATTAAATATTCGGCAAGTAATACCATATAATTTAAATTTTCTAAGAAAAATTTCATGCCCTAACTTATATCGTCCATATTTTATGATGCATGAATAGCTGATTTTTACTGTTTCTTTTAACATTTTGTGTAGTGGATTCTCCATGTTGAAATGTTTTTCTCTAAGATTTAAACGTGTAAAACTGCCAATATTAATATTAGACAGCTTGTAATATGGCCGATTAAGGTATACGACTTTTCGGCCTTTAATAAGCGACTAAAACTTGTTTATGTAAAAATTAGCGACAATTTTTATTAGGGCTTGAAAACTAAAACGATTTTTATGAATCAGACAGATCAACAAATTAGGTCAAGGTCTGTAATGGGTGGAGACATCTCACCCGGCATTAAAGTGAACTTTGTTCCTCCTCTTTCATCTCCCTCCTCCAATTTCTTCTTTTTTCCCCTCTTAGTAACACCAAAACGGCTTGTGTGCTTATTTAATTTTCAGTTAGGCGATAGCCTTCAACCAGCTTGCTCATTTAAAAAATTACCTATGCCTATAGGATTTAAATATTTTTATATTGGGTTAAATTTTGGTTGTTTATTTATTTGTTTCTTTAATTTTTGATGTTGCTCTGCTATGAATTGATCTCTCCTACTAAAAATTTCCTACAGAAATTGCCCTATACTTTACAGACCCAACTTATATATATATATATATATATATATATATATATATATATATATATATATATATATATATATATATATATATATATACTAGCATTTCAGCCCGGCGGTGCCCGAGTGTTTGGATGTGTCTGTTTAGCAAAAAAAAAAAAGTGGTAGTAGGAAGGCAGGCTCGAACCCGTAGCGCGAAGGAGGAAAAGAACGGAAAAAAAACCTGACGTCTTTGCTGTTAGGAGCATCGCCACACCGGAAGTAACTTATGCTTAAATTAAGGCTAGACAATCGAAAGGAGAGGATGACTTTAAAAAATATCGGCTAAAAACCGACCCACCTGTAGAAAAGTGACAAGTTGAAGGTGAAGACATTAATGTTTTTAGCCAATTTTTCGATATTTGTCGTCTGAATGTCGAACAAAACGATACTGATCTTGGTAAAAAATCTGTCGCCTCTGTCGAAAGTTTTAGGCAGACATACATACATACTGTTAAGTTTTGAGACATTGTGTTGAACAAAGATGGCGGCGTAGTTCAGATCAGTAACTAAGATGCCGACACAGAATCAAATGCGGTCCGTGGCGTAGTTAATGGCAAACTTTTATTTAGCCTTTCGGCCCCGGCCAAGGCCTCATTTGGGGTTCGAAAGAGCTTAGGCACTAAGGCCAGTAAGGGGATTGGGGAAAATACCGGGTCTTTACTAAAGCTATGTTAGACTTGTACGAAAGACAAGTACTTTATTAGTTTTTCTACACTAGAGATCTATCACATTAAATACGCCTTCACTCTTACCAGGACCAACTTTAAAAACATCTCCCCAGCTTACGGGATGGCAGGCGACTTCATGCATTCTGTTGGAAAAGAATAATGGTATTTACAAAACAAAAAATAAAATATATATTTACAAACAAAAGAAAGTATATATATATATATATATATTTTTTTTTTTTTAAAGATGGGGGTGAGATGATGGGGTGGGGGCAAACTATGAAACACCCCAAAAGAAAGAAAAAGAAAACAAATAAACAAAATGCCTATGGGGACGGGTTAGTAAGGGGACCCTCCCATCCTACTTGCTATTTGTCCATTAGAATGCCCACTGTCTTCCGGTCCCCATCCCCGTAGGGAGAGGTGAAAGCAAGCAGGTCGTTCCCTAGTGGGGAATGGAGGATCTAAAGGACTGCTCTTCTGCGAAAATAACTTGGGGTTCGGGTCAATAGGGATGGACGGCGTCTTCCAAGATAAAGGACGTAATGGGCGAAAAAACAGGCCGGGGACAAAACAAACAAGTGGACTGGGCATCTTTGGAAGCTCTCCTAGTGCCGATGAAAAATAAAGACTCGGGGACAGGATCGACACACTTACTTCTCTAGTCTAGGCCCTAATAAAGAACTTATCTTCCACTCTTGGTGGTTACTCAGCCTAACTAACCCTACTCCTACCCATATTACAAGGTAAACCTTGTATTAATCAAAGGGCTGGGTTCCGAGAAAAAATATAGACTCCAGCACCTTAGGACCAATACCACTTGGGTGGAAACATGAACTCGAACCTAGTGCCTCGTCAGATGCACAAACTAGTGTTGTGCACCCATCTCCTATCAAAGTCTATGCGGTGCAATCTTTTCCAATCACATCTGATTTTCATTTATGTTGATGCTTAAAGTAAACAACCAGATCCTGATCGGAAACAGATCGACCCTCATAGACAATGCCCAGACGTGTAACCCACGTCACTAACCAAGCTACTGCTAGGATCGCTGGAAACAGCGCCCGTTTCTCCCTGTCAAACGGCGGGTCCACATTGTCGACTACATATGCTAAATCAAGTGGCACCGACCGCTCGGGGTCGATGCGAGCTGTTACCTCTCTGACATACTCCCAGAGACTCCGCACCCCGCTGCAAAGAAAGAACGCGTGTTCTCTCGTTTCCTCCTCCTCTTCATCATTGCAGCGTGGGCACGGGCGATAATAATATTCACTATCCCTACAATCCCTGGCTAGTCTGTCAAAGAGTGGCAACGCGTCCCGGACTAGCCTCCACGTAATTGAAAATTCAGAATTATTGATGTAGCTACTGGCAGGCGCCCAATTCCAAAGTGAGAGAACTTCCCCCCCTCGACAGATGTAGCCGCTCCACCAGCGGGTCTTTCGCAGTCCCCACCACTAACTCCTCATATAGCCTCCACCTAGGCCGTGCAAGGTCCCTGGACCCCGGCAATGCCCTAAGCGGCTCGGTATTCGGTCAGGAAACACCATTCCCCCACCGGTCTTCTGCGACCTTCAGCGACAGGGGCGGATATGAGCCGTGGAAAAGCTTGTTCCACAACTGGTACCCAGTGCGTTTCCTCCATCAGTGTCCGACTCAGGAACGCCAATCTTTCTGCGTGCTTGTGGCTTTGCAAATCAGGCATCCCCAAGCCTCCCTCGCTAAGCTTCTGCATACAGACCTTTCTGCGGACATACGGCTTTCCTCCCTTCCATAGAAGTTTGAAAAGGAGGCGCCCCAAAGCCTTACAGCGTTCCACAGGCAGAGGAAGAACAGATAAACGGTAAAGGATCAAAGGAAACACGTACGTAGCACATGCCTCCGCGCGACCCTTTAAGGACAATTTCCTCCGAATCCAAGTCCCAACCAATGACTCGACCTTAGTCTGTACTTCCGACCAATTCTTGTCCAACTGGAGGTCCGGCCCGAACCACACACCGAGGATCTTTACCGGGCCATCAGTCCAGCCGAACACACCTGGAAGCGAGTTTACCCCGGTCCAAGCACCTAACCACAGGCCAACGGACTTGCTGCGATTGATCACGGCCCCTGTGACAACTTCATACTCAGCAATCGCCTCTATCACCGCTTTAATATCATTACGTCGCACAATGAACACGGTGACGTCATCAGCGTACGCGGACACCCTGGCAAATTTGCCGCCAGGCAGAGCTATGCCGCGCAGGACTGGTTTCGCCGCCTCGTCCCTTAATTTGCGAAGGAAGGGTTCAAACGCCAGGACATACAACAGAGGCAACAGCGGGCAACCCTGCCACACCAACCGAGAGACCCCAAAGTGCTCCGACAACCTACCATTTACTTGCACCAGTACCGCGGGATCACGATACTGGGCGGAGATCCACTTGCGGAAGTCCTGCGGTTTCCACAACAGCCCTCAGGAACCCATGGTCCACCCTGTCGAATGCCTTGGACTGATTTAAATTGATCAGCGCGGCTTCAGTGTCGTCTTCTAACCCCTCTAAGATCGTGCGAACCAAGTGCAGATTGTTCTGAATTAATCGACCCTTCACAGCGTAGTTCTGATCCCGCTCGACCAAGTTACGATAACAACCTGCAGTCTGTTCGCAAGAACGCGGGACAAAATCTTGAAATCTGCGTTAAGCAGAGTAATGGGCCTATAATCATCTAGATTCCCCCCTCCATGTTGATCCCCCTTCTTCAGAAGCATGACCACTTCTTTGGTTACCTGCCTCGGGATCGAATCCTGGGCAAACCAGTGGTTAAACACGCCCTTAGAAGGAGCACAAACATGGGCGACAGCCTCAAGAACAATTCGTAGGGCAAACCATCAAGCCCCGGAGATTTGTTCAACGCAGTAATGACCTCATGCTCCGTAACCATCCCCTCGCAGCTAGCCGCTTGGGCTGCAGTAAGGCGGGGCGAGCCAGCTAAATAGCTGCCAAACTCCTGGCCGCGGAGTCTGGGTAGTTTGGTGAAGCGCTCCTCCAAATGTTGCCGAAACCCATTGCAGATCTCCCGTGCCGACACGAGAGAGCGCCCTTCCAGGTTTTTCACCTCCCGAATGTACCCATCCGAGCCACGTCTTAGAGCGGCCTTACGCTCAACAGCGTCAACGTTCACGCCTTCGTTGGAGACTCTGTTTAACCTAGCGTAGTTAATGGCGAACTGATTGAATCCAAAATTCGACAATTTTTATAATAATTTTTTAAACGTTTTCATTGGTTGTTTAGCACAGCCGGTGCTTATAAAAATGTTTGGCGAATCCATTTGTCTCATACCCCACCACTCTCTTGAGATGATGGGATGTCTCCTAGCGGCTTCGGCTGCATGGAGACAGGGTAGTACCAGTCAAGGATTCGTCACTTGACACTCAGCCCAACAGGTGAGGGGCCGGGAACCGGCCCACCACCTGTTGGACTGAGGTACACCGCCTGGGTAATACCTAGGAGGTCCACCCTCCCAGGCCTTGCCACCGGGCTTTCCGGTGGGGCAAGTTTATTGCTTGCTGCCTGAGGCGCCCCGACCGGGGAATGCCGACGGGGTTACTCAGGCAATTTTTAAAATTGCAGGAGTGCCCCTCCTTTAGGGGAGCCTGCGGGGTTCCCACTTTCCGGCCTTGTGCCACATTTTGCTGAGGTGGGCAGCAAATAAATATCTACCCCACCACTTCGTCTGATGGGGAAGGTCTCCTAGCGGCTTCGGCGGCAGGGAGACAGGGTAGTACAAGTCAAGGATTCGTCACTTGACACTCAGCCCAACAGGTGAGAGGCCGGAACCGGCCCAGCACCTGTTGGACTGAGGTACGCCGCCTGGGTTATACCTAGGAGGTCCACCTTCCCAGACCTTGCCACCGGGCTTTCCGGTGGGGCAAGTTTATTGCTTGCTGCCTGAGGCGCCCCGACCGGGGAATGCCGATGGGGTTACTCAGGCAATTTTTACAAGTGCAGGAGTGCCTCACCTTTAGGGGAGCCTGCGGGGTTCCCACTTTCCGGCCTTGTGCCACATAATGCTGATGCGGGTAGTATTTAAATATATACCCCCACCACTCGTCTGATGGGGTAGGTCTCCTAGCGGCAAGGATTCGTCTCTTGACACTCAGCCCAACAGGTGAGGGGCCGGGAACCAGCGCAGCACCTGTCGGACTGAGGTACGCCGCCTGGGTAATACCTAGGAGGTCCCTTCTACCAGGCGTTGTCACTGGGATTTCCGGTGGAGTAAGTTCATTGCTTACTGCCTGAGGCGCCCCTACCAGGGAATGCCGACGGGGTTACTCAGGCAATTTTTACAATTGCAGGAGTGCCCCTCCTTTAGGGGATCCTGCTGGATCCCCATTTTCCGGCCTTGTGCCACATTTTGCCGAGGTGGGCGGAAAATAAATAACTACCCCACCACTCGTCTTATGGGGAAGGTCTCCTAGCCACTTTGGCTGCAGGGAGACAGGGTAGTAGTACTCGTCAAGGATTCGTCACTTTACACTCAGCCGAACTGGTGAGGAACCAGGAACCGATCCAGCACCTGTCGGACTGAGGTACGCCGCCTGGGTAATACCTAGGAGGTCCACCCTCCCAGGCCTTGCAACTTGGCTTTCCGGTGGAGTAAGTTTATAGCTTGTGGTTTCCCACTTTCCGGTCTTGTGCCACATTTTGCTGAGGTAGGCAGCAAATAAATCTCTACTCCATCAGGCGTCAAAAACATTTTACACATACATACATACATACATACATACATTGGTAACTAAAATTTAAACCCAAATACATTTAAAAAGCTTGCCCTATCTCTGAATACCCTTTATGTCAAATTTCAAATGTTTAGACAAGAAATTGTCTGAGTAATTTGGTAGAGACCGCAGAGGTAAAACTTTTTTTAACTTTGACCCCTATTATGACTCCTTAACATTTATTGTTTTGAGCTCAAATCAAGTTATTAAGTTAGATCCATGTCCAAGGAACCAATACCTAAAATTTCAAGTGTTTAGACCCAAAATTGTCGGAGGAGTTTGACCCTTTAATATCCAAATTTCTGGTTGAAAACGGTCACAAAGATTTTCCCAAATCTCAGTACCCTGTATATCAAATTTCGAGTCTGTAGACTGAAAATTGACAGGGTTATTGCGTAGGTAAATGTACACAGACACAGACACGTGCATGATATATATATATATATATATATATATATATATATATATATATATATATATATATATATATATATATATATGCGTTTCAGTTTCTAGTGAAATTTCAAACATATGGTTAAACAAAGGATGCCGGCATTGGAAATAAAATTAAAAAGCAGGATATAATTAGAAAAATAAATATGCAGTAAATAATCTGAACCTTTAATTAATTGAAAAAGGAACTTGCATAAATGAAGCAAGGTTCATGCATAACACATGCACGTGATCGACGAAATGTAAAACGACTACAAGGAAAAAATGACTAGAAAAGATTTAACACTTCATGAACTAGAAAATACATCGAGCAAAACAACACGGAATACAGTGAAACAGGAAACAAAAAACTATTAATAAAATAAAATAAACATATTAACCGAATCTCGTCGCACTCTACAGGTTACAATCGTGCTGAAAAAAAAAAAATATATTAACCAATTAGCTTCGCTCTTTACAGAAGACAATAATTTTTTTTTTTTGGTAAATTTTTACATTATCTCCACCTCCACAATTTTCTTTAACATGACGATTTTTATAGGATTGTGACTATACTGACTACGAAAATCTCATTTTAATTTGCCAAAGCAAGTACTTTTCGGTGGTTGGGGTTATCTATTACGAAAGCTTAACATTAGCCGGGTGGGGTTGGCCACCACCAACAACGGTACTTTAATTTTTTACGAGGGGGATGCGTAAGCTGGCAATTTCGGTTAACAGGTCCTGCTAGTATTCTATATTATCTGAAGTATATATTTCGACATGTGTAGGTTTCGTAGTCGTATGAAAATATACTTATTGCAAGCATACAGATATTGTTTTCGGTTTCACTTAGACTTCATCGGTTTCTAGTGAAATATTAAATGCAAATCATTTTCATCAAACTACATATAGATTCCTTATGCATGTAACTGCATATACTTCTCGGTCATATGACATAAAAATGGAATTAAATCCGAGAGAATGGTTGATGAAAACACTGTTGGAAAAGTAATTTCAAGTTGACATATTTCGCTAATCAACTTATCGCCACCAGGAAAGCATTTCCAAATTAAATCAAGTGCAATTCAACACGCGATCGAAAAATGTCCAGATTTTAAATTGAAATCAAAAACGAATTACCTGGTTTCGCCGATGGAAAATTGATCCGATCGTACATTTGAAATTCTTGTCAACATCGATCATGTCGTATTTTCATTGAATCTTGTTACAAAAAGACATAATCCGTTTGTTCTAATCAAGCTATAAGCAATGACGTCATCTACAGAAGAGACACACAATGAAAAGGAATGCGTGAAAATAACTATGATAATTCAGTTAAATTATTCGTGTAGACCATTGTTACTGCTGTTGTAGTGTTATTAAACTTGGCTAGATTTTAGAAGAGTTGGATACACGTATACTAGCATATATTATGTTATGCAAGTAAATGCGAAAGTTTCCATAAATAAATGTTAGTAATTGTGCGCAAACATTTATTCGGTGTACGAATTCGGAGGAGGGTGTGGACCTTAGTATTTCGTGAATTCCCATAAAATGTTACACAAGAAAACAATCGATAATTTTTTCATTAGCCTTATTTTTAAATAGATAGAAAATCATTTCGATTTTCTCTTCTTATTAAATAACTAGCATCCGGTATTTTCCAAATATCAAAAACCTTTAGTTATCATTATTCAGACACCCGCATTCACTATTTCAAAAATATATTGCGTACAGGTTTTTCGGAATTCTTTTTGAAAAGGAAAGAAAACCCATCATATCAATAATGGATGTATTATTAAAACTCAAGATTCGTCTCTTAAAATATCTTTGGCAAAATTCAACTCACACTAAGAAGCCGCTAAAAGTCTCAACCATAGTCTTTAAAAGGATCTGAACCTTTAAGAAGCGGGTTTTCAAGTGTCTTTCGAGACTAAATACCAGTTTAATCGTTGCAGTCCCCTCGCCTTTGGCGTTGTAGAGTGTACGGTTGGTTGCCTTCTCAACTGCGCAAATCATTCATGAGGAAAAAATGACTAGGAAAGATTTAACATTTCATGAACTATGCAATTAAATGACTAGAAAATACATCGAGCAAAACAACACGGAATACAGTGAAACAGGAAACAAAAAAACTATTAAATAAAATACCAAGAGAATCAGATATTATTAGATTGACCAAAGGAACATGTACATGTCTGTAGTAAGAGCACTTGAACAGAGAAACGGCATTGCTACTGATATCCGCACAAAATATTGTTAGGCCAAAAAAGTCAAAGAGTCGGAACTACTTACTAACTCAGCAATTCAATTAGTAACGTGTAACGCAATTCGCTGCACGCGTTACGAGCCATCTGCGACACTACTGCCGGATGACTCGAGAATCATCCTTATATCGCACTTTAAAATAGAAATAGAAGCAGATATGAAAAAATAATATTACACAAATAAAAAAAAACTATCCTGAACCCTAACCCTAACTCACTTTCATTGTTTCAACTCAGTCATCTTAAGAATCTCTGAAATAAAAACGAAATTTTTGTTTCTTTCTCTTTTAAGTTTTCACGCTTATAATAGATAATTCCAAACTGAACTCATTCATATGTAATATATTGATGTTGGCATTCTGTAGATGTTCAGTGTAAATAGAGACCTCTGATATTATTTTAGCTCTTTTGTTAACATGCAAAAACTAGCAGGGATGTCTGGGTCGTAAAGTATGCTTAAATATGATATTTTAATTCTTGCAGATTTTATATACATTATTATAGAGTTATTGTTCTATCGATTTTTATATATCATAAAGTTGCGATTTCCAAAAAAAAAAAAAAATATATATCCATATGACTTGAGTGCATCAGCTTTAATTGAAAGCGAAACAAAAACATATATATATATATATATATATATATATATATATATATATATATATATATATATACATATATATATAACTTGAGTGCCATCAGCCATAATCGAACCCGAAACCAAAACTTATGAAGAACTTTTAGTAAAATTATTTATTACAAGAGTGAAAGTCCATAACAATATAAACGACTCGGGTGTAAGTGTGACACAGAAAATAACACACACGCTATCGTATCATTCAAACACTACCGTGTTTGCTAAATATATGGTTAAGTGGCAGTTTTAGTTATTTAGAACTGCTTTAAAGCTTCACGGCTCACTCATTTTTCGACCAAACTTCAAACAATTATTACAGTTTATAGATCACCTTCTTAGCTATATTGTGAAATAATTTCAATTTTTGTTCAGTAAAACAAAATTATGGTGAATTTACTGGTGTTCAAACGCGTAAAAAAGCGTAAGGAGGTGAGCGACGTTTTATGATTGTTTCCATAGCAAGCACGTCGCTTTAGCGACTACTGTTGCTACCAATTCACTGCTCTCGTGAAAAGAGAAGTGACAAGTGAAACAGAGAGAATGAAAGAATGAAAGGGAGATAATTGGGTGATTTTATTGAAAGTAGACGAGTGCCGTACATTGTTATTACATATTTGTATGTTATGTTTATGGGGGCAAAACTAAAATAAGACTGAAATAAAACAAAGAACAAGTGAATTTACTGAAAGCCTGGAAAAATCATGGATTACAATAGAAATATGCGAGTATGAAAAGAAAGTAATATGATTAAGCTTAAACGTGGAAAAGTAAAGGACTCGTTGTTAAAACTGGAAAAGAAAAGTACAAGATATTCTAGTATAAAATATAATAAATTTATAACTTGAAATATTGCAGCATTGAGAATTTTTAAAATTCAATTTATAACATTATATAATCAATTCTTAATGCCGCAATATTCTAAGCTATAGATTCATTATATTTTTTACTAGAATATCTTGTCCTTTTCTTTTCTAGTTTTAACCACTAGTCCTTTACTTTTTCATGTTTAAGCTTAACCATATTACTTCTCTTGCTCGCATTTTTCTATTATAATTAATATATAGATAATAATTAGGTTAGTGTAAAAATAAAGTCGTTTTTTTTACGTTCAACTTCATGTAAAAAACAATATCATTTTTGCACCAACCTAATACATACACTCGTGAACAAAAGAAAAATGAGCAAAACAAATTTTATACATTTTATTGCACTAGAAGCTATATTGAACAAAGAACAATTGAACAAGGAAACTTAAACGAGACTAATAACACAGAATAAGACATTAACTTTAATAAATGCTTGGTATGGAATCGCATTCCCTTTTGATTTCTTTAAAAGATCACTCCTTTTAGATATGTTCTCAACCAAAGTGGAACACTGTGAAGAGGAGATGCTATTCCATTCGCTTTGCACAGCTTCCCACAGATTGTCATTATTCGAAAAAGTTCTCCCAGCCAATGCACGCGATATTATGGACCAAATATTCTCGATTGGGTTTAAATTGGAGCTTTATCACATTAATTGAATTATCAGAAAACCATTTTCTTGTGACTTTAGCAGTGTGTGCAGAGGCATTATCATGTTGAAAAATAATGTTCTGGAATATTCCTAGCTTCTGATTACTTAGTAACATTCCTGTTTCTAATATTCAAATGTATTCCTTTGCATTGAGTGACATCTTAGTAAAAGTTCCTATTACCATTATCCCTTCATTTCCCGTATTTAACTGTCGTTTTTATACAACTTGGCGAAAATCTTTCTCTAGTTCTTCAATTGCACCGTTTTGGATCATCGGGAGCATCACTAGCAAGGAAAAGTCTTGATACATCTAACCAGATAACATTTCTGAAACAATCTGTATCTTTCTTGCCATAACACGAGAAAAATCTCTTTCTATCATTGAGGTTTTTCTTAGATAAAAATTACTTCTTTGCACACCTTTTAGAAGAAAGTCCCAATTCTTTCATTCGTCTAGATATTGTATATCTAGAAAGAGAATTTCCAACCCCTATTTTGAATTCTTTGAAGTTTTCTTTCAATCCTTCAAAACAGTTAATTTAAGCCTGTGATAATCCTTCAAAGTGGATGCTCTAGGGCGACCAGATCCAGATTTCCCTTTTACCAAGGGTTCGACTTTGAACCTTCGACCAATTCGCTTCACTACAGAAAGAGTTGTTTTCACATTTTCTTTTCTTAAAATATCAAAAATTTGCTTGTAAATCATTTTCAATTGCCGAAACCCTGCAATTCTTTTTTTTTTATCCTCGCCAAGATGCGGTCTTACCACTTTTAGGATTCACTTTTCCACTTATTATTACATGCTATAAAAATAATGATCTGCAAAATATAAATTTTTAGTTAAAATTAACAAAAATTCAGGGAACAATATTGAAAAATCGATTTCTTCCTTGTTTCATGCTTGGCTCATTTTTTTTTCTCATATATATAAGCATACCATATATATATATATATATATATATATATATATATATATATATATATATACACTAGCATGAGTACCCGGCGTTGTCCGCGTGTTTGGAGGTGTATGTTGAGCAAAAAAAAAAAAAAAAAAAACGGTCAAATTTTTTAACTTCGACCCCTATTATGACCCCTTAACATTTATTATTTTGGGCTCAAATAAAATTATTAAGTTAGATCCATGTCCAAGGAACCTATATCTAAAAGTTAAAGTGTTTAGACCCAAACTGTCGGAGGAGTTTGGTAGATTTCTCAAAGGTCAAATCGTTGAACTTTGACCCTTTAACAGCCAAATTTCTAGCTGAAAACCGATCACAAAGATTTTCTCAAATCTCAGTACCCTGTGTATCAAATTTCGAGTCTGTAGACTAAAAATTGACAAAATTATTGCGTAGGGAAATGTACACAGACACACATACAGACAGACACACACAGATACATAGACACGTTCACTTTTATAGGTATACTAGCATTTCAGCCCGGTGTTGCCCGGGTGTTTGGATGTGTATGTTGAACAAAAAAAAATGGTAGTAGGAAGGCAGGCTCGAACCCGTACCGCAAAGGAGGAAAAGAGCGAGGTAAAACCTAACGTTTATGCTATTACGACGACCGCCAAACCGGAAACGACATTTTTTTAAATTAAGGCTAGACAATCTAAAGGAGAGGATAACTTTTAAAATATCGGCGAAAAAAGTGACCCCCCTGTAGAAAAGTGCCTTGTTGAAGAGGAAGATATTAATGTGTTTAGCCAATTTTTCGATATTTGTCGTATGAAAGGTCGAACTTTAAAACGATACTGATCTTGATAAAATCCGTCGCCTCTATTGAAAGTTTAAGGCATACATGCAAACAGACATACATACATACATATATTTATATATTGGTAACTAAAAACTTTCGACCCAAACTGATGAAAAAGCTTGTCCTATCTCTGAATACCCTTTACGTAAAATTTCAAATATTTAGACCAGAAATTGTCTGAGTAATTTGGAAGAGACAGCAGAGGTCAATTTTTTTAAAACTTTGACCCCTATTATGACCCCTTAAAAGTTATTGTTTTGGGCTTAAATCAAGTTATTAGATCTATGTCCAAGGAACCTATATATAAAATTTAAAGTGTGTAGACCCAAAATTGTCGGAGGAGTTTGGTAGAGCTCTCAAAGGTCAAATCGTTGAACTTTGACTCCTTAATCACCTAATTTCTGGCCGAAAACCGATCACATCAATTTTCCCAAATCTCAGTACCCTGTATATGAAATTTCGAGTCTGTAGACTAAAAATTGACAGAGTTATTTCGTAGGGAAATGTACACAGACACACACACACACAGACACGCACACACAAGCACACAGACACGTTCCCTTTTTTATATATATATATAATATATATATATATATATATATATATATATATATATATATATATATATATAAGTGAACGTGTCTGTCTGTCTGTGTACATCTCCCTATGCAATAACTGTCAATTTTAAGTCTACAGACTCGAAATTTCATATACAAGGTACTGAGATTTTGGGAAATCTGTGTTTTCGACCTGAAATTTGGCTGTTAACGGGTCAAAGTTCAACGATTTGACCTTTGAGAACTCTACCAAACTCCTCCGACAATTTTGGCTCTAAACATTTGAAATTTTAGATATAGGTTCAGTGGACATAGATCTAACCTAATTACTTGATTTGAGCACAAAACAATAAATTTTAACGGGTTATAATAGGGATCGAAGTTACAAAAATTGAACACTTTTTTTTTTTTGTTCAAGATACATCTCCAAATACCCGGGCAACGCCGGGCACACATGCTAGTATATTTATAAAAGTGAAAGTGTCCGTTTTTCTGTCTTTGTATCTATGTATCTTTGTGTGTACATTTCCCTACGCAATAACTCTGTCAATTTTAAGTCTACAGACTTAAAAGTTGATATACAGGGTACTGAGATTTGGGAAAATCGATGTGATCGGTTTTCGGCCAGAAATTTGGCTGGTAAGCGGTCAAAGTTGAACGATTTGACCTTTGAGATCTCTACCAAACTCCTCCGACAATTTTGCGTCTAAACACTTTAAATTTTAGATATAGGTTGAGTGGACATAGATCAAACTTAATAACTGGATTTGAGCCTAAAACAATAAGTGAACGCGTCTGTGTGTCTGTTTGTCTGTCTGTGTACATTTTCCTTCGCAATAACTCTCTACAGACTCGAAATTTGATATAGAGCGTACTGAGATTTGGTAAAATCTATGTGATCGGTTTTCGGCCAGAAATTTGGCTGTTAAGGGGTTAAAGGCTATCAGGAATGCAGCAGATGAAGAACGTTGAGATAACCATTGATGACGTGAAGGCTGGCATACGAAGGATGATAAACTGGAAGGCACCTGGTCCAGATGGAGTGATGGGCTTCTGGTTTAAACAGTTCCCATGCCTTTATCCACCTATAGCTGCTGCCCTGCGTAGACTCGGAAGATGTTCCTGATTGGCTTGGGAAGGGAAGAACAACACTGATTAGGAAAGATCCTGCAAAGGGAACAGATGCTAATAATTATAGACCAATTACATGTCTACCACTAATGTGAAAACTGTTAACTGGAATCTTTGCGGAAAAATTTCATGAACATCTTGAGAGTAATGGTGTTTTCCCTGATGAACAGAAAAGGTGTCGGAAAGGCTCGTGGGATACCAAGGAGCAACTACTGATTAATAAAGCATTAATGCAGGATGCAAAGAAGAGGAATTTGAGCGTAGAATAGATTGATTAGAGAAAGGCTTAAGTAAGAAGGCTCGAACCTGTACCGCAAAGGAGGAAAAGAACGGGAAAAAACCTGAATCTTTGCTGTTACGACCACTGCCACGTAAACATACATAGATAAATACATTTATATATTGGTAACTCAAATTTTCGACCCAAACTGATTAAAAAGTTTGCCCTATCTCTGAATACCTTTTATGTAAAATTTAAAATGTTTAGACCTTTAGGCTATTAAGGGGTCAAAGTTCAACGTGAACTCTACCAAACTCCTCTACACACTTTAAATTTTAGATGTAGGTTCCTTGGACATGGATCTAACTTAATAACTTGATTTGAGTCCAAAACAATAAGTGTTAAGGGGTCATAATAGGGGTCGAAGTTAAAAAAAATTGACATCTGCGGTCTCTACTAAATTACTCAGACAATTTCTGGTCTAAATATTTGAAATTTTACATAAAGGGTATTCAGAGATAGCGCAAGCTTTTTAATCGGTTTGGTTCGAAAATTTTTAGTTACCAATATATAAATGTATGTATGTATGTATGTATGTTTGCATGTCTGCCTAAAACTTTTGACAGATGCGACGGATTTTTAAGAGAACAGTATTATTTTGAAGTTCGACTTTTCAGACGACAAATATTGAAAAATAGGCTAAAATCATTAATATCTTAACCTTCAAGTAGGAACTTTTCTACAGGGGGGTCGCTTTTTTCTGAAATGCTAGTCTATCTACATATCTATAAAAGTGAACATGTCTGTGTAGTTGTCTGTCTGTGTATCTGTGTGTCTGTGGGTTAGTGTTTGTACATTTCCCTACGCAATAATTCTGTAAATTTTTAGTCTACAGACTCGAAATTTCATATACAGGGTACGGAGCTTTGGCAAAGTCGATGTGATCGGTTTTCAGCCAGAAATTTGACTGTTAGTGGGTCAAAGTTCAACGATTTGACCTTTGAGAGCTCTACCAAACTCCTCCGACAATTTTGAGTCTAAACACTTGACTCAAATCAAATTATAAAGTTATGTCCAAGTAACCTACATTTTAAATTTTAAATGCTCAGACCCAAAATTGATGTAAGAGTTTCGTAGAGTTTTCAAAAGTCAAATCGTCGAACTTTGACCCCTTGACAGCCAAATTTCTGGCTGAAAATGGATTAAAAGGATTTTTTCAAATCTCCATACCCCTTATGTCAAATCTCTCTAGACCGAAAATTGACAGAGTTGTTTGGTAGGGAAATTTACACAGACAGACACACAGACAGACAGATATTTTCACTTATATATATATATATATATATATATATATATATATATATATATATGTATATATATATATATATATATCTTTTTGTTTGCATCCAAAACTATGTGGCAATTGTCCATATTTAAAGAAAGACAATCCCTCTATCTCCCGAAGAAAGATAATTCACATTTATGAATTTACGTCTTTCATCACCCTTTCACATTTATGTTTGTACGTCTTTCATCACCCTTTCACATTTATGTTATTACGCCTTTCATCACCCTTCACATTTGTTTGTACATCTTTCATCACCCTTCACATTTATGTTTGTACGTCTTTCATCATCCTTCACATTTATATTCGGGCATATGTTACCACATTTCACATATTTACTTTCGTACGTACGTTTTAACATTTCATATATATGTTGGACATACGTTATCACCTTGTACTTATCACTTTTCATATACTTTTATGTTTGTATGTATGTTATCGCATTTCTCACACACGTTTCTTTTTGCCGTACGTTATCACTTTGCACACACATATATTATATATTACCTTTCACACAAACTTATGAAGGTATATACGTTTCAACTTTTTAGATACATATATTTGTTAACGTTCCTTTCACTTGCATTTTTGTGCCTACCTTATTACCTTCACACATAAATATTTGTGTAACGAGCCGATGACGCGTATGTAGCATCAGAAATGGTTCAAATGTCGTGTTCTCACAACAACAAAGAGAAGGGGGAATTGAGAAAAAAACGGCGACAGTGAGGCGAAACACATGTCGGAAAGAGAGATTTGAATAGCCCGCGTGGTGATGAAACAAACAGACTTTTAAAACCAAGATAGAAAATATCATGAATAAATACCTTTTTTTCCAACTAGAAAAAAAGCTGAGTCGAATTTCTTTTTTTTTTTCTTTTGTTTGTTTTCGATACTTTCATACTCAGCGTCGGATCAAAGTGACAATGTATCGACCATGTTACCTATATATTATTTGGCGACCTAAGACCATGCCTTTTCATAAAAAGAGTGCAAAACAAAAAGGAAAAGGAAAAATAAAGGTTACCACGGGAAAGAATGCAGTCGCAAAGAAGGTAAAAAAAACAACGAAACAAGCCAAGATGGAAAACTTGGACAAAAAAAAAAAAAAAAAAATTGTACATAAATGTGACAAAAAAATTGTACATAAGTGTGAGCAATATCGTTCGTCTTTTTTTATTCTTTTCCGCTTCACTTTAGATTTTTCCCCTGTTTAGTCATATTTTAGTTGCGCAAGGTTGTTTTATCAAGACTTAGTTCACCACTAAATCTATCTTTATGTTAAAGGCAAAAGTTCTATTATTACGAATCGGTTACATAATCTTATATGGGAAATAGTTTCATGCTCATTTAATGTAGCAAATGACTTAGTCGGTTTCAAATAAGAATTTAGAATTAATACATTATTTGGCGTCTTAAGATCATTCCTTTTCACAAATAGAGTGCAGAAAATATTTAAAAAAAATAAAGGTTACTACGCAAAGAATGCAATCGTAAAGAACTGAGCAAATAACGAACCGAGTTTTAAAATCTAAAAAAAAGACATGTCTAATTCTTAGCATAAGCTATGCCGAGTGATTTATGAATCCATTTTTTCTTTGTGAATTTTTAAATCGTGTCTTGTGCTTTTAGTCTTCGATATTTTGTTATTTGGATTCTATTAAATCTAAGACTGAAGACAAAAGTAAAAATCGTCTTTAATCTTAACATTAATGACAAGCAAAGATTTTTCGCGGTCAAGTAAGTCACTGGACGTTAACAGAACGTTAATTAATAATCCTTTTAATCCTAATCGCCGCTGTGGTAGAACGATAAGTGTCAACTCAGCATTTAAAATACTTTTCGAATTTAATATATATATATATATATATATATATATATATATATATATATATATATATGTATATGTATATATATATATATATATATATATATATATATATATATATATATATATATATACACCTCTGACAAGGTAATCCATGAGACGAATAATTTTCGGATACAGAAATTGAAGATATGAATAACGATGAATTTGTCTGTAAACAGTCCGAAAGTTGCCGAAAGAATTCGGACAACGAGGTAAATTTCCCAGTCATGGAACGTAACAACTATGGGAAATGGACGGAGATGAAAGTTAGTGATTTGACTTCTAATGGTTCGGTTTACGAACGAAGTAGATTAGTGGTAAGTATAAGTAGTAAGTAAATAAGCAGTGGTCGTGTTAAATAAGATGACTGCCGAAGATAAATGATAAAAATTAATCTCAGTACTACGAGGTAGTACGGAATGTGAGAAAAGAGGTAAAAATGCAATAATGGTTGCATAATATGTTGATATCCGATTAAGCCGGAGGGAATTAATAATGTTTATGACCCTTTGGATCAGGTGTCAAACGTAATTTCTCGAATAATCTCGCCAAAAGTGGATGGGCAGTTGAAAGACAAAATGAGCCGCCAGATAATAAACAAAAATAAAAGGTTGAATTAACTAGTGTTGTCTCGAATAATCTCACCATAGTGGCTGAGTATCGAAGCGAAAAATAGAAATAGGTCATGCTAATTAGTACAGTCAAGATCTTCAATAAAAGTTTAACCAAAAGAAAACTAATTTGACAGTCAGCGTGAAAATCGTCGATCAACCGAGCACAGCGAAAGAAAGATTCACGTTATGACTGATACGATGGGTAAGAAAAATCGAGAGTTTTGCCAAGAAAATGAGAAAAGAATGCAAAAGAACAAAAAAAAAAACTCACATGACCAGATAAAAGTAATAAACGAATATTGGAATAAAATTTACAGTAAAACATATAGGCAATGAATATTGTCGAGTTAAGCAATAATCTGACTTTATTATTAAAAGAAAACATATCCCGTTTTAGTTTGGGCGGGTTACCGACAATGGACTAACAATCATTAAAGGCTTCTCAATGGAACTTGGGTCTGGTTACGCGTGGATTTAACCGGCTTTGCAATATATTGCTTTGTAATATATTGCTTTGTAATATATTACTTTGTAATATATTGCTTTGTAATATATTGCTTTGTAATATATTGCTCACATTCAAAACTTTAATCTTGCACAACTAAGCTGAATCATTTCAACACTGAAATTTCTGAAAATACAAAAAACTATATTCTCGCTATCGAAACAGTTAACCAAGATTTTTCTCCCATTTTTTTATTTATTAAACACATTTAAAACTACTCTTTTTCAAGAAGCATAATTAAATTTATTATTATACTAACTGACACAATGTTGCCCTGGATCTATTTTTCTTTGTAACTAGTCCATGTTTTACGACCACACTTTTCTGTAATGTTTAGTATCTAATAGAAATTCGATTGTGGTTTTTGTCTAATAAGAACGAGAAAAAGTTTAAGTAAAAAAGTAATGAATAAGACAATCACCTGCCGAATTTTAAATGTGATATTAAAATTTTAAATGTGATATCAAAATTTTAAATGTGATATTAAAATTTTAAATGTGATATCAAAATTTTAGATGTGATATTAAAATTTTAAATGTGATATTAAAATTTTAAATGTGATATTAAAATTTTAGATATGATATTAAAATTCGATCTTGTAATTTAAAAGAATAGAATTTAAGTTGTGTATTTATAGGTACAAGTGTTAAACGAATCATTGGAGGTGTCAATAAGAACATTAATTAATGTATTATTTACGTTCTTTAAACATAAGTGTTCCCTCTCCGATTTACGACAAATTTTTAATTAAAAAACGCAAATAAAGAATCAATTTTTAAAATTAAAAATACTCGAAGATATCGTTATCAAAACCTATAAATAATATTACGTATGAAACCAGTAACAGCATTTAAAAATCTTTAACATAATACAATTTTATCCTGTGACACTAATTCTGGCATCACAGAATTTAAATTTTTAACGCTTTTTTTATGAAACTTTGTAAATCCATTTTTTGGTATCACACTGAATTCACGGGGTTTTGGCTACTCTTTGAAGAGCTTGCTTGGTTGGACCTCATTCATACGTCACGTCATTTTCAGTGACTAATCATTCCATTTATAAAGGCCACAGTAGAGGTGTATATTAGACCAGTGTGCAAACTACATAAAAATGAGAATAAAACGAAAGTTGAATTTTCAATTAAGAAAACCCAACTAGATTCTTAATAGACACCATTGTTATGAATTAAAAATCATTTGTAGATAATTTATTTATTGTGGACTATTATTCTAATCTTTTTTTTTTTAGTTGTAGTTTCACGATGTTTCGGTCTACTATTCCTCTGTCCTTCCTCATGTTGTAACCTCGACGGGATAGGACTCCAAACCTATTAATTGCATACGCAGCAATTACTGCCTTCCATAGTTGTTGTCTCACCACGTTCACAACTAAAAAAAAAACAAGGATAATACTCTGCAATAAATAACTTAAAACAATACATATCTCAATAATGAAAAAATAATATACATTTGCAAATAGTCGTATTACTCTTAAGTAATAGAAGAGAGACATAGAAATCATTTCATTAGGCCTCTTATCTATTCTTTATTTAATCTATTCTTAATTAAATATATTCTTCATTTAATCTATTATTAATTTAATACATTCTTTATTTAATCTATTCTTAATTTAATACATTCTTTATTTAATCTATTATTAATTTAATACATTCTTTATTTAATCTATTATTAATTTAATACATTCTTTATTTAATCTATTCTTAATTAAATACATTCTTCATTTAATCTATTCTTAATTTAATACATTCTTCATTTAATCTATTCTTAATTTAATACATTCTTTATTTAATCTATTCTTAATTTAATACATTCTTCATTTAATCTATTATTAATTTAATCTATTCTGAATTTAATACATTCTTCATTTAATCTATTATTAATTTAATCTATTCTGAATTTAATCTATTATTAATTTAATCTATTCCTAATTTAATCTATTCTGAATTTAATCTATTCCTAATTAAATCTATTATTAATTTAATATATTCTTCATTTAATCTATTATTAATTTAATCTATTCTGAATTTAATCTATTCCTAATTAAATCTATTCTTAATTTAAACTATTCTTAATTTAAACTATTCTTTATTCAATCTATTCTTAATTTAATCTATTCTTAATTTTATATATTCCTGATTTAATATATTCTATATTTAATCTATTCTTAATCAAATCGACTTTTTATTGTATTTATTCTTAATTTAATCTATTCTTAATTAAATCTATTCTTAATTAAATCTATTCCAAATTTAATCTATTCTTAATTTAATGTGTTATTAATTTAATGTATTGTTAATTGATTCGATTATTAATTTAATCTAATCTTAACTAAATCTATTCTTTATTTTATCTATGATTATTTTAATCTGTACTAAATAAAACCTGTTCTTAATTTTATCTATTCTTAATTTAATCTGTACTTAATTAAATCTATTCTTAATTTTATCAATTCCTGATTTAATGTATTCTTAATCTAATCCATTCTTAATTTTATCTATTCTTTATTAAATCTATCGTTAATTTAATATATTCTTTATTTTATCTATTCTTAATTAAATCTATTCTTAATTTAATCTATTCTTAATTAAATCTATTGTTAATTTAATCTATTCTTAATTAAATCTATTCTTAATTTAATCTATTCTTAATTTAATCTATTCTTAATTAGGTCTATTCTTAATTTAATCTATTCTTAATTAAATCTATTGTTAATTTAATCTATTCTTAATTAAATCTATTGTTAATTTTATCTATTGTTAATTTAATCTATTCTTAATTTAATCTATTCTTACTTTAATCTATTCTTAATTTAATCTATTCTTAATTAAATCTATTCTTAATTTAATCTATTCTTGATTAAATCTATTGTTTATTTAATCTATTCTTAATTTAATCTATTCTTAATTTAATCTAATCTTAATTAAATCTATTGTTAATTTAATCTATGCTTAATTAAATCTATTGTTAATTTAATCTATTCTTAATTAAATCTATTGTTAATTTAATCTATTGTTAATTTAATCTATTCTTAATTTAATCTATTCTTAATTTAATCTATTCTTAATTAAATCTATTCTTAATTTAATCTATTCTTAATTTAATCTATTCTTGATTAAATCTATTCTTAATTAAATCTATTCTTAATTAAATCTATTCTTGATTAAATCTATTCTTAATTAAATCTATTCTTAATTAAATCTATTGTTTATTTAATCTATTCTTGATTAAATCTATTCTTAATTAAATCTATTCTTAATTTAATCTATGCTTAATTTAATCTATTCTTAATTAAATCTATTCTTAATTAAATCTATTTATAATTAAATCTATTCTTAATTTAATCTATTCTTAATTAAATCTATTGTTTATTTAATCTATTCTTGATTAAATCTATTCTTAATTAAATCTATTCTTAATTTAATCTATGCTTAATTTAATCTATTCTTAATTAAATCTATTCTTAATTAAATCTATTCTTAATTAAATCTATTCTTAATTAAATCTATTGTTTATTTAATCTATTCTTAATTAAATCTATTCTTAATTTAATCTATGCTTAATTTAATCTATTCTTAATTAAATCTATTCTTAATTAAATCTATTCTTAATTAAATCTATTCTTAATTAAATCTATTCTTAATTAAATCTATTGTTTATTTAATCTATTCTTGATTAAATATATTCTTAATTAAATCTATTCTTAATTTAATCTATGCTTAATTTAATCTATTCTTAATTAAATCTATTCTTAATTAAATCTATTCTTAATTAAATCTATTGTTTATTTAATCTATTCTTGATTAAATCTATTCTTAATTAAATCTATTCTTAATTTAATCTATGCTTAATTTAATCTATTCTTAATTAAATCTATTCTTAATTAAATCTATTCTTGATTTAATCTATTCTTAATTAAATCTATTCTTAATTAAATCTATTCTTAATTAAATCTATTCTTGATTAAATCTATTGTTTATTTAATCTATTCTTGATTAAATCTATTCTTAATTTAATCTATTCTTAATTTAATCTATTCTTGATTAAATCTATTGTTTATTTAATCTATTCTTAATTAAATCTATTCTTAATTAAATCTATTCTTAATTAAATCTATTCTTTATTAAATCTATAGTTTATTTAATCTATTCTTGATTAAATCTATTCTTAATTAAATCTATTCTTAATTTAATCTATTCTTGATTAAATCTATTGTTTATTTAATCTATTCTTAATTAAATCTATTCTTAATTTAATCTATTCTTAATTTAATCTATTCTTAATTTAATCTATTCTTAATTTAATCTATTCTTGATTAAATCTATTGTTTATTTAATCTATTCTTAATTAAATCTATTCTTAATTTAATCTATTCTTAATTTAATCTATTCTTAATTAAGTCTATTCTTTATTTAATCTATTCTTAATTAAATCTATTGTTTATTTAATCTATTCTTGATTAAATCTATTCTTAATTTAATCTATTCTTAATTAAATCTATTCTTAATTAAATCTATTCTTAATTAAATCTATTCTTGATTAAATCTATTGTTTATTTAATCTATTCTTGATTAAATCTATTCTTAATTAAATCTATTCTTAATTTAATCTATTCTTGATTAAATCTATTGTTTATTTAATCTATTCTTAATTAAATCTATTCTTAATTTAATCTATTCTCAATTTAATCTATTCTTAATTAAGTCTATTCTTAATTTAATCTATTCTTAATTAAATCTATTGTTAATTTAATCTATTCTTAATTAAATCTATTGTTAATTTAATCTATTGTTAATTTAATCTATTCTTAATTTAATCTATTCTTAATTTAATCTATTCTTAATTTAATCTATTCTTAATTTAATCTATTCTTGATTAAATCTATTCTTAATTAAATCTATTCTTAATTTAATCTATTATTAATTTAATCTATTCTTAATTTAATCTATTCTTAATTAAATCTATTCTTAATTAAATTTATTCTTAATTTAATCTATTCTTAATTTAATCTATTCTTGATTAAATCTATTCTTAATTAAATCTATTCTTGATTTAATCTATTCTTAATTTAATCTATTCTTAATTAAATCTATTCCTCATTTAATCTATTCTTAATTAAATCTATTCTTGATTAAATATATTGTTTATTTAATCTATTCTTGATTAAATCTATTCTTAATTAAATCTATTCTTAATTTAATCTATTCTTAATTAAATCTATTCCTAATTAAATCTATTATTAATTTAATCTATTCTTAATTAAATCTATTCTTAATATAATCTATTCTTAATTAAATCTATTCTTAATTTAATCTATTCTTGATTAAATCTATTCTTAATTAAATCTATTCTTAATTTAATCTATTCTTAATTTAATCTATTCTTAATTAAATCTATTCTTAATTTAATCTATTCTTAATTAAATCTATTCTTAATTTAATCTATTCTTAATTTAATCTATTCTTAATTTAATCTATTCTTAATTTAATCTATTCTTAATTAAATCTATTCTTAATTTAATCTATTCTTAATTAAATCTATTCTTAATTAAATCTATTCTTGATTTAATCTATTCTTAATTTAATCTATTCTTAATTAAATTTATTCTTAATTTAATCTATTCTTCATTTAATCTATTCTTGATTAAATATATTCTTAATTTAATCTATTCTTAATTAAATCTATTCTTAATTAAATTTATTCTTAATTTAATCTATTCTTAATTTAATCTATTCTTGATTAAATCTATTCTTAATTAAATCTATTCTTAATTAAATCTATTCTTAATTAAATCTATTCTTAATTAAATCTATTCTTAATTAAATCTATTCTTGATTAAATATATTGTTTATTTAATCTATTCTTGATTAAATATATTGTTTATTTAATCTATTCTTAATTTAATCTATTCTTAATTAAATCTATTCTTGATTAAATATATTGTTTATTTAATCTATTCTTGATTAAATCTATTCTTAATTAAATCTATTCTTAATTTAATCTATTCTTAATTTAATCTATTCTTAATTAAATCTATTATTAATTTAATCTATTCTTAATTAAATCTGTTCTTAATTAAATCTATTCTTAATATAATCTATTCTTAATTAAATCTATTCTTAATTTTATCTATTCTTGATTAAATCTATTCTTAATTAAATCTATTCTTAATTTAATCTATTCTTAATTTAATCTATTCTTAATTAAATCTATTCTTAATTAAATCTATTCTTAATTTAATCTATTCTTAATTTAATCTATTCTTAATTAAATCTATTCTTAATTTAATCTATTCTTAATTAAATCTATTCTTAATTTAATCTATTCTTAATTTAATCTATTCTTAATTAAATCTATTCTTAATTAAATCTATTCTTAATTTAATCTATTCTTAATTAAATCTATTCTTAATTAAATCTATTCTTAATTAAATCTATTCTTAATTTAATCTATTCTTAATTTAATCTATTCTTAATTTAATCTATTCTTAATTAAATCTATTCTTAATTAAATCTATTCTTAATTTAATCTATTCTTAATTAAATCTATTGTTTATTTAATCTATTCTTAATTTAATCTATTCTTAATTAAATCTATTCTTGATTAAATCTATTGTTTATTTAATCTATTCTTAATTAAATCTATTCTTAATTAAATCTATTGTTTATTTAATCTATTCTTAATTAAATCTATTCTTAATTAAATCTATTCTTAATTAAATCTATTCTTAATTTAATCTATTCTTAATTAAATCTATTCTTAATTAAATCTATTCTTGATTTAATCTATTCTTAATTAAATCTATTCTTAATTAAGTCTATTCTTAATTTAATCTATTCTTAATTTAATCTATTCTTAATTAAATCTATTCTTAATTTAATCTATTCTTAATTAAATCTATTCTTAATTAAATCTATTCTTGATTTAATCTATTCTTAATTTAATCTATTCTTAATTAAATTTATTCTTAATTTAATCTATTCTTCATTTAATCTATTCTTGATTAAATATATTCTTAATTTAATCTATTCTTAATTAAATCTATTCTTAATTAAATTTATTCTTAATTTAATCTATTCTTAATTTAATCTATTCTTGATTAAATCTATTCTTAATTAAATCTATTCTTAATTAAATCTATTCTTAATTAAATCTATTCTTAATTAAATCTATTCTTAATTAAATCTATTCTTGATTAAATATATTGTTTATTTAATCTATTCTTGATTAAATATATTGTTTATTTAATCTATTCTTAATTTAATCTATTCTTAATTAAATCTATTCTTGATTAAATATATTGTTTATTTAATCTATTCTTGATTAAATCTATTCTTAATTAAATCTATTCTTAATTTAATCTATTCTTAATTTAATCTATTCTTAATTAAATCTATTATTAATTTAATCTATTCTTAATTAAATCTGTTCTTAATTAAATCTATTCTTAATATAATCTATTCTTAATTAAATCTATTCTTAATTTTATCTATTCTTGATTAAATCTATTCTTAATTAAATCTATTCTTAATTTAATCTATTCTTAATTTAATCTATTCTTAATTAAATCTATTCTTAATTAAATCTATTCTTAATTTAATCTATTCTTAATTTAATCTATTCTTAATTAAATCTATTCTTAATTTAATCTATTCTTAATTAAATCTATTCTTAATTTAATCTATTCTTAATTTAATCTATTCTTAATTAAATCTATTCTTAATTAAATCTATTCTTAATTTAATCTATTCTTAATTAAATCTATTCTTAATTAAATCTATTCTTAATTAAATCTATTCTTAATTTAATCTATTCTTAATTTAATCTATTCTTAATTTAATCTATTCTTAATTAAATCTATTCTTAATTAAATCTATTCTTAATTTAATCTATTCTTAATTAAATCTATTGTTTATTTAATCTATTCTTAATTTAATCTATTCTTAATTAAATCTATTCTTGATTAAATCTATTGTTTATTTAATCTATTCTTAATTAAATCTATTCTTAATTAAATCTATTGTTTATTTAATCTATTCTTAATTAAATCTATTCTTAATTAAATCTATTCTTAATTAAATCTATTCTTAATTTAATCTATTCTTAATTAAATCTATTCTTAATTAAATCTATTCTTGATTTAATCTATTCTTAATTAAATCTATTCTTAATTAAGTCTATTCTTAATTTAATCTATTCTTAATTAAATCTATTCTTGATTAAATCTATTGTTTATTTAATCTATTCTTAATTAAATCTATTCTTAATTTAATCTATTCTTAATTTAATCTATTCTTAATTAAGTCTATTCTTAATTTAATCTATTCTTAATTAAATCTATTGTTAATTTAATCTATTCTTAATTAAATCTATTGTTAATTTAATCTATTGTTAATTTAATCTATTCTTAATTTAATCTATTCTTAATTTAATCTATTCTTAATTTAATCTATTCTTAATTTAATCTATTTTTAATTTAATCTATTCTTAATTTAATCTATTCTTGATTAAATCTATTGTTTATTTAATCTATTCTTAATTTAATCTATTCTCAATTTAATCTATTCTTAATTTAATCTATTCTTAATTAAATCTATTCTTAATTAAATTTATTCTTAATTTAATCTATTCTTAATTTAATCTATTCTTGATTAAATCTATTCTTAATTAAATCTATTCTAAATTAAATCTATTCTTAATTTAATCTATTCTTAATTAAATCTATTCTTAATTAAATCTATTCTTAATTTAATCTATTCTTAATTAAATCTATTCTTAAATTAATCTATTCTTAATTTAATCTATTCTTAATTTAATCTATTCTTAATTAAATCTATTCTTAATTTAATATATTCTTAATTAAATCTATTCTTAATTAAATCTATTCTTAATTTAATCTATTCTTAATTTAATCTATTCTTAATTTAATCTATTCTTGATTAAATCTATTCTTAATTAAATCTATTCTAAATTAAATCTATTGTTAATTTAATCTAATGTTAATTTAATCTATTCTTGATTTAATCTATTCTTAATTAAATCTATTCTTAATTTAATCTATTCTTTATTTAATCTATTCTTGATTAAATCTATTGTTTATTTAATCTATACTTAATTTAATCTATTCTTAATTTAATCTATTGTTTATTTAATCTATTCTTAATTTAATCTATTCTTAATTAAATCTATTCTTAATTAAATCTATTCTTAATTAAATCTATTCTTAATTTAATCTATTCTTAATTTAATCTATTCTTAATTTAATCTATTCTTAATTTAATCTATTCTTGATTAAATCTATTGTTTATTAAATCTATTTTTAATTTAATCTATTCCTGTTTTGATCTCATCTTTATTAAATCTAGTTTAATTTAATCTATTCTCACTTTCATTTATTCCTGATTTAATCTTTTCTTAATTTAATCTATTATTTATTTAATCTATATCTAATTTAGTCTATTCCTGATTTAATCTATTCTTAATTTAATCTGTTCTTGATTAAATTAAAACTATTCCTGATTTAATCTAATCGGAATTTTATCTATTCTTTATTAAATCTATTCCTAATTTAATCTATTCTGAATTTAATTTGTTCCTCATTTAATCTATTCGTAATTTAATTAATTCCTGATTTAATCTATTATTAATTTAATCTATTCTGAATTTAATCTATTCCTAATTTGATATATTCTTAATTTAAACTATTCTTAATTTAATCTATTCTTAATTTAATCTATTTTTAATTTAATCTATTCTTAATTAAATCTATTCTTAATTAAATCTATTCTTCATTTTGTCTATTCCTGATTTAATCTATTGCAAATTAAATCTATTCTTAATTAAATCTAATCTTAATTTAATCTATTCCTAATTTAATATATTCTTAATTAAATCTATTCTTAATTTAATCTATTCTTAATTAAATCCATTCTTCATTTTATCTATTCTTAATTTTATCTATTCCTGATTTAATCTATTGCAAATTAAATCTATTCTTAATTTAATCTATTCTTAATTTTATCTATTCGCAATTTGATCTATTCTTTATTTATTCTTAATTAAATCTATTATTGATTTACTGTATTCCTGATTCAATCTAATCTTTATTTGATCTATTCTTGTTTTGATCTCTTCTTAATATAATCTAGTTTTATTTAATCTGATCTTAATTTAATCTACTTTAATTTAATCTACTTTAATTTAATCTATTCTTACTTTTATTTATTCCGCATTTAATCTTTTCTTAATTTAATCTATTCTTTATTTAATATATTCCTAATTTAATCTATTCTTAATTAATCTGTTCTTAATTAAATAAAATCTATTCCTCATTTAATCTATTTCTAATTTGATCTATTCTTAACTTAATCTTTTCTTAATTTAATCCATTCCTAATTAAGTCTTTTCTCTCATTTAGTCTATTCCTAATTTAATCTATTTTTGTTTAATTTTTTTTTATTTAATTTATTCATAATTAAAGTTATTCCTCATTTAATCAATTTATAATTTTGTGCATTCCGTAATTAATCAATTATTAATTTAATCTATTCTTAATTTAATCTATTCTTAATTTAATCCATTCTTAATTTAATCTATTATTAATTTAATCTATTATTAATTTAATCCATTCCTAATTTTATCTATTCTTAATTGAATCTATTCTTAATTTAATCTATTCTTAATTTAATCTATTATTAATTTAATCTATTCTTAATTTAATCCATTCCTAATTTTATCTATTCTTAATTGAATCTATTCTTAATTTAATCTATTCCTAATTTAATCTATTCTTAATTTAATCTATTCTTAATTTAGTTTATTCTTTTTTTTTTTCCTGTTTTGAAAGAACGAATGAAAAAGTTGGAGAGAGTGATTTGGGCAAAATTGTCATTCTTTTGAACACATTTTGATTTTGGGTCGAGCTATTAAAATTTATACAAGTTAAATATTTTTTGTGCCATTCGATGTTTTTATTCATTTTGCAATTCTTTACGGTTTTAAATAAGAACAGGTTTATTTTCAAATCGTTACTACAATTAAATCAGATTACACTTTCATGTTCTTAACAAAATACGAAGTAAAATAATTTAGTGCTGACTAATGTTTTGAGGAATTTCAATTCTAACTTCATTTTGAATTCTCCAGCAGAGACAAGATGACAAGAACAATAAATTTAACTTGAATCCTCCACGATGTGTGTGTGTGTGTGTGTGTGTGTGTGTGTGTGTGTGTGTGTGTGCGTGTGTGTTAAAGAGGGGTTACTATGTTCCTTACTTGAAATGACATGAATTTATTTCTAATCTTTATAGCATAGTATTTGTGTATGTGACATAGAGAGAAACGGAAGAATTTTATTTATCTAACTACTACTCTAACGTAAACCATCTTTTAAACCGACGTTTCGACACATATGGCGCATGCGTACACTTGTTTGGTTATCGTTGTGTCTCAACAATTTACTTTTTAATCAGATCATGTCATAAAATATGTTTCTGGAAAATGTAAGCAATAACCTAGATTTTATTATGAAGCGAATAAAATGTCTTGTTGAACGTAATTTTTGCCACATATCATTTCAATGGAACAGATGTGTCAATGATTTGATTATTTCTAAATACCGATACAAATGTATAGGTTTATTTGTGCTTATATTCACACACACTTTCTATTTTAATATTGAATAAGGAGGAATAGTGTCTATTATACTAAATTTCTGCACTTAAAGGTTTTTATATCTTAAATATCGGGGATAACCGGCATTGTTGTTGACACATAAAATAAAGTAATTAAAGAAAGAGTTGTGTAACATATTTTATTACTTTTTAAACATTCGATTCTTTTTTTTTCAATTCATTTCTAAATGTTTTATTTAATAGCAATAATTTATAAATCATATGAGGGTTTGTTATTTTCGAATATTTACCTGTAAAAATATTTTTTCAGGCGCCATTTCTTTATTTATAACTTCAGTTGAAGATAAAGAATTATCCATTATTTGAATGCGGGTTTTTATTGATGAAACTTAAACATCTATTATTTATGATATGATAATCATTGTGTGATATTAACCGGACAACGCCGGCTAACCTGAATATTATTATTATTATTATTATTATTATTATTATTATTATTATTATTATTATTATTATTATTATTTAATAATAATAATAATAATAATAATAATAATAATAATAATTAATAAATAAATAAATAAATAAATAAAACGATTAGATTTTGGAAAATGTGTATTTATAGCTTGAAATATTTGTTTAGAAATTTAACTCAGAAATAAAATTTTTAAAAGTCGAATTGGGAATTTTGAAGTAGACTGGAATTCAGTTGTTATATAAACAAGGTTTTAGCTAACGTGAACTATATGTGATTTGATCTGCTTTGCTGATGTAATATTTAGCAGATATTAAACTAAGGAGTTTTTTTTTGTTTTTTGTTTTTTTTTACATCGGCGTCACCACTTATCAAGGCCGATAGGCTACTCAAGGATAAGGGTTAAAGAGTTTACAGCAGTCAAAAGGACAATATAGTAATCGATAGTAATGGAAGTTCGGTAAATTTGTTAACTGAAGTGGAACGGCTCATCAGAAACTTGTTCACGTTGGACTTGAAGACAACCATATTATAGACAGTTGGAAAGCGGGAAACCGGAAGACAATTCCACAGGCGTGCAGTTCTAAGAAAGAAGCTTTGATCATGGAATCTATGTTTAGGTTTAGGCACAGATAAAGAGTGGGTGGGCGAATTATTGATAGTGTTTTCAGCTAGACGAGTGTTTCTTGTGAAAGTTTGGCGAGGGAGGACCATAGATTGAAGCTTTCCATGAAAATAACGATAAAGCAGAGACAAACTCGCAACATCTCTTTTGTGAGATAGAGGTTGCAGGGAAGAGAAAAGGACATCTCCCACCAGGCCACGAAGTCTATTTTGAACCCTATCAAGGCAGGACAAGCCTTTTCTAGCAGCTCCTGTCCATATGTGGCAACAGTATTCCATACTTGGACGTATCTGGCTCTTATATAGATAGAGAATTGCATCAGCAGTGAGATATCTACTGGATCGATAGAAGGATCCGACCATTTTTCCAGCGGCCTTCGCAACAGATTTGATGTACATATTCCATTTAAGATCAGGAGTAAAGGTCAAGCCCAGAAGCTTGTCAAAACTTGAGGTCTCCCCAAGGCGAGAGCCATTTATTTTAATTGATGCCAGATGGGGATCAGAACGTTGATGATGTAAACATAGAAGCTTGGTTTTAGATGTATTAAAAGTAACCAGCCACTCCTTTCCCGATTGTACAACGTGATCAAGATCAGAGGAGAGAGAATCGGAGAGAACTTGGTCGTTTACTGTCTTAGATGTGCTACCATAGATGGTAGTGTCGTCAGCAAAAATGTCTACGAATGATGTAAGGATGTGATTTGGAAGATCATTAATGTAGATCAGGAAGAGAGTTGTGCCCAGGATGGACCCCTGAGGGACCCCAGCATTAATACTGTGAGCTTCTGATTTTTGCCCGTCAACTACTACTCTTATGAACCTATCAGAGAGAAATGATTTAATAATTGAGAAGATATTTCCAGCTATACCATAGCTAGAGATCTTGTGAAGTAAACCTTTATGCCATATCCTATCAAAGGCTTTTGATATGTCAAGAGCAATTGCCCGAGAAAGGTTGCCTCTGTTGAGAGATTCGCTAATCCTATGATATATAAATATAAACACATCTGCTGTAGATCTAGCAGAACGGAAACCATATTGTGCGTCACTAAGAAGGTTATTTTTGCTGAGATGGTTGATTACTTCTCTATTTAACACAGAACTCCAGCAACTTACTCATGACGCACAGGAGACTTATTGACCTGTACTGAAAGGGGGATAAACGATCGCCTGAATTCTTAAATACCGGGCATACTGATAAGATTTTCCGCAACCCCCACTGTTGAAAATATACATTACAGAAAGTAATGTTTTAATCGTAAACTGTTTCAGCCATTTCCGGGACTGACTTTATATCCCCAATCCACTGCTAAAAATATACATTAAATAATGTAATGTCTAAATAGTAAACCGTTTCAGTCATTTCCGGGACCGACTTTATATCCCAAAACCACTGCTAAAAATATACATGAAATAATGTAATGTCTTATTAGTAAACTGTTTCGGCCATTTCTGGAACTGTTGAAAATATACATGAAATAAAGTAATGTATAAATCGTAAACTTTTTCAGTCATTTCCAGGGCCGACTTCTTATCTTCCATCCTACTGTTAAAATATACATTAAATAAAGTAATGTCTAAAACGTAAATGGTTGCAGCCATTTCCGGAACCGACTTCATATTTCCCACCCCAATGTTAAAAATATATATTAAATAAAGTAATGTGTAATGAGAAAACGGTTTCACCCATTTTCGGGACTGATTTAATATCCCCACCTCATTGTTAAAAATACACATGAAATAAAGTAAACGGTTTGAGTAATTTCCGGGGCTGACTTCATATCCCATAATATACTGCTTAAAATATACTTGAAATAAAGTAATGTTTAAATCATAAACTGTTTCAGTAGCTTTTCGGAAGTAATATATAAAAACATTAACACGGTTAGAGATTAGGCAACCATTGCTTCAACATTAATTTCTAAGTGTAGTATCAGTTTCAGCATTCCAGTGACTTAAATCCCTCCTTTTTTTGGTCTTGGTTAATTGAGGAGAAATCCTTCATTACTGATACAATTTTTATTTTTGTTATTGACAAGAATGCCCCTTTTGGGGAGCTGGTTTCCCCCTAAATTTTTAACAGACCTCATGTCCAATTCCGCCCTTGTGGGGAGACAAGTAAACAAAAAAATTAATCAGAACGGACATTTTCCAGGGCATTTTATAATTAATCAGAAGTGACATTTCCATTGCATTTTATAATTAAATCAGAAATAATTTTTTCCAGTTACTTTTTTAATATTAAAACTTTGTTACCTTAAACATAGTACCTATTTATAATGCCTCCCCACGGGACAGATACAGACACCAGGGTCGTTTTTTAACGTGTAGAAAAAAGTGTCTTAGTCGTAAAGGATTTCTCTTCCACTGAGAAAGAAATTGAAATGTAGCACCTGAAGAACAGATACTACACTTTGATCTTAGCCAAAAAGCCAATCATTTTTATTAGCTTTGCCTTAACAGCGACACCATTGACCATCGACGAGGGTGACAAGTTTTCAAGGGTGACAATGTTTATTTGGAATATTCCACTTTCCTTTTTTAGGGATACACAGCATGATAACGGACGGAGCGATAAGCGTAGTAGTAGTAGTAGTAGTAGTAGTAGTAGTAGTAGTAGTAGTAGTAGTAGTAGTAGTAGTAGTAGTATAATAATAATAATAATAATAATAATATTATTATTTTTATTATTATTATTATTATAAAAAAATCAATAAAATTAATATTAGTTAATAATTAAATGAGAATACTAATAGTCTCGGTCCTGAAGGAAAATTGTCTCAGTCCCGAAGGAATTCTCATACACAGACCGAATGTAATATCAAAGCAGGTACTTAAATGTATGTGCTTTTGGCTCGAAAGTCAGTCTGTGTGTATTGATAATAATGACAATATTTATAAAATGTTAATAAAATATAAAATATTATTATTAATAATAATAAGAAGAAGAAGAAGAAGAAGAAGAATAGTAGTATAAATAATAATAATATTTATATTTAAACCATAGACCAATAGTAGCTTTTACATAAAAGACATGCGCATAAGGGTACAGATATATATATATATATATATATATATATATATATATGCATGCACAATTAATATCCATATATACGCATACATACCAATACACAGTCAGATTCAACGACCATATATATATAATATATGCACCTCCATACATATAATGCATATATAAATAATAATATGCATAAACAGATACGCACGCATGCACATGCATATATATCCATACACATGTATATGCATAAAATGACATGTACAGGTCCAGGCATGCATGCGTGCACCCGTATGCATACATGCATGCATGCACACATACCCATATGCGCACATGTACACACATACCATATATACACATAAGCACATACATATAAATATATATATATACATATACATACATATAGAATATACAAATACACATACACATAGATACACATATATACATATACATACATATACAAATATATAAGCATAAAACAAAATACAAGAGCATGTAAGACAGCACAGCACATGCATTACATGGACAGGACGTACATACACATATATATAGACACATATATATATATATATATAAACAATATAAAACCATATATGTACAGATATGTGTATACACATCCCCATATAAACACATACATACATATATAGGCGCATATGCACATACTTATATAGTCAAACACAAATATCAATTACTATTTAAAGATGTGCATAAAATAAAGTGAGTGAATAAGTAGGGATATGAAGTTAACGATGTAAACATAGATGTAAACATATATATAGGAAAATTTTGCAGATAGAAGGTTAGGTATAACGAAAATAATAGTAGTGATAATGATGATAATAATAATAACAACAATAATAATACTAATGATGATAATAATAATAATAATGAAGATAAATAAAGTAATAAGAATAACAAGAGAATAATGCATGTGTTAGCTATAAAACGAAAAGATGTAATATACATATTGAAATCAATATCAAACAAGAATAAGTTAATACATACGTATAAGTATATATGTATGAGTAGGTGATTGTGTTACTTAATTATTTTTTGAAGTATTTGTAGAATTTAAGTTGGCCAAGGTCTGTGTTAAGACCTGTCTTATGAGTGTTTAGTCGGATGATCCATTGTATTTCTTTTTGTTTTCGTATTTTTGTTGATGGGAAATTTGAGTCTATTAGGAGGCATCTAATATTGTCTATAGTGTGTCCAGGTAAATTGAAGTGGTTTGCTAGTGGGTGGGGGAGTTTTGTCTGATTGTCGTCTTATGATTGTTTAGGCGGATTCGAAAACGTGTCAGAGTTTCACCAATATATCCTCCATTGTTGCAAATGGGGCAGTATATGTAATATATCACATTAGAACTGTCACACGCGGCGGTTTTATGTGAGTGTTACATTCAGGTATATTGAATAGTGGTGTGGTATTTAGTTGTATGTATATAAGGCATCGCGGTTTATTGCATCTATAATTGCCATTTTGTTGTGTGTCCTATGTGCGTTTGCAGGTGAGTATGGCTGAGAGATTGGGTGGTTGTTTGATCGCATTTTGTATTCCCAAGTAGTCACCCATCTGTATATATATATATATATATATATATATATATATATATATATATATATATATATATATATATATATATACAGGGTGATCCCAAAAAACAAAAGAGGCCATCTAGAACTTATGCTGTAGAACGGAGAAAAAAAGAAAAAAAAAGGCCAAAGATCCTAGTGTTTTGATGTGATGTTTTGAATATAATAAACTAGTTATGACCAAAGTTTCATTTAAATAGAACAAAACACTAAGAAACGGGGCCTAATTAGAGTTGGGGCCCGTTTTTTTTAGTCACCCTGTATATATATATATATATATATATATATATATATATATATATATATATATATATATATATATATATATATATATAAACACAGACACATTGTCTTGATCATTATCAGATGGGTAACTACTTGGAAATACTAAATGCTTTATGAAAATCACCAAAGTTAGGCAACAATGAGCTTGGTCATTATCAAATGGGTACCTACTTTCGATTACCAAATGATTTATATAGATCACCAAAGTTAAGCCACATGTAGTCTGGTCATTATTAGGTGAGTTACTACTTGGGAGTGCCAAATACTTTATATAGATCACCAAAGTTAAGCAACATTATCAGATGGGTGACTACTTAGGAATACAAAATGCTTAATGTAGATCACCAAAGTTAAGCAACAATAAACTTGGTCCTTATCAGATGTGTAACTACTTGGGAATTCAAAATACTCATGTAGATCACTAAAGTTAAGCAACATGGAATCTGGTATTTATCAGATGGGTGACTATTTGGGAATACAAATTTCATTATATAGCTTACCAAAGTTAAGCAACAATGACCTTGGTCATTATCAGATGAGTTACTAGTTGAGAATACAAAATACTTTATGTAGATCATCAAAGTTAAGCAACAATGAGCTTGATCATTATCAGGTGGGTAAGTAAAGCAACATTGTCTTGGTCATTATTAGATGGGGAATACCAAATGATTTATGTATATTACCAATGTTAAGCAACAATGAGGTTGGTCATTATTTGATGGGAAACTACTTGGGAATACAAAATGCTTTATGTAGATCACCAATGTTAAGCAACATTGTCTTGGTTATTATTAGAAGGGTGACTACTTGGGAATACCAAATGCTTTATGTATATTCCCAAAGTTAAGCCACAATGAATTTGTTCATTTCCAGATGGGTGACTACTGGGGATTACCAAATGATTTATCTAGATCACCAATGTTAAGCAACATTGTCTTGGTCATTATCAGATGGGTAACTACTTCGGAATACCAAATGCTTTAGGAAAATCAGCAAAGTTAGGCAACAATGAGCTTAGTCATTATCAGATGGGTAACTACTTGCGAATACAAATGCTTTATATAGATCACCAAAGTTAAGCAACATTGTCTAGGTCATTATCAGATGGGTATCTACATGGGAATACAAACTACTTTATGTAGATCACCAAAGTTAAGCAACATTGACTTGGTCATTATTATATGATTGTCTACTTGAGAATATCAAATGCTGTATATAGATCGCCAAAGTCAAGCAACATTGATCTTGGTCATTATCAGATGAGTGACTACTTGGGAATACCAAGTGCTTTATGTATATTACCAAAATTAAGCAACAATGATCTTCGTTATTCTCAGATGGGTCACTACCTTGGATTTCCAAATGAATTATGTAGATCACGAAAGTTAAACGACATGTAGCCTGGTCATTATCAGATTGTTGATTACTTGGGAATACCAAATGCTTTATTTAGATCACCATGTTTAGCAATATTGAGCATAGTCATTATCAGATGGGTTACTACTTTAAAACCCCAAATGCTTTATCTAGATCATTAAAGTTAAGCAACACGGGGCTTAGCTATTATTAGATAGGTGGCTACTGGGATTACCAAATGCTTTCTGTGGATCACTAAAGTTAAGCAACATGTAACCTGGTCATTATCAGATAAGTGACTACTTGGGATTACTAAATGCTTTATGTAGATGACCAAAATTAAGCAATATTTAGCTTGGGATTGAATTAGATTGATGGAGATATATACTAGCAGAATACCTGGCGTTGCCTGTGATGTAATGAGATAGATGGAAATATATACTAGCAGAGTACCAGGCATCGCTCAGGATTAAATGAGATAAGTGGAATAAGATACTAGCAGAATACACGGCATCGCCTATCTAGAATGTGGTAGGTGGAAATATATACTAGCAGAGTACCCAGAATCAGCTGGAATTGAATGAGTTGCAATTATACACCAGCAGGATACCCGGCGCAACCTGGGATTGAACGAGATATGTTCAAATATATATTAGCAGAATACCCAGAGTTACCCTGGATTGAAGAGAGACATGCAAATGTATGCTAGCAGAATACATGATGTCGCCTGGGATCGAATGAAATAGGTGAGAAGATATACTAGTAGAATACCTTGCATCGCCTGGGATTAAATGAGATAGGTGGAAATATATACTAGCAGGATAGCCGGCATTGCCTGGGATTGAATGAGATTTATGGAAGTATATATTAGCAGAATACCCAGAATCATTTGGGATTGAATGAGGAAGGGTCAAATATATACTAGAAGAATACCCGGCACTGCCTGGGATGTAATGAAATGGATGAAAATACATACTAACAGAGTACCATGCGTCGCCTGGGATTGAATGAGATAGGTGGAAATATATACTAGCAGAATACCCGGGATCAGCAGGTATTGAATGAGATAGGTGCAATTATATACTAGCAGAATACCCACAGTGACCCAGGATTGAATGTGAGACATGCAAATGTATGGTAGCAGAATACACAATGTCGCCTGCCATTGAATGAGATAAATGCAAATATGTACTAACAGAATACCTGCTGTTGCCCAGGATTGAATGACATTGATTGAAATATATACTAACAGAATATTTTGTTTTGCCCGAGATTTAATTAGATTAATGGAGATATATACTAGCAGAATACTCGACCTTGCCCGGGATGGAATTAAATAGGTGAGAATATATACTAGCAAAATACCTGGCGTCGCTAGGGATTGAGTTAGATAGATGGAAATATATACTAGCAAAATACCCAGCATCGTCCAGGATTGAAGGAGATTGATGGAAATATATATTATCAAAGTTCCTGGCATCGCCCTGGGTTGAATGAGATAGGAACAAATATACTCTAGCGGAATACCCAGCGCCGCTTGGATTAAATGAGGGTGATAGAATCTAAAGTTTGTCCTGGAAATGGCTTAAACAATTTTCTATGTCAAAATTACTTTATTTGTGAAGTCAATTCCGGATATGGCTGAAACAGTTTACGATCTCAAAATATGATTAATTCATATATATTGTTGGTTTTCTATGAAAGTTTATTAGGCCAGTTTCTAAAGGGGGGGGGATGATCCATATTTTTTTGAATTTTTAATGTTCTCATCCGGGAATGATATGATGGTTGTAGTGGGGGATAGAAAGAAGCATAATTATGTTAATTTTAAACGAGCTTTGAGTTCTCTTTTGGGATTGCGTCGGGGAGAGTAATGTCTGTTTTGGGGTCACAAAGCAATGTCCCATAATGTCATATTCCAAAAATATAGAATACTTGTGGAATCATATTCCGGAAAAGACATAATTTCTCTTAGAAGAACTACATTAATATTGAAATTCGTGGTAAAGTAAAAGTGGCCTAATTGCTATCCGGGTCAATGCATTTCTATACTTATTTGGAAAACCTGCTTAGTTATGTTCAAGAAATATCATTTCACTTAAAAATATGGCATCGGTAGTCGGGATGAAAAGAACACAGTAATGTGGAATTTTGTAGTGAAGCAAGGATTGCCTAATCACTAAACTTAACACATTTGTTATTTGTTTGTAAAACCCACTGAGTAATCTTCAGAAAATGAAGTATTTTTTAAAAAAATTTGGTGTCAGTAGAGGGGAATGAAAATGAAAAACAATAATGTGGAATTTGATAATGAAGCAAGGGTTGTCTAATCACTAACTGTGTCAATGTATTTATGCATTCATCTAGAAAAACCTGCTGAGACATCGTTAAAAAATGTCATAATTTTTCTTACAATTTTAGTGCCGATAATAACGAAGGAAAAAACCCAGTAATGTTGAAATTTATGATGAAGTAATGGTTGCCTAATCCTTAACAAAGATAATGTATTTATGTACTAATTTGGCAATCCTAATGATCCACTTTCTAAAAATTGTTTCAGTTTTCTTAAAATTATGGTGGTAAGAGAAATTATTTAACATGTTGTAGAATACCTGTCGATAGTATGTGAAATTGCTTGATGTATGTTGTATCGTGGGATGCGTTATATAATATAATATAAAATATCTTACTACAGGGAGTCCAACCTTCAAGTGGGTATGTTGCTCATGAGGAAAGAACATAACACTTATGAACAAATAAGGAAACGTTTATTATGAAAACACACACACACACATGTAACTAAAATTCAAGCATAATAGATTAAAGTTAGAGGTCCAAGTATGGTAGCATGAACGAATGGGGATGATGTTCAACTTGCCATTTTTAAAGTCACTCTGTTTTCCGTCCACTCTCTCTACTTCCGGTCATTGATATCGGAAGAGGTCGCGAGAATTTAAAGTTTAGGACTACGGACAAAGAGAGGCGACTTTGTCCAAAGAAGTAAAGAGTTACTCCCCTTTGCATTATACTTTTGTTTCATCCCAGCAATGTATGTATTTAAATTACCAGTCCGAGGGTAAGCAAAATTATATTAAATATGTGTTGTATATTACCCATCCCCACAAAGGTAACATTATTTCATACCCATGCTATAAATTACTTATCCCAGGTAAGGTACAATTATTTGATACGTGTAATACCCGACCTAGGGTAGGTAAAATATTCTTTTTTCTCAAAAAAGCTAATGATACATAGACATTAAAAATTCTTCTATCCAAAGAAGAACAAATATGTTCAAAATCTACTTCAATTTTCTCATTGTTTATATGGTCTCGAGCAACGCCGGGTAGCCCCACTAGTTTTAAAGAAAGTGTTCGGACGATGTCCGGGATAAATTTATATTTGTGTTAGAGTTACAATTGAACTTTGCAGCTTTTGTGCTTGAGTGTTTGAAAAAAAGGGCTAATTGAAGTTCTTGGTATCATGCAAGGTTTTATGTTTTGTGTTTTGCTTTGTACAATACTGTAATGCATGTAAATGTGTAATTTGATTTTGTGATGTATAAACATGTGTTTGTTTTTGTTTCAGGAAGTTTGGCACGCTGTATATTAATCAAATTAAGAAACAAAACATAGAAAGTAAAGTAAGAGAACCTGATGGTTGAGCAAAAGATTCAAAAGACCTAATGTATAAGAGGGATGGTTACATGGCAGTAAATTATTTTATTATTTATTAGGGGTGATTTTGTTTGTTTGCTTTGAGATTATCCGATTTCGAGTGAAGATTAACTTGAAATGAAAATGCGAATATTCCAAGCATGGAAATCCGTTTTTTATTTTGTTTTGTTTTTTTCGCAGAATTACGGGCTGGAAAACGCTGGTTGTAGCTGCGACAATAGGAGAGCAAAGGACTCACTCCCCACATAGTGTAAGGATGAAGATGGAGCCTCCTGTAGGAGTTTGGCTGGGTGCAAAATGGGAAATTATGGAGGATAAAAAATTCTTCTTTGATACAGAATGCGAACAGTTATAATGGCAGAAGAGAGGTCATTATATTGCGAATCACTTGAGGGAAGAGAGAGAAAAAAAAAGGAATAAAATAAAAAGTCTTCAAGTTGTAACAAGTAAATATGAAATGGTCCCACGCGAATTCGATATAATATGATATAAATAAATGTGCCTAAATTAAATGACCAATTGAAGTTTAGTTTATTGCTGATAGAAACACACACTTAAAATATCTTTAATTTTGTTAATCTCTCTTTTACTTTTATAATAATTGTTTATTCTTATTATTAAAGTTTATTCTGTATACATGTAGAATTGCAAACTACTTCACTCATGCAGATTTTTATGTCTTTAAACTAGCATTTCAGTCCGGCGTTGCCCGGGTGTTTGTAGGTGTGTGTTGAGCAAAAAAAAAAGTGGTAGTAAGAAGGCAGGCTCAAATCCGTACCGTGAAGAAGGAAAAGAACGGGGAAAAACATGATGTCTTTGCTGTTACGACCACCACCAAACCGGAAGTGACGTAGGTTTAAATTAAGGCTAGCCCATCGAAAAGAGGGGATCACTTTCGAAAATATCGGCGAAAAAGGCGACCCCTCCCTGTCGAAAAGTGCCCAGTTGAGGGTGAAGAAATTAATGTTTTTAGCCAATTTTTCGATATTTATTGTCTGAATGGTCAAGCTTCCAAACGATACTGATCTTGTAAAAATCCGCTGCCTCTGTCGAAAGTGTTAGGCAGACATACAAACATACATACATAGATTTATATATTGGTAGTTCAAACTTTCGACCCAAACCGATTAAGAAGTTTGCCCTATCTCTGAATACCCTTTATGTAAAATGTCAAATGTTTAGACCAGAAATTGAGTAATTTGGTAGAGATCGCAGAGGTAAAATGTTTTAAACTTTGACCCCTATTATGACCCCCTTAATATTTATTGTTTTAGGCTCAAATCAAGTTATTAAGTTAGATCCATGTCCAACGAACCTATATCTAAAATTTCAAGTGTTTAGACCTAAAATTGACGGAGGAGTTTGGTAAAGTTCTCAAAGGTTAAATCGTTGAACTTTGACCCCTTAACAGCCAAATTTATTGGCCGAAAATGGATTACAAAGATTTTCCCAAATCTTAGTACCCTGTATATCAAATTTCGAGTCTGTAGACTGAAAATTGACAGAGTTTTTGCATAGAGAAATGTACACAGGCACACACACAGACACACAGACACACACACACACACAGACAGACACTTTCACTTTGATAGATATCTAGATAGATATGGATTTATCTTTGAATTTATAATTTTACCTACCTATAGGGATTGTTTAAATATCTTAGCAAATTATGAACGTTAGAGAGAATTGTAAACTATATAGATTTTTTTAAATTAAAAAATGTACTTTTGTAAAGTATTCTTTCTTTTTACCTCAGCTGGTCTCCTATGTAGTAGTTGTGTTGTTTGGCTTTTCAATAGTGTATCTGTAGCTAAGCTACATATATCATACTTTTCTGATTTTCATTTTTACAGTTCAAATCGTCACGCCTCTGTACAGTACATACTCACCACTCCCAAAATATGCATACTTCTGTGAATACAGCCTTTTTATAGAAAGCTAATTGCATCTATTTTGTATATGAGTAAGGAGATTTCGCGTTTCTTCACGAGACTCGTCAGCATATAATTTTGCTTTTCTTTATGCTTTATGTCTTTACACGCTATACAAACTCATCGAACAAGTGACTACAAAAACATTTTATCATACTCCCCCTTGATATTCAGGATCGATATTTGATTTCATAATCTGCTATACAAGCCGACCGTCTTCATTTGCGTGCGACCTTCGTATTGGTTCATCTTCAGGAACATCATCAACAACCACTTCATCTGACGGGAAACTCTCGGACATGGCATTGGACTGCGGTAACTGACGCTTTGTTATTGGTTACTGTTCCTTCTCCCCGGCGATTTATGAAACGAACATGAAACGGTTTCACTCATGTCTCTTCACTCAAAGTGATTTTCGTCTGCCCTTGCTAAACTATTTTCTTTTCGTAGCCATTGGAATGCATCACCCTGATTTTTAACATTAATGTTTTGCTAGAATAATACAATTACATGAACAGTTGTGTTTACACAGCTTAAAACAAAAACATTCACCTTTCTCTAAATATTTGTATATATATATACATATATATATATATATGTGTGTGTGTGTGTGTGTATATATATGTGTGTATATATGTGTGTGTGTGTATGTGAGTGTATATATATGTGTGCATATATGTGTGTGTATATATATGTGTGTATATATGTGTGTGTGTATATATGTGTGTATATATATGTGTGTGTGTGTATGTATATGTGTGTATATATATGTGTGTGTGTATATATATGTGTGTGTGTATTTATATATGTGTGTGTGTTTTTATATATGTATGTGTATGTGTATATTTATATATATACTTTTTTGTTTTAATTGTCTTATCACTTTATTTTCCTGTGGACGAGGCATTCTACCGGATATCAAACATTCTCCCATTAGATTAGTTACTCCAACCGAAAGATCTTTTTAAAATTCTAACCGTCACTTTAAGTGCTATTGTTTGTATTTCTTTTGCACTTGGTTCACCGGGTATATTCGCCAGATAGTTTTTGAAATTCTTTTTTATTAGCCTAGTTGCTCCTATAATGACTGGTATAATTGATACCTTCATAAGATTCCAGTTTCTTTTCATGTCGTACGTAAGTCCTTGGTATTTTGTTATTTTCTCCTGCTCTGCTCTGTTAAGGCCAGCATCGTTAGGGACGCTTACTTCAACTAGGGTTGCCACTTTCTCCATCTTGTCCCATATCACTATGTCAGGCTTAATAGCCCCATTTTCTAGGTATGTAGCTATAGGAATTTCGTAGTCATAGTGGATAGTGCATGACTTATTTCAAACTGTTCTTTCTGGTGCATGTTTCCAAGATTTGCTACTACATGGGATATTCAGGTTTTTACAGATTGTCCAGTGGAGATATTTACACACTCCATTGTGTCGTATTGTATAATAGCCGTCCCCCAACAGGACTTTACAACTGGATATCAGGTGGCTCACACTCTCTACTTCTGTGTGGCAGAACCTGCACTTGTTGTTAATGCTGAGACCACTCATCTTTTTAAAGCATTGTTCATCAAGCTTTGATCTTGAGCGGCCATTATTATTCTCTCCTGATCACAGTGAAGAGATCCCTCTTTAAGCCAATCTACAGAGCTTTCTTTATCTATACATTGCTGTGATAGTTCATCCAGGAAATACTTTGCACGCTGTTAGCCTATTCTCCAGTTTTCTGCAATGGAAGGTCTTAGTGTATTTTGCCGACTCTTTTGTGTTATTTCCGTTGCTTTCTGTTTCTGTCTCATTTGTAAGACAGTCTTGTGCAAAATGTTTGGCCAGTTTTGTGATGGAAGCAGTTCTACTGGCTCTTTTTTCTTGGTGTTCATATACCATCTTAAGGTATCGATTCTGGAAGCTTATCAGATATTGCCCAGTCCTCATAATAGTGGTTCGGTGTTGATGGGTAATGTCTGATAAACCCATACCTCCTGCTCCTCTTGGTAGATACAGTCTTGGTAGACACTGATTTCTGTATATGACTCGGTGTAATGTTAACAGTTTTCTTGTTTCAGTGTCTAGCCTGTTAATTTCTTTGTGTGGCCAGTCAACAATACCAAAGCTATACGTCACTACTGGCATAGTTGGTTGATGGCAGTCATTTTGTTTTTGTTTGTCAGTTTTGTTTTGCAAATTTCCTGACACGGCGCACATACTCTTTGTTTATTTTTTCTCTCATTCTGCTGAATTGCATCATTTTTCATCTATACCAAGATATTTGTATTTTTTCTGCTCTTCTAGGTTTCTGATCTCGGTATCCTCATCAAGCTGTATGTTTTCGATGCGAATCTTTTTTCCAGTTCTGATAGAGCACTTGGCACATTTATCCAGACTGAATTTCATACCGATATTTTAAGAGAAGTGATGTACAATTTGTAATAGCACATTTAATTCGGCATCTGAACTGGTTTATAGGTTGAGGTCATCCATGAAGAGCAGGTGGTTGACTTTTTTATTTGGTTCTTGTTGGCCGCCCTGGCTCAGGTTGTAGGCACTCCCACTTTTACTTAGTAATTTGGTTAGTGGTCTATTGCCAAGCAAAATAATTAGGGAGAAAAACTATCTCCTTGAAAAATTCCTCTTCGGATTTTTATGTCTGGAATTGTTAATTTTCTATTGTTGTCGTTTAAAGTTATCGTTGTTTGCCACATCTTCGTATGTGTAGCTATGTTTTATTGGGGTTTTTAATTATCAAATGAATTTTATATAGATAAAGGCATTGCAGTATCTATTTATGGGGTGCACTATCATATGCTTTTTAATAATCGATCCAAGCCACGCTTAGATTCCTCTGCCTCTTCCTATAGTCTTCAAGTTCTGTTAACCAGTAACTGGTCCTTGGTGCCTAAGCACTTCCTCCTTAATCCTGCCTGTTCTTTTTCAAGGTATGCTCCCGAAGAGAGGTGGTCACGAATCCTGTCTGCAACAACAAGTTTTCCAGTGAAGAGATTGTAAGTAGTAGTGAGACAGCAGATTAGCAACTGTACTTGTTAGGCCGTTGTGTCTCAACCGTTTTAGGTATGAGGGTGGTATCACCTTTTAATAGCCATGTTAGTGTGGCTTCCTCATCCTTCATCAGTCTAATGAAACAACTACTATAATGAATATGGAGTGATGTAAGTTTTTAAAGCTAGAAATTAGATAAGTTATCAAGTCCAGGTTTTTTGTTATTCTGGAATCTGTCCAACATTTGTTATCTTTTGTTCCGGCATTTCTAGCTTGCTTTTATTTGTACTAGCTATCTCCAGGATCCAATTGGCATCTAAGTTGCTAGGTCCTTCATTCTCAAACAGAATCCTCCAATACTCTTCCAGATCTTGCTCTTTTGGTGGCTCTTCTACAGTGATGTTGACTCTTATAAGGTTTATGCAGAATAGCCTCGCATTATTCCTGAAAGATTTATTATCATATTTTGCCTTCTCTTTGTTCTCCTTTGCTTTGATCCTTTTGACAAGGGCTGGTATCTTACCTTCTAGTTCTTTTACCACTTTTTCAATGTCCTCCATTTTTACCTGATATTGGAAACTGAGCCTGTAGATAATGTTCTGTAATTGCCCTCGCACTGTAGGAGCAAGAAAGAATTGTTTTATCTGAGATAAATCCTTTCTACATTTATTCAGCTGATTCTGGAGCTTTCTTTTCCAAGTTGGTGTAATATTTTTTGCTTTGGACTGGCAATTTTTTGGAGTTGAAGGAGTGTTTTTCTAACAATATAGAGTGCTGCAGCATATGTGAATTGATTCAGCTTTGTGGTGGATAAATTAAGAGGAACAAGTCTTTTGAGAGCGACATTTACGTTTTTAATTACTGCCTTGGTCGCTCTTGAAGCTTGGATTTTTGGCAGTCTTGGTTTTTCTTCCATGCTCATCAGCTGTACTTCATCTACGGTATTACAAAGTTTTTCTTCCAATGTAAGTTGTTCATCTTGCAATTCTGGAGATGATATCAGTGTTGCAGGTGTTGATAGTTGTGAGGAACAACCAAGTTTTATTGATGGGCTATTCAATAGCATTGGATAGTCAATTGAATGGTCAGCTGATGGTGTTGGGAAATCTGAAAGGAATCCACTTGGTAGAGGAAGTCGTTAAACTATGAGTTTGTGCAAGGGGTTCAGACTCTTCAGTTTTACCCACTAATGACTGGTGGTGTGATTCTGGCTCTACTCCTGAAACTTTGGCGATGGTTATTTTTGGCATCTTTATAGGGTTTTCAAGTCAATGCTTGTTGTCGACAAGTTATTTTTCTGGGTCGGATATTTTCCTTACCTTAGAAGTGGAAGAATATTTTCCTCCATGTCTCTGTTTTCTGTTTTTGTTTAGTGTGTTTGGCTTGAGCATAGTCCATAGCCCATAACAATGTCTACTTTTCTTCCTTCTCTCATGTAGCCTCTTCTCTTTGTTTCGTTTCCTCTTCCCAGATAGGAAGATAGTCATTTTTCGCTTCTTTCAGAGCTTCCCTTTTTATAGGGGCATATTTTTCTTCTGGTATATATTTTCCCACCTAGGAAACCAGGATGTATGTATGTGTATGTGTGCATAAAAATGATTTTATATAAGTGCATAAAAATGATTTTGCCACTAAGTAAATTAATCTCCTGTAGTGGCTGAATCAATTTGCTTTTATGAATTCACAATAGTGCAAATGTTATTACAGCGATCATCAGTTTTTTACCATGAAATACTGTTTATATATATATATATATATATATATATATATATATATATATATATATATATATATATATATATATATATATAAATGGTTGTAGCATCTCTACTACAGATGGTCTCTGTCTCAGGTTTATGTTTTGCATCAAATAGCCTGTCACGTGATCTTAAATGGCTTTTAAGGCCGGTAGCTGATTTACAAGTATGATGACAGAGACAACACATAAATGTCAAAATTTTAACAGGGTTGATTGGATCCGAATAAGGAATACTGTCTTTGTGCACAGCCATGTGCCTTTTCAGTCAAGATACAGATCTGCATACTTTATTCCATATAGTACATGCGTTGTTATTAGGTCGTTGCAGAACACTGGATGACGATTGGTCAATTAACGTGAGATAGCATATGATTCACATACCCTGCCTTCGAAAGAAGAACACGTCCACACGTTTCACAGACCCAATTTGCGTGGTTGCATGGCAAATTCTCTAGGTTTCTTTTTCTAAATTCCCAACAGCCATTTTTACCACTTTCTACCATTTGCTACAATCAACTGTAGTTGCGTCCCAGGTGTCAACATCAATATCTGTATCCTTCAGATTACTTTTGAGGCCGTCTTCTCGGGTTATGTGATGGACACTTACCACTCGTATGTTCTACATAGAAGAGTCAATTTGGCATGCGACCGTCATCTATACATACAAAGTGACCTTCCCAGAGCAACTGTGCAGTGGTAATCATGGTTTCAAGGCTTAGGTAGCACCACTGTGTCCGGTGTGTGCATTTGTAATTTGATGTTCCAAATTCTTTTCAAGCACTTAAGATGAAAGTGTTCTAGAACTCTGATGCATCTTTGGTGATTGTCCAAGTTTCTGCGGAAAAAGAGAGCATTGTGACACGGCATATAAACATATACCTTGGTGTAAAAGATGAATCCACAATCTTCCATACCCTCCTGTTCAGTTATCCAAATGCGACAAAAGACTTCTGAATGCGGACATATATCTCAGCATCTAAGGGATTATCTCTGGATAAAATACTTCTATGGTAGCAAAGATATCCACCACATCAACCTAGTACCATTAATCAAGAAGTTTTGCTCAATGTACTTCTCTTCACCAATTATGGTCACCTTGGTTATAAAGTGAGTGCTTATTTTACATTAAATTTATATAGCAGAGTGACCCCCCCCCCACTTTTTAAACTATACTTTATTCATATCATTGGAATTACTCATATCCTGGAATTTTAACTGTTGCTTTCGTTTTCAACGCCCTCACAAAACTATTAGAGTGGTAATTTTAAAGGAGTTTTTGTGAGTGGAAAGATACTGCACCTTTACCAATATTTCAATCATAGTCATTTGTTTTCTTAGTTTTGCATATGAATTACAAAATATTTGATATTTCCCAAAGACCTCTTACCTTGATGGTGGGGAAACTAAAACTTTCTTCTATGGTTTCAAATGTTCTGAAATAACAGCGAAGGGAGACTTGATTCCAAATATTTCTCATATGTTAGATCTCCCCTCTTTGGTTTTCATACATAAAGTAAATTTCACAGTGTATAAAGAATTATTTGATACTGGAGATATTCATAATCTTAGCCTAATTTCAAAACAGAGTAGATATAACACATGAGAAATATTTGGAATGAAGTCTCTCTTTGCTGTTATTTCAGATCATTTGAAATTATAGCAGCAAGTTTTAGTCTCCCCCCCCTCTCTCTCTCTCTCTCTCTCTCTCTATATATATATATATATATATATATATGTGTGTGTGTGTGTATATGTGTGTGTGTACATATGTGTGTATATATACATATATACATGTGTGTGTATTTAACTGATTTCTTTTCATATATATATATCTTTTAACTGATGTCTTTTCATATATATATATATATATATATATATATATATATATATATATATATATATATTAACTATTTGAAGATGTATTTTTAACTAATAAAAACGTTGTCTTAACTATTCATAAAAATAAGGCATGCACAAAAAGGCTTTTTCAAAATTTTGATTTTATTTTACTACACACAATATTCTACGGAAGGAATATACTTATTTCTTACAGATTATTTCTTTCTAGATTATGTCTCGCCTGATATAAGACGGGTTAAACATAATTTTATCTTTTCTAAAAACTCATAAATGCCCAAAATACTAGCAGAAAGTCACTCTGTATCTTCTAGAAATTGCGTATTACTGTATAGTGTGATGTATCTGATAAAAAAACTGTGAAGAAAAAATAAAACATGCATCGGTCGTGTCATAACAGTCAATCTGCAAATGACACTAGAGAATAACTTGAGCAGAATATAATGAATAGACAAAAGGTTGTAGGAGAAATTGTGAATCATTTTCGTCCGAGTAGGGGATCCTAGATGATTTGAAATGGAATGTCCTAACGAGAGAAGTGAGTAAATGAAAAATGTTTATTTATTAGAAGGGCAAATGTCACTGATTGTGGTCAATAAAATGCTAACGCAAATTACATTATGGTCTTGTCAACCGTGTGAAATACGAGGAATTTCTTTGTCTTGCCTGCCGAAAGAAAAGACATATAAAATGCTCTTATGACAATTACATATCCCCGCACTGGAAATATACTTGTTAAAACACAATGAATATAAAGAAATGACAAAGAAAAAACTCTAATGTTGATTGCGAAAATAATAAATAAACTCTGCGTAGGGTTGCTGTCAACCCTAATCATATTCCTCTGAGTCGAGACAATTTACAGTTGTTCATTAAATTTATATAAAACACAAATCTCAATCCGCAGTTTTTCCTTTATTGTCACATAAACTAATTCAGAAAATGAAGATAATAAAAATACTCACGCATAAAGTGAAAAATGAGAAAAAATGAACTCATGGACTCCTAGAAGGCTAGAACTTAGGACTGAACTTAGCACTTTATCCGTTGCGCCACGAGTCCATGTAATCATGGAATAACTGAAATTTTTGGTTCGAATTTCCGCACAGCTTCTCGAGTTTGACATAAAAATTCCCGAGTTCGACAATATATACGGTGGTTACATCGGTCGAAACGTTGTAAGAATACCATGTAAGATGAGAAAACTAGTCTGAATAATATAAATAATACAAATTATCTTCATCATTTCAAAATTCCTCCTAACACATTTCAATGAAATAATTTTCCTTTTTACAAAGTTAGTTTACATTATTATGCAAACTTATAAGCCTTCATTTCTGCTGACCGTAAGAACTCCACTATTTTAGACCTGTGTATTCTGTAAATATTGAAGAGTATATTTCAACTATTCATATCGGTTTCTAGAGAGTTAATGGCTTTATTATATAATGGCGAAGGTGAAAAATTCAAGACAATTATGTATAAAAGAATTCACATGTGACACTTAAGGAGTTAAGCATTGGCAAATATAAAATCAGCAATGCTGCTAGATGTTAGCATCAGTTATGCACGTGAGGCGTACATAAAAGAAAGCAACAATCTTTTAGTGGGGATACTAACCAACACTACTAAGTAACAGCAAGCAACCACAGATAATGTGAAAAATAGAACAAACATATAGAATCAACATTAAATGAATATTAGGAAAATAAAACTGCTAGAAATCTTATATTCGTCCCAAAAACGTGGTGGACCCAATGGGTATAACACAAAATTGTCCTGAAGGTCAAAGAAAAATTAAGGGATTAGGAGGCAGGATAAAATCGTACGGATGTCTACTGGAAAGGCGTGGAGAATACTAGAATCTTCGGGGAACTTTATTGCAACTGAAAATCTAATAAAAACTAACAATATCAGCAATAAATCAATGGAAAAATGGTAAACAACTGTTGCTATAAAGCAAAGTGATGCGCAACGGTTGTCGAAGGAGACTGCTAGAAACCTGGAGATACTTGTCACTAAGACATAAGGAAGGGACGATTATAGATTTATTAGAAAATGCTTCAGATGGCATGAACCTAACCTGATAAGAGAACCATGGCAATACGTTATATCCCCGGTGAGGTTAACTTGGATACATTATTAAGAATTGCCTTTCACTTTAGGGAAACGGGTAAAAGAGCGCTATTGCGGCAACAGTTACCACTTTCATCTCGAAAGGTCGTGTGAGAGTTTGTTGCCACAGATAGTGGTCATTGTCATTGTCAACAGTTTCGGCGTCTTTTGAAATCGAGCTAGCAATATTCGAGCATTAGATGACAAAGAGGTGAAGTGAATAGATAAATGCCAAGATCGTGGTAAATAATATACCGCTATGAATCCACGTAATTGGGGTAGGCTCGTCGTGGGAATCGGATGTTAAAGACGGGGTGGGAGATGCTACAGTTGTTAAAGCCCAGGTTAAGTTAGGTAATTAGCATTAGAAGAGCAAGAAGCTATAATACCATCCAGACAAAACCCTGATCATGTTTGATTGAGGATGAGAGTTTTGGGGGTCGTTTTAATGGTGATTCGTGGGAAATAAAGTGGCACTGAACCGCAGGACATCCTGTGTTAACAAATAGAGTAAGCCACTTTGAAAGAGGGATTGCAGTTCAAAAAGGTAGTTGAGAAGAAGATCGATGTATATTATTCTTTTACATTGAGGTCACCACTTATCAAAGCCCAGAAGCCACTCGGGGATAAGGATTATTTTGTGCACAGTAGTCAATGGGATAGTATTGCAGTATTCATTAGTATTGGAGATTTGATAAAGTGTTATTATACAAGGGGGAAGTTCATCAGGAATTTGTTTATGTTGGACTTCAAGACATGCTGAAGTCAGGAGGGAAACAGGCAAGCGGTAGAGAGTTCTACAGGCGTGTAGTTCTAAGAAAGAAGCTTTGTTCAAGGAAACTACGTTTTGATTTAGGCACATAAAGAGTGGGGAAAATTATTAGCAGTGGTTTCAGCTTGTTTATCGTGAAATATTGGCTGGGGGACAGAGATTGGAGCACAGACGAGCATCTGTCATGGAAATAACGATAAAACAAAGATAGGCTCGCAACGTCTCTTCTGTGGGAGAAAGGTTGCAGTGAAGAGAAAAGGACATCCCCCACTAAACCATTTAGTCTATTTTGTACTCTGTCAAGGCAGGATAGGCTGTTTTTTGGCAGCTACTGCCCAGATATGGCAGCAGTATTTCATCCTTGGACGTACTTGGCTTTTATATAGATAGAGAATTGCATCAGTAGTGAGATATCTTCTGGAGCGGTAGAAGGATCCCACCATCTTTCCAGCGACCTTGGCAACAGACTTGATGTACGTGTTCCATTTCAGATCAGGAGTAAATGTCAAACCCAGAAGCTTGTCAAAACATAGTGCCTCCCCTAGACGAGAGCGATCCATTTCAATCGATGCCAGATGGGGATCAGAGCGTTAATGATGCAAAGATAGGAGCTTGGTTTTAGATGCATAAAAAGGTAACCAGCCACCTCACCCCCCGCTGTACCATGCGCTCGAGATCAGCGGAGAGAGAATCAGAGAGAACTTTGTCGTTTACGGCCTTTGATGTGTCGCCTCACGTCGTGTCATCAGCATAGATGCCAACGAATGATTTAAGTATGTGTTTTGGAAGATCATTGGTGTAGATCAGGAAGAGAGTTGGGCCTAGGATGGCCCCTGAGGGACTCCAGCATTATTATTGAGGGCCTCTTATTTTTGTCTATTGATATATATATATATATATATATATACATATATATATATATACTTCATTTACTCACATAAAATTAATATACGAAAGTATAGATTTATGCATAAACTTTAAGTATTTACTTCAAAAGTGCTCAATACGTAGATAGAGCTAGTTAGTAAATTATATATATAAATTACTAATTACTATATATATATATATATATATATATATATATATATATATATATATATATATATATATATATATATATATATATATACACACATACAGAGCTGGTGGTCGGACGAGTTACCGCTATGCTCGGAAGTCTTGGCTTAAATTACGTGCTATTTCATTGCGTTAAATTTCTGTCAAGTTGTTATTGATTTTGGGGCGATAATTGTGTTTCGGTATGAGTTACACCATCCTAATATTTTTGATAAAGGTGCCTCACTTAAGTTAGCTACGCCACCTTCTAGAGACGTTCACAAATGCATGTTTATATCCGTATGTAGATATCTACATACAGATATAAATATACATATATTCGTCATTTAGGTATTTTATTGAATTATTATAAGTAAAATTGTCATCCATGGACTCTGCCGTACCTACGGTTAATAAGTGCGGCTTTTAAAACATGAACATAAAATTCTCATTTATTATGTGTGTATCCCTATCTTAGTTCGAGATGCATGACGTTTATTTAGTAAAAAGGTATTGATGAAAATACTTTTATTTCTGACAAAAAATATAAAATCCATTGTCATATTTCTGTTTAAAACATTGTTTTGAATTCTCTTTTACTTCCCAACTCTTTAGAATCCGTTAATGTTATAGAATCAAAGAGAAAATACGTTTATTATTTGCAAAAGAATTTAAATGCCATGGTCAGGTAAGTTTGACGGAATTCTGCCACTTAATAAAAAATCAGGCCATTATTATATTATTTCGGGAGATGGTATAATAAAGACGAAACCGACGTATATGAGGACTTCATGAGAGAGTAGAGAAAAATAGGACGAGCGACCAAAATCCTAGACTTAGTCGACCTATCTCCAAATTAATGTGAATAAGAAGCAATGGTAGTAGAACCGATCGAACACAAATGCTAGATTTATTGCGTAACCAGATTAGAATTTGAACTGAATTCCACTGGAAAATATTGTGATGGCATTGGTTAAGATAGTGTTGACGAAAGACGTTGCTATGAAGAGAGCTAACTGCTTTCTGTCGATTAGATACTGGTGGACACAACGATAATGCATCCGACCACAAGCTCTGTGGTTGTGGGATCGAAGCTCAGTATAGATAGCCGCGCTGATGAATTTTATATATGGCGAAATACGTGCCCGTGGATTAATATGCTATATATAATAAAGTATACACACATATATATACAATAATAATTAAGTATATATACATGTATATATATATATATATTTATGTATACAAATTTATATATATATACTTCATATAAATTAATAAATATATAACTATTTCCAGTCAAACAAAGTTGCAGCTCATACGGACCATGAAAGCCAACAAACAGCAAGTCAAGATTTGAGTTTCGACTTAATTTGGGCCCATCATTTAAACACATCTTAACTCGGAATTCAGAACCTGAATCTATCTACACGAGGCGAGTATAATGCCACCTTGATAACCGCGCCACAGACAATATAGTCTATTAGCTAATATAGATCAAGCAACTCACGGCGAAATCCGACGATTTCTCTCTCTCTCTCTCTCTCTCTCTCTCTCTCTCTCTCTCTCTCTCTCTCTCTCTCTATCTACACACACACACACACACACACACACACACACACACACACACACACACACACACACACACATATATATATATATATATTTTTAGTGTCCCCGTAATTTTTGGCACATTCAATAGTTCCCCATCAGAACTCTTTACTTTCGACATAGTATTATTTTTACGCTGTCGATTTTCTCCTGATAAGATGATAGCTGAAAGAGCTCTCGAGAGACTTCTGCCCATTATATTCAAAACTTTATTTTAATTCTGTACCTGTAAACATTTATATATATATATATATATATATATATATATATATATATATATATATATATATATGTTACATGAAAGGGCTGTTCCCTTCTTATGTATGCCGTAAATACGTAGGAAGAAAAGATATAACCTCATACTTTTTTTTAGAGATGTATGAATGCGGGATATCCCTGTTTTGGGATCTTGGACGTTCCGATGGGAAAAAGGAAAAATCACAGAAATCCTAGCCATATTTAGAATTCAGTGCGCAAGTAGGAATTTTGGCGCAGGAGGTGGGGGTTATTTAGTTAACGGTGATGTTTTCTAAGCCTTTGTCGAGTTCTAATAGTTCCAGCAAGGAAATCCAAGTGAATCAGTCTGATGGAAAGGTATATCTTGATAATTAGAAGTCAACCACAAAGCTTTCAGTAAATGAGTTTTGATGTATGTCCCAAAAGAAATAAAATAGTTAGAAAATAAGACAAAGCTCTTATTATTAGTAGAACAACTATGCGAAAGAAATGATCAGAACACATTTGGACGAAGAGTCGTCGAATTATTGAAGAGGTAAAATGGGACCTCGGTTACGGCATAAGGGTGGCTGGATGGAGCAGCTGATATGTATCATAGGATGTACTACCCTACACCCAAAAAGGAAATGCCAGGGATATCAGAGAGAGATTCTGGTCTGAAAATAACTATGGAGTCAGTTGGAAAAGGGTTGACTAAAAAAGTTTTTTTGTGTCTGATCTTCCTTAGGCAAGTGGTTGTACGGTTATAAAGAAAAATGTACTGAAATATAAAAATGCGTACATTTTTTGAAAAATAGGAAGGAAAGGAGTCTTACATGCAAGGGGTGCTCCCTTCCCAAGTAAGTAAGAAGACATACTAGATAAGTGAAAATGATATTAGGAAGAGGCTAGAATCGAACCCTGTAGGCAAGTGTTACAGATAATGGAAAATGGAATGTTAGAAATTAAGTCCATTGTTAATTCTATTAGAAATAGTTAAATATTGTTAATTCTATTAGAAATAGTTAAATATTGTTGATTCTATTAGAAATAGTTAAATATTGTTTATGTCGGGAAAAGAGTCGATTGTCAATTCTTTTAGAACTCTGGATATTAAATATGTCAGTTAAATGAATGCATAATGCGAGTTAAAATATATTGTTTAAAAATACGTTAGAATTAGAATTGAGGATTCTTTGTTTGCCAAAAGTGTGTTGGACGGATATGTGTAAAAAACGTGATATATTCACGTTGGTAAACACACCTGTCATCATAAAAGAGATTTCTCATTATAGGAATTTGAGGATTATAAGTTAGAGAGGATGCGGATCAGATAATCAGAGCAGATCACATAGTGATAGTCAGTTGGAGAGGAGAGCTCCTTAGAAGCGAAGGCAGGAAAATAAACCATGTAAATCAAAGTTTGAATTCCTGACATCACCAATCGACCAATTGAATAACAAAGAAACAAACTATGTTTGTAACTATTGTCCCGCGTTGTCATTCCTTACAACGAAAAGGTAAATGTGTTTTAATGATCATCTTGTAACGAACTCTTATATAACCCCTTCCAATAATATGCCTCCTCTATGATAATAATGTATCACTCCTCCTCTAATATGTTTAATAAGAACTGTTGCATCATATCATGCAGTCTGTATTAATAATATGAAGTCCACAAGAATCATACCAGCCAGATATAAATGTCTCCCTCCATATTTATCATCACAGTCGTAATGATGTTCAAAGAACTGTTATAAATGTCTCCCTCTACGTAATATCATTAACATCCCTGTTTGAGCCCCCATTATATGTATCCTCATTATGTGCTCCAATATGAGCCCCCCTGCTACACAACATATTATATATATATATATATATATATATATATATATATATATATATATATATATATATATATATATTAGCATGGGTGCCCGGCGTTGCTCGGGTATTTGGAAGTGTATGTTGAGAAAAAAAAAGCGGTCAATTTTTTTTTTAACTATCACCCCTTTATTGTTTTTGGCTCTAATGTAGTTGTTAAGTTAGATCCATGTCCAACGAGCCTATATATAAAATTTCAAGTGTTTAGACTCAAAATTATCGGAGGAGTTTGGTAGAGTTCTCAAAGGTCAAATCGTTGAACTTTGACTACTTAATCGCCAAATTTCTGGCCAAAAACCGATCACATCGATTTGTCCAAATCTCAGTACTCTGTATATCAAATTTCGAGTCTGTATACTAAAAATTGGAAGAGTTATTGCGTAGGGAAATGTACACACACAGACACACACACACACACAGACAGACAGACAGACACTTTCACTTTTATAGATATATAGATATACTAGCCTGGGTGCCCGGCGTTGCCCAGGTGTTTTGAGGTGTGTGTTGGGTAAAAAGAAAAAAAGTAATAATAGGTAGGCAGGCCCGAACCCATACCGCGGAGGAGGTAAAAAACGTGCAAAAAAGTTACATCTTTGCCGTTGCGTCCATTGCCAAACCGGAAGTGACGAAGGTTTAAATTAAGGCTAGTCAATCGAAAAGACGTGATAACTTTCGAAAATATCGGCGAAAAAAGCGACCCCCGCCTTATAGAAAAGTGCTCAGTTGAGGGTGAAAAATGTTTTTAGTCAATTTTTCGATATTTGCCGTCCGAAGGGTCGGCTTCAAAACGATATCGATCTCGTGAAAATCCGTCTCCTCTGTTGAAGGTTTTAGGCATACATACATACATACATACATTTAAACAGGTGAGATTTAGATTATAGACGACCACGTTATTTTTGCATCAACCTCATATTATTTCAAACTTTACTCACTGAAGAAAATGCTACTTAAAAATTTAACTTTTCAGACCAAGGAAACTTAAGTTTATAATAAACAGCTTTTACGAGCTTCGTACATTTGATATTCATTTTAACTTGTCATGTATGTACTACAAATAAACAATATGCATTTTCATTTAAAAATCTCAGAGGATATATATCTAATGACATTTTGTTGCAAATAACATATGCAGTATGCAAGATTACTTTCTGCGGTTCATTTATGACTAGTATTGTTTTAATATATATGGAGATAAGTAATAAGCTTACAGTAAGCGAAGCAATAACCACAAAATGTGTAGATAAAAATTATATCAAATATTGCAAATGCAAATGCGATATAGTTCTCAGCGGCATCTCTATCTAAACAAAGCATGGGCATATGCTTATATATTTCTATGTAAATCATTCATTTCTAAACAAATTAATTGATCATTACGATTTTTAAAACCCGGTTACTAGGGGTAAAGATGAATACTGAGGGTTATATTGATATGATGCTTATGTATAAACGTTTAACAGATATATTAGATCAACATCCGACATAAATTTCATTTCATAGATGTTCTAAATTAAAAGCATTTTTTAAGATCCGTGAATAAGAAACACAATGTTGATTATTGTTTTCTTTTTTGGAGAAGTTCAAGGAGCTGGTTCAAATTTTGGTATAGAACGCTAATCCAGTTTGAAATTTTCTCATTACTGTTCAAAATAATGAGATCTGAAATAATCCTTATTAATATATATCGTTCTGCGCGAAGGTCTATGCGACAAAGAGAGAGGCACATACTGTTTTCTTACAATGTGATCAAATAACACATCTATCTATCTATCTATCTATCTATCTATACTCATATAAATCCATTTTTCTTTTGTGCGTATGATATTCACATTAAAACCCCTCTTTTCTATTTATTTAAAAAGAAAATACAATTTTATATGGCTTGTGGAATTGCATTCACTAGCAAAAAATCTAGCTAATTTCCAATTTCTTTTAAACATTCATTTTAATTAATTCCCTGTTAGTTTTTTCGGTTTTCTTATGGGATGATCATCTTTAGTGAACTACTAGCATGGGTGCCCGGCGGTGCTCGGGTGTTTCAAGGTATGTGCTGAGAAAAAAAACAAAACAAAAAAACGGTCAATTTTTTAAACTTTGACCCCGTATTATGAACCAGTAAAATTTATTGTTTTGGGCTCAAATCAGGTTATTAAGTTAAATCCATGTCCAAGGAACCTATATCTTAAATTTCAAGTGTTTAGACTCAAAATTGTCGGAGGAGTTTGGTAGAGTTTTCAAAGGTCAAATTGTTGCACTTTGACCCCTTAACAGCCAAATTTCTGGCCGAAAACCGATCACATCGATTTTCTCAAATCTCAGGACCCTGTATATCAACTTTCGAGTCTGTATACTTAAAATTGAGAGTTATTGCGTAGGGAAATGTATACAGACACACACGCGCACAACGACACGTTTACTTTTATAGATATACTAGCATTCAGCCCGGCGTTGCCCGAGTGTTTGGATGTGTATGTTGAGCAAAAAAAAAAAAAGTGGTAGTAGGAAGGCAGGCTCGAACCCGTACCACAAAGTAGGAAAAGAACGGGGTAAAACCTAACGTTTATGCTGTTACGACCACCGCCAAACCGGAAGCGACATTTTTTAAAATTAAGGCTAGACAATCTAAAGGAGAGGATAACTTTAAACAATATCGGCGAAAAAAGTGACCCCCCCCTGTAGAAAAGTGAACTTCCCCTGTAGAAAAGTGCCTTGTATACACAGACACACAGACAGACAGAAAGACACACGGACACGTTCACTTTTATAGATATACTAGCATTCAGCCCGGCGTTGCCCGGATGTTTGGATGTGTATGTTGAGCAAAAAAAAAAAGTTGTAGTAGGAAGACAGACTCGAACCTGTATCGCAAAGGAGGAAAAGAACGGGGTAAAACCTAACGTTTATGCTGTTACGACCACCGCTAAACCGGAAGCGACATTTTTTTAAATTAAGGCTAGACAATCTAAAGGAGAGGATAACTTGTAAAAATATCGGCGAAAAAAGTGACCCCCACCCCTGTAGAAAAGTGCCTTGTTGAAGGGGAAGATATTAATGTTTTTAGCCAATTCTTCGATATTTGTCGTATGAAAGATCGAACTTTAAAACGATACTGATCTTGGTAAAATCCGTCGCTTCTATTGAAAGTTTAAGGCAGACATGCAAACAGACATACATAAATACATTTATATATTGGTAACTAAAAATTTTCGACCCAAATAGATAAAAAAAAGCTTGCCCTATCTCTGAATACCCTTTATGTAAAATTTCAAATATTTAGACCAGAAATTGTCTGAGTAATTTGGAAGAGACCGAATAGGTTAATTTTTTATTAACTTTGACCCCTATTATGACCCCTTAAAATTTATTGTTTTTGGCTCAAATTAAGTTATTAAGTTAGATTCATGTCCAAGGAACCTACATCTAAAATTTCAAGTGCGTAGACCCAAAATTGTCGGAGGAGTTTGGTAGAGTTCTCAAGGGTCAAATCGTTGAACTTTCACCCCTTAACAGCCAAATTTCTGGCCGAAAACGGATCACATCGATTTTCCCAAATCTCAGTGCTCGGTATATCAAATTTCGTGTCTGTAGACTAAAAATTGACAGAATTATTGCGTAGGGAAATGTACACAGACACACAGATACACAGACACGTTCACTTTTATAGATATATAGATATAGATAGATTTATTTAACAAAAATATATACATAAATATATATGGAAACAATTTTCTGTTTACTATAAACTTTTTCGCTAATATTATGCAAGTATAAATCATGTAGAATGTCTGCATGAATATAATTACAGGTAATAGTTAACTAAAGATGATAATCCTATTAAAAAACCGAAGCAACTAATAGGGAATTAATTAAAATGAATGTTTAAAAGAATATGCAAATTAGCTAGATCTTTTGCAGATGAATTCAATTCCACAACCCATATATAAGAAAATTATATTTTCTTTTTAGATAAATAGAAAAGAGCGTTTTTAATATGAATATCAATACACACAAAAGAAAAACGAATTTATAGGAGTATAGAATAGATAGATAGATAGATGAAATAGTATGAGTAATTGTATTTTTCAAAGAAACTAATTATTTTTGGGAATATAAATCTGTCATTTAGCATAACAGCAAATGTTTTATATTAATTGAATTAAAAGTTAATAGCAAAAAGAACATTTTTGGAAACTATCAGATAAAATATTTACAAAAATGTAAAATGTGTATTTAACTTTATTGAAAAATATATCTTATGCTGACATAATGGTAAAAAGTAGAAATTTAACAGATCTTTTTACTATGGAATCATAATAAAATGCAGTCAACGTTTATGAAATCCGGGTTTTCTTCTGACTTATGCTATATGTAACTCATCGCTGCCTTAATTTCTACATCTTATATTCTTATGGACATTTAATGAGTCCACAAATATCATTCTTGTCATCTGACCGACTAACTAGTTTTTTCACATATGTCAGTTGTTGTTAACTAGACTGCTTCGTCTATAGCGAAGGCGAGATTAGAATTAAATTAAATACGAAGTCAGTTGACCTTTAAGAATGAACGTGAATATTTGTGGAGTCAAAATCATGTACTTACCATATTTCTCCACCGTCATCGTATTTGTGGCATCTCATCTTTTTGATAGACCGAATTTCCAATTAGGTGTTATCCATTAAAGTAGGTCGTTTTTGTCTAGGCTGATCGTTTTGGTATTTACTAGCAGAAACTACTCGGTGTTATCCGTTTTTTTTTTACTTTAATTTTTGTTCAGTTTAATAATATATATTATATATAGTTTAATAATTTTCACTATTGTCCTGGGATATTTACTGCTGCACCTTATCGTGATCATCTGTCGAAAAAAAAAAAATATCTGTATTTTGGATATTTATAACATTTGTTTTTTACAGTAGAAACTGGAACGAACCCAATCTATAATAACTTTTAGTCCATAATTAGTTTAAAATATTCAAAATCAAACAAAAAAAAAATTAATTGAACGAAATTGCCATTAAATTATAACAAATGATGTTGTATATACGAAATAATACTTTTGTAAACGTTTTATTTATGTTATTTTAAAATAATAATTCAATGGCTAATTAAATTCAAATTTTGTAATTTGAAAGATACGCAGCGATTGGTTAAATATATGTTCATTATGCAAAAAAAAAAAAAAAAAAAAAAAAAACGCATCTGGTACTGTCGAATCCAAAAATGTCTCTTAAATAAAATCAGTTTTCATAAAGGTCTTAGACTGTGGGAAGGTTAAATTCTCATACCTACTCTATAATGTCTCTAATCAAAACGCAAATGTGGCTAGAATTAAACATTAAAATTGATTGAAAATAGAGATTGACGGACTAACTTCCTCATCTTGGTTGTTATCGTCACAACGCTTTTGCCCTTGTTAATGTTAAACCTGATAGAGAGAGAAAACCTTGAAAGGTTTTCTCTCTCTATCAGAGGTGTCCAAATAGCATTCAGCTCTATGCTTGGTTTGCTCAGTAGGTTGTTATGTCCACGCATGTGAGCTGTTTCTTTAAGTTTTCTCACTTTCCAGTTGGTCCCTCTGTTTATTTTTTTTACTTCATCCCATAGGGGGCGATGGTCCCCCCTCTCCATCCAGACATGGTTGGCTATACCCGATTTTTCCGTCTCCCCTTTAGTTACCGCTTTTCGGTGTTCTTCCACCCTTACTTTAAGGGGGCGGCATGTTTCGCCCTTGTAAACCTTTCTGCAACTGCATGGGATGGAGTATATGCAGTTTTTGGTCATGTTCTTCTCCATGCGGGGCTTCACTCGTACCAGGTGTCGTCTGAGTGTTGATTCGCTCTTGAATACCGTCCTGATGTTGTAGGGGGCTCTCTGAATCTTTTCGGAGATGTCTCGTATGTATGGTAGGCAGACCGTTGGAGGTTTTGGGGTTTCATTCTCCTCTCTTATACTATTAACACGTCTGGTGGATAGTATGCTATCGGGGTAGTTGTTACGACAGAGGGTATTCTTCAACCTGACCATTTCTTGGTGGTATGCAATGGTATCGCTACTTATTGTCTCTGCTCGATGTTGTAAACAGCGTGCAATTCCATGTTTGATACTGTATGGGTGATGGGAGTTGAAGTTAAGGTATTGTCCGGTGAAGGTAGGCTTGCGATATACGGATGTCTTAAACCCATGCTCTGTGCGTGATATGAGTATATCAAGGAAGGCCAGTTGGTTATCTTTTTCTTTCTCCATTGTGAACTGTATCGATGGTCTTATTGAGTTCACATGGTCTAGGAGAGCCTGGACGTCTTCCTGGTGAGGCCAGAGTATGAAGGTGTCATCAACGTATCTTAGCCACATGGTTGGCTTTAAGGGAGCTGAACCTAAGGCCATGTCTTCGAAGTATTCCATGTATATGTTCGCCATCACTGGTGATAATGGCGAGCCCATAGCTAGCCCCTCCTCTTGTCGATATAGGTCAGTACCCATTCTGAAGTAGGTTGTTTCTATGCAGAATGTCAGCATTTACATTAAGTTTGGCAATGGTACACATGTGTGCTCTTCTATGGAAAAGTCCGCAGCTAGTTTGTCTTGAATTACTGCTAGTGCCTCACTAGTTGGGACTTTAGTGAACAGGCTAACCACATCTAGGCTTACCATTTGGTTTGTACTGATGGGTCCCCCTTTGATCAGTTCCGTGAAGTGGGCAGAATTCTTTACATGTGTTGCTGACTTGCCTGCTAATGGGTTTATTATATCCACAAGGTACCTGCTCAGTGGGTGGCATGCTGAGCCTCGGCAGCTCACTATTGGTTTGAGTGGAATACCGTCTTTGTGTATCTTGGGGAGACCGTACATATGTGGTAGCTTACTATAATGCTGGACCAGCTGTCTATATCTCATCAGAGCGATGTGTTCCTTGTTTTTTGTAAGGATTTGTAACAGCTTTCTTTCGATTTTCACAGTTGGGTCCTTCCTTATTTTACCGTAGCTACCATCTGCGATTAGGGCTGCCATTTTTTCAGAGTACTCCGACATGTTCATCACCACAGTAGCATTGCCTTTGTCTGCTGGCAGAATTATTATACTGCTGTCACTCTGTAGGGTTCTTATAGCCAGCCTATCTTCCCGAGAGATGTTTGATTTAGGAGGCTTGGCTTTCTCGAGTACTTGTCTCACTTTCCATTATCCACCAGACGTGTTAATAGTATAAGAAAGGAGAATGAAACCCAAAAACCTCCAACGGTCTGCCTACCATACATACGAGACATCACCGAAAAGATTCAGAGAGCCCCCTACAACATCAGGACGGTATTCAAGAGCGAGTCAACACTCAGACGACACCTGCTACGAGTAAAGCTCCGCATGGAGGAGAACATGACCAAAAACTGTATATACTCCATCCCATGCAGTTGCAGAAAGGTTTACAAGGGCGAAACATGCCGCCCCCTTAAAGTAAGGGTGGAAGAACACCGAAAAGCGGTAACTAAAGGGGAGACGGAAAAATCGGGTATAGCCAACCATGTCTGGATGGAGAGGGGGGACCATCGCCCCCTATGGGATGAAGTAAAAAAAATAAACAGAGGAACCAACTGGAAACAACAACCTACTGAGCAAACCAAGCATAGAGCTGAATGCAATTTGGACACCTCTGATAGAGAGAGAAAACCTTGAATAACAACATAGGTTTAACATTAACAAAAACCAACTAAGAATTGTCCTAGTGACATATGGCTGAGTGGTCCTAGATGTTGTATCAAAGTTTATAGTTACCCAAAGGTGCTGAGTTCAATCCTGAACGGAGGCAGTAAAAAGTAACATTCAAAACAGAGAATCAGCAACTATGTCCCGTAGCCTAGCTGGAGTCCAAACACGGTACCCCCGTAATAATATAATAAAGGGTTGGGTTCGAGACTCCTAACAAACGGTTCTCCAGTTCGATACCAAACACCTGATGAAGGCCGAAGGGCAAAACGGCTGAAACGTTGTGACGATAACAACCAAGATGAGGAAGTCAGTCCGACAATCTCAATCAATGAAAACACTCCATCTCAAAAATACAGACAATTACTATGATTGAAAATACATTTTACAAAACGTATTAACTAAAGAAACATAATAAAGTATGCACGTTGCATTAAAAAATTGAGAAACCGTTATTCTGTCGGAAATACAGTTTTGTATCTTTTAAAAATTTTATCTAAAATATTGGTGTAGTCTCTTCCTATCTTTCACTTTACTTTTAATCTCAGAATTTATACTTATCTTAATTCCTTCATTTATTTCTGCGTTTTCTCTGATTGTTTGCAATTTGTCTGCAGAATTGTTCTCTTTCTGCATTTACTTTCAGATTTCCATCTAACGATCTTTTTTACTATTTAAATTTTTTACTATCTCTTACTATTTTACACTATATTTAAATTTTTTACTATCTCTTACTATTTTACACTATATTTAAATTTTTTACTATCTCTTACTATTTTACACTATATTTAAATTTTTTACTATCTCTTACTATTTTACACTATATTTAAATTTTTTACTATCTCTTACTATTTTACACTATATTTTAATTTGCCTCATTTTTCATTTTCCTTGTTACTTTTCCACATAACACCTTAATAGTTTCATCTTACTAACTCATCCTCTCCCTTAATAAAGTGATCTAATTCTCAATACCTATCATACAAAATCAATATTTTATTTTGTCAAGCCCTTCAATAATGGCAAGTTTCGGTCAGTATTTTTCAAAATTTAATTTTAGATGAAAATCAATTTTAGCGATTGTATCAGCCCCCTACATTTTTATTAATTAAACATTAAGGAAATCTTTATTAAATTCTGTTTCCTTAAGATATAAATAAATAATTGTTTTTCATAGACATCAAAAACATTTTTTTCTAGAAAATTTATTAGACATGGCATGATTGTAATTTATAAAAAGCAGTAAGTAATCTAGCAATATTCTTTCCAACAATTTATAAAATTGATTGAATTTTTTTTTTTCAGAATGAATAAGAAATTTTTTTCTCATTCCTCAACCATTATTGGTTTTGTTGCGGCAACGCATTTTAAAACTCAAGGTACCAGATCTTAGCAAATAGATTCCTTACAGTATTCAGGTTGATATCACTCTTTGAGTAAGCGATGGCAATTCTGAGTACTGCCATGTATCCTATGGAATATAAATTCTGCAAATCAAACAAGCAATATCCATTTTAAAGATATTAAAATGAGATTAAAGTCAGAATAATTCGAATAATCAAATAAACAATCAAAACTCATCTAATAAACTCCAACAATCAATATCTATTGCAAAGATATCTTTAGATGCGATTAGAAGTTCAAATAACTTTAATAATGATAATGAAAACCTCTCGAACAGATACAGACATTCAATTTCATAATGAAATAAGACTTTTTATTTTGTGAAATATATTGTGGCTATATAATCTGCCAAAATCTTATCATTTTTATGTTTTCTTTAAATAAATCTCACTGATCACATTACGTATACTAGAATATCTCTTGCAAATTGACTACCATTTTCTTACCACTATGAAAAAAATGCAAAACTTGATATATAACATGTTTCCAACAAATCTTATTTCTTACATGGAAAATTATCAGATTATTAAGAAAATATAGTGACACAATTATTACTGATTTATAAGTCACTTTGATTAAATAAAAATCTCTAGAAAAAAAGTGATGCTTCAATATCGTTCTATTTTTTAGAATAATATCTCAAGCAGTTTTCCATATTTATCTACAAAATGTTTATTTTTTAATTCAAGGTTTGATTCGAATTAATATTCCACTGATTATTTTATTGAAAGACAGCCTCATTCTTATTGTTTGATTATGTGATGAGAAGGCTCTTGGTAATGTGAAGGTTATTAATTTTTTAAACTACCGTGAAATTTCCACAGGTTTTGCTAGTTTTTGCTAGGAGTATTCACGCAAGCCATAATCAAAGGTTGCTCTTTGAGATCAACTTGTGGTGTCCCCTGGAGTCTGAATGACAACAAGTCTCCCCAGATTTCCAGTATTTTCCACCTCTTTCGATAACCTTTGCAAAAGAATTTGTGTATCGCAACAGCCGCTTACCATTCATTTCTCATTGGCGAGGACCATTGTTCCTCATTGGAATTTGGGTGGCAATAAGCCTCCCCAAGGTCCCAGTCCTCTTTGCACTTCTCCATTGAAGGTCTGGCTAGTGATTTCGCTTCTCAGTCTTTCCATTCTCCTTGACCCTCATTATTTGGTGTGGTGCCTGTTTATAGTTACATTCACCAAAAAAGGGTGGTATTTTTCAATTTTCCGTTTTTCATGATTTCATGTGATGTTCCTTTGTGTTTTTCACCTGTAGCGTTTCTGTGTTCAGTTTGTGTGTGAAGTAAATGTGTGGTGTTAGTCTCCACATTCAACGGTTTTCCTTAATATTTCTACAGTTTTCATTATTGAAGTTCTTTGTATCTTCTCTGTCATCCCTCTGACCCCAATTTCTCTCATCCCTAGCACTCCTCCTATTAGTGGTGTTATCTTTATTTCCAGATCCCTTTGAGCTCTCTGGCCAGCTCCATGTATTTTCTCTGCTTTTCAGTCTCCTTGATCTTCACTCTGTGGTTGCTGGAACGGCAAAATCCACAATCTGGCAGAATTTTTCCTTCCTGTTAACTATTATGACATCCGCTCTTCTTGCTTGGATGAGTTTATCCGTTTATATATCCATGTCCCATAGGATCTTCTAACTTTTATTTTCCAGTACTGCTGCCGATTTGTGTTTGTACGATTTGTCTGTGTGTTCAAGAAAGTAATTGTTTACATAATTGCCAATGTACTGCCTTCCTCATTTGATTGTGTCTATTTTATGTTCTTTTGGAGCTAGTTTGTTGCATTCACTTATGATGTGGTTTATTGTTTCGTCTCTTTGTTCGCAGAGTCTGCATTTGCTGTTTTCTTGTGTCTGTCGATCCTTGCTTTGATGTGGTTCGTTCTAATTGCGTTATTTTGCACAGCTGTTATTACTGATTCAGTTTCCTTGTTAAGTTTTCCTTTTTGTAGCCGTTCCCAAGTGTTTTTGCTAGTCTCCTCTTTCACAATCCTTATGAATCGTCCATGAAGCTGTTTCTCTTCCTATATTTATTTCTTTGTCATATTCTTGTCTCTTTATCTATCTTGCTTGTTTCGTCAGTGTCTCTTGCTGCAGTAATTAATCTTTAGGTGTTCTACATTATGTATTTTTCTAATCCTTTTTTGTGTGTTATTTACTGGTCTTTTGGTCGAGATACCTTAGATTTTCTTCCTCCAATTTATAAACGAGCCAGAGTATTTTATCAGTGACACTGTCCACGTGTTTATTCCTTTAATTAGGTTTCGAGGAGCTGTCTCGTTCTTTTTAGGTATCTCTTTACTATTTTCTCTTTCTTTTTCTATTGCTTTGATGGAGTCTGCTTCCAGCACTCTCAAGTGTTTGTAGCTATCATGTTCACTTAGTGCCCTCATTTCTGTTTGATTGGGCAGTACTATACCTTCTGTTGATTCTAGTTTTCCCTCTTTCTCCTCATTATTATTATTATTATTATTATTATTATTATTATTATTATTATTATTATTATTATTATTCTACTTATTATTATTATTTTTATTTTTTTTATTATCATTATCATTATTATTATAATTATTATCATTATCATTATCATTATTATAGTTATTATTTTAAAAAAAAATACTTTATTGGTTATTACTATTATACTACTACCACTAATATTATTACTAGTAGTAGTAGTGGCGGTGGTGGTTGTAATGGTGGTATGTTTTTATTAATTTTTATTATTACTGTAGCTGTAATGGTAGGTGTTGTTTTTTGCTGTCATTGCTATTGTTGTTTTTTGCTGTTAATATTATTGCTACCGATATTAGTGTTGCTATTATCATTGTAGATTTTATTTCTATTGTTGTTGGTGGTGGTAATGGGAATAGTGGTGGTGATGGAGGAAAAAGGTCGGGAGGGGATCTTTGACCTTGGTTGGGAACCCTCCTAGAGATAATGTCTCGATAAAACTATCGGTGGTGGTGCAACCTTAAATTCACTAATCCCATTTATGGGAGAATGTCAAATCGAAATATTGAAAATAACGACGTAAATGAGGCTGGAACATCTTGTGATGGTCTCACGTCAGATAGGTGTCTCACTAGTCAACAGGGTGGGTCCTGTCGTCATCATACAACTGTTCGAAATTCTGAGGATGTGGCTGGATATAGGGGGAGTGAGAATTGCCAGAGAGGGTACCAAGACACGAAGGGAGTTGGAACAGGAAATGTAAAAAAAACATGGACGAATGAGGAAAAAAAAGTACTGTGGGAATGCTTTGTAAGAAGTGGAAGTACCAAATCTGGTGGATATATCCGAAAAATGAAGGAAGAATGGGAACCGAGATGAGGAGGGGGTAGAAGTGTCGCGAGTTTGGTATCCCAGTTAAAGAAAATTAAAAATAACAACCTACTTTCAGTGATTGCAAGAGAAGAGATTGAATGGATGGTTAGGAATGAAATGAATAACGAAAGTAAAATTGATGAAACTATCTCTGATGAAAGAACTGAGAGAGTGGAAGCGCAGAAGGGAAATGTAAACGATGATGGGAGGCGGACAACTGAGGAGGTATGGAATCATATGGTTAGGGGAAGTAATGAGAAAGAGTTTGAAGGATCTAAGGCAGATAAGATCATTGACTCTGAGACAATGGAGCCAGTGAAAGGAGCAGGTGTATGGAGCAGTGGTGATGAAGTTCGAACTATATATATATATATATATATATATATATATATATATATGATTGTTGAGTTGGATTAAATCCGACGATATGAAATAAAATGGAGGTGGAAGGACCTGGATACTCAACGTTTCGCCCGATTTATGCGGGCTTCTTCAAGAGGGATGGTCATTGACCATCCCTCTTGAAGAAGCCCGCATAAATCGGGCGAAACGTTGAGTATCCAGGTCCTTCCACCTCCATTTTATTTCATATATATATATATATATATATATATATATATATATATATATATATATATATATATATATACACACACCAATCAGTACGGACCCGACTATGGAAGATCAGATAATAAATAAACGTGGATTTATAAAATAAAAAAATCCAACCTTGATCGCCCTTCGGGGCCCGTGGCGCAGTTGATAGAGACGTTGAATCTCTACAGTTCCAGATGAACATTGTCTGAAGATAGCGGTTTCAATCCCACTCAAAGCGTTCCAGAGGTTAATTGGTCAAAATGTGGTGAGACGACAACAACTACGGATGGCAGCGATGGCTGAGAATGCAGTTAGGAAATTCGAAGTTCCTATCCGTCGCGGTTACCACCTGACGAAGGCCAGAGGAATAGTTGGCCGAAACGTTGTGAATAAACAAAAACGAATAAAAGATAAAAAAAACAACAACTAATAAAGATAAGAATAATAGTCCGAAATAAAAATAAATTAATATATAATGCTCATCTCAAAAATGAATTCCAATTAAGGAATAATATATATATATATATATATATATTTATATTAATATCAATTTTCATAATTAATATTTTATCTATATATTTTAATATCTTAACTTACTGATAAATTTGCATGACTAATTTATAAATTATTTGTTATAATTCAATAATAGACACTAAAGAAATGTACTCTTTTATAAATATTTGAAGCATTTACAAAATTATCTATTCATGATATTTCATAGTTAGGCTATCCGGAGATTTTGTCCATTTAAACTGTTTAAAAAGGTAAAAAACAGAGTAAATACAAAATACTATGTAATCTACTTAGTTGTAAAATTATCGTATATCAAAAGTAAAGAAATCAGTAATTATTAAAAGAGAAGAAACTGGTTTAAAAAAAAAAAAAAAGCTGACATAATTTGTAACAAATTTGTACATTTTTCAAAATATTTCGGAAATAATTTTCTTTTAATAAAACAGTTTTACTTTCTAGTGTAACAATTTATACTTTTTGTAAATTTTATATAATTATGAAGCATTTTTAATTCAACACTCTTATAATTTCGAGGGGGGAGTATAATTTTTGTAAAATATAAATAAAAGAAAATTTTAAATAATATTTTACAATTATAATCTAACTTAAAATATTTCAAATAATTTGTAGAAACATTTGTTAAAAAATGTGACATGTACGATCAATTGTTTGAGATAATTCACTCTAGATGTTTCATTATTGGAAAGTTAATCACACAATTACGTCATTGCAATATCGTATAGTTTTCTAAATTGAATGTCAGTTATGATCAAAACAGATTGTCTAAATAGTCTATCTGAATAATTTAAACACTTTTATGTGGTAAAAACATAAAATTTGATTACTTTTATGACAAAATCATCTATCTATTAGTCATTGTAAACAATGAAGTTTAAATATATTGAAATAATTTAAATACATTTTTTGCAAATCTCTTTGTTACTTCCAAATAATATTTTAATAGAAAATATCACGAACATTTTTACAATATACATTTATTTTATTGTATTTACATGTTCAACTTCACTTATTAGTGAACCAATTTTATATGAATTTAATTCCTTCAATTTTGAGGTATTTCATTTTGTAGGATTATAAAATATATATTTTAATTGATTTTAAATATAGACACACAATTGCACTATGATTTATTGCACAAACAAAAAGTTATACAAAACTTTATTTATCAATGAATCATTACAACAAACGTTGTTGAAATTTATCATTAGCTTATAAAAATACTATTTTTCTGATTATTTATTATAAAAACTAAATGCATAAGCAAATATCTCTGGTTTTATTCAACAAATAGTTTTTATTCGAATAAGTGTTCAGACAATAAAGTAAAACGTTTTAGGCATTTTCCAGGTCGTAAATCATGTCAACTTTAAAAATCTCTCTAAACATCTTTGCAAAAATTATGTATTTAGGTTGATTGGAATTGTGAACAAGAGATGAATTTAGATTATTTATTTCATCGAATATGCTTTCCTAATCAATTTTTAGTAAAATGAAACTGATGTCATTTAGTTTGAATTTCAACAGTTCGAATGTAAAATAAAGTTTTATTTAATAATTCATCCTTCTTTCTCTTTTATACTTTTCTACACTTTTTTCTGCTTTTATTAGAATATTTCTTTCTTTTCTGGTTTTCTCTTAACAAAGTAAAATAGTTTTTGTATTTCTCTTAAATAGTTCGTCCTTTCTTTTTCTTTCACGTATTCCAAATATTTTTTCTCCAAACTTCCATTTAGTTTCTCACTTTATTGCAAACTTTGTTTTCTGATTTTTTTTCTTTTTTTAGTGTTTTTCTTTCTTAATGGACAAAACGTGACTTTAATTATCATTTACATCCATTTGGCCGCAGCAGTCGCACAACAATTACGGTCCATAATAATTAATTATCTGATCTTTTCTCCATTAAACGCGCCCGTGTCTATCATCGTCTGAACGACCGCAACAGTTCATTTATTATTTTTCTCATTCGTGTCAATTCAGTCATTAATTGACGAAAGAGCGCGACTTTCATTTGATGGTGTCTATTTAGTAATCGACTTCTTTTTAGGATTCTTCTTTTTTTATATATATATTTGCAAAATTCTCACACACCAACTTTGTCTTTCAAATGCTTTAGCCTACGAAATTAGCAATGTTATATCGGTCTAATAAAATCTGTATGAATCCGTGTCACAATAGTTTGTTCAATTTACATAACAGTGGTCTATTAAATAAATGTTCCCTGTGATCTGTTTATCATTCTGCAAGAGAAACGAATGGTCCAAGTGTCCTACTTAATCAGAACGTTGTATTGCCTCGTAAGCCTAACATATCAATTCCCAACATCTCCAATATCGAAATATGGGCTCCATTATCCTTTACAAATACATACTTTGTCAAGTGGATGAACAAGTGCAATTGAGAAGTGCCTATATGCTCCAACTCATCTGTATACTACTGTGTACCTCAAAAACTTTCAAATAAATATTATGATAATGTCAATATTTGCTTGGTCATTCATTAAAATGTTGTTGTATGCGATTGGTATCACCCGCGAAATCAAATTTCTTTTTCCCCACTTTCTGAATATTTTTTGTCGCCGTTTTTTAAATTCATATTCCAAACATAACGTTTGCTATGCATTGCTCACAAATATCATCGTTTCAAAATTATTATTATAAATAAAACTCTTTTGTCCAATCTTATTAAAATTATCAAATTTAACAAACGAACAGCAAAAAGGTTTAGTTATGTAATAATGGCCAAAGCCATGTATATATAGAGCTAAATAGATATATAGTATACTTATAGCAAGTCAGCTACAAATTAAATATTTCGTTATCGGGTTAAATCATCAGGTTAATTGTCTGATTAGTCATACCGGAATTTAAGGCAGCCGTTTATGCGTAGCTTATTTGCAATAAGTATAGTTTATACTAAACTATATGGAAAACAGACTTGTTGGGTGTTTTTATAGTGTCTTTTTTGTATTGATCCAGATTTCTTCGAGCTGATGTCATGTATTCTGGATAGTTATTTCGGCCGTTATTACATCTTGCTTTTTCTCGATATTTGTTTACGGATGCTTCAGTTTTACATTATATGGATGTTGGGTGTTGAAATTCAGATATTATTCAGTAACATTTTACGAAACGCTAAACACATATAGGAGGAAATTTGGGTTCTTTTTCATAGCGAACTGTATAGATGGAAGGATGAATCTTACATATTCCATCAGTGTTGATGAGGACAGAGTATTAACATGGCATTTATCGACAATAATTGAAAAGTAATACGTTTCGAATTTACATAATGTTTCGAACTATATATTTGCCAAAAATTTGGATACAAAAATGTACTACAAATTTTCGTAAAGATAAAGATTACTTTATAATGACCTTTTGTAAATTGATTGTTTTATTAAACCTTAGAGAAAAATAATATCCCATAATATGTTAATAAATATTCTAATAATCCTCAAATAATTTAAAAATATATTCTGATTTCATTAGGCTATTGAATGCCTGCAAAATACAGTAATATGATATATAGATAATTATAATGAGTAAGAAAATTACTCCCCTCCAAAGCGCATACGTGTCTGTTCGTCTTGTAGGGTTCGGCTCTTGATTAATACAAACACAAAATAACGATGGTTTGTTGATTTTATCCTTACCGGTCGCGCGAATTAACGCGAATTCTCACTGACTGTATGTAAATTAGCATATCGTTGAAGGACGGAATAGTTCGTTTGGAGGATGGCAAGCCGTGCACATGTGCCATGTTGAGGCATCACGTGTTATTTGAAACTAAGAGAACACAATGAAGTTAAGAGATAGTGCGAATTACAAGCCGCAATGAAAGCAGTGCTGTCTATTCATGTATTTATAACACATATGAATATGTATAAAGAATTTTAGTAATACATTTCTAACGGTTAGGTGCTGTGAAATTGCAGTAAAAGTGTAGGATAAGTAACATTTGTTATTTAATACTAGCTGTATAGATTCGACGTTGCCAGGTTGAAACATATTACCGGACGAAGAGTTTAGTCACATAATATTTACACCGAATATCCTAACTTGTTCCGATTTTCCTGAAAGTGGATAATATGTTGGATTTAGAAAAGTATAAAGCACATCCCTATATCTTTCACTATAAAAATTAAACGGGAAATAACTCTAATAGCTTAAAGAGAAAATAAGTTTCATAGCGTAAATGAACTTACTTTCGGTTTAAACGAAATTGGTTTCGACTAATAATACTTAAAAACAAGTGAAGCATGCATGGTCCCCTATGAGTGCACAGTGAACGAGACACAAAAAATGACTACGTTCAGCATTTGCCCTCCCCATTTAGCCCCCAAAGTCCCTAGAGGACGTCAAATCCTGCTGAAAATGAACAAACGGTGCAGTTTTAGGCCTTAACATATGTAAATTTAAGTTCTGCACTATTAAAAAAAAAGAAATGATTAACTCCATTATTTGCTCCCACCCCCCATTTAGTCCCAAAAGTCACCAAGGTCTTAACATATTTAAATTTGAGTTCAGTACCACGCAAAACTGCTAAATAGACACACAGAAAATTTTGGACAAGTATAGTAAAATAGTCTAAAAAATGGAGTGTTTTTATTAGTCCTAAAAGAGCTCCTAGGGCACACCCAAGAGTTATCGCGAAGTATAGACAAACTAAATTATATAGAAATCAGTTAGTTACAACTTTTCAGAAAGTTTTTTTTTTAAATCCAAGGCATCATTTTTTTTTAATAATCACAAAAGTGTCAATTTTAGCTATTTTAACCCGAAGGGCACTCCTAGGGGAGGGGCAACCGGAGTTTTTGCAGAAAATCCGTTTTGTTACTTTTTTACTCATATCATGTTTAATGTTTGTGCAAAATTTCCAAATATTCCAAGGCGTAGTTATTGAGAAAAGTGTGGATAGACGAATGGATGTATGGACAAACGGACAAGGGTGAATTTACAGGTCCACTCTCCTTTTGTAAAATTAATCAATCAAAATTATGTTAAATTAAATATAAATTAAATTGAAAATAAGTTAATTAAATCACATTTAAATAATATTTCTAAATAGAACAATTAAAACAATTCTATTACAACAAATAATAATAATATCTTCATTTTTTTGTAAAGTAAAAATATAAATCCTAGCCTCGATTCTTAATAAGATGGAACCTATGGAATGAAATAAGATGAAACATTATTGTTCGAAACTGAATTTAAGAACTTTATACCATTTCTAAGTATTGTTATTCACAAAAACAATCACACGCCAAATTAATACCAAATTAATCAAAAATCCATATGTGTTCGTTACAACTCTACTTTCAACCGAGTCGTTGTTTGTTTCGTTCACCACGCTCTTTTCTTCTACCTCTTCTTTTACACACGTCCGTTCGTTTTCGTAACTCAAACTCGTCTCTCTTCCCGCTCTCCTCTTCTCGTTATTTATCGAATCAGCGTACGAGATTCTCCGAGATTCCCTGAGATTCCACGAGACTTTTTTCCACATAAACGCATGCGGGCGCCATCTTGATTCTTAGTAGCCACTTTCTCCACACCATAACAATTACATACGTGATTATAAACGCTGCAACACTATTAAACTTACATCGTAATTCATTAGACAATTTATAATGTGTAGACTAAAATACTTGAGAAACTAATATATCACAGAGTTTATTCTTAATGCAAGAAAAAATGTTTTCTCGTATTTTCCACATTACCAAAACATTCAGTATCCAGGCTTGTCACCCTTCTCACCAGAGACTGTCTATTGTTCACGCTACTCACATTAACTCGTAATCAGCACTGGATTTTACAGATCTAAAACTGGTGAATCAATTTATCAATATTCATTTATATATAAATCCCTAAATAAAATGTAATACTATATTTTTAAATAATATCAGGTTGACAAGAAAGTTCGTGCAGTTTTTATCTTTTAAATTCAGATGAACATATCTCGGCTTAAACAAAAAGAATTATTGATTTAAATAAGCACGATCAGAATCAACAGACTTTTGCCAACGCAAAACAAATGTATTTATGCTAGTAGCGTAAAAATCTTGCATTTTTGGTACCGATGAAGTTGGAGAAGGCGTTTTTGATATTACTTTAATATTGTTTAGGTCTGTAAAACATTTCTCACTCAAAAAGTTGTCAAGATGCTTGAAAAAGTAGTCGTCGGTCCTGGAGAGTATGGTGGACGAGGCAAAGTTTCGTAGTCCAATTCGTTCAACTTCTGCAGGGTCGGTTTAGCAACGTGTGCTCGTGGAAGAGAATTGGGTCTTTCCTGTTAACTAATGTTGGGTGTTGTTGTCAAAGTTTCTCATGCATTTCATCCATTTGTTGACACTATTCGCAACCGTAATGGTTTCGCCTGCATTAAAAAAACTGTAATAGTAGACCACAGAACAGTCAGTATGACCTTTTGGCGCAACTCTAACTTCAGAAAGTGTCGTGGAGCTTCGTCAGTGTCTAACCACTGAGCTGAACGTCATCATTTGTCATAATGAACCCACCTATCATCGCAAGTCACAACCCGGTCGAGAAACGGGTCGTTCTTGTTTCGTAAATAAAGGGAAGATGACACTTCATAACGGCGTTTTTTTTTTGTCGTCGTTCAATTCGTTAAGCACCTATTTATCAAGTTTGTTTTGCCTTTCCAATTCCTTTAAAGTGCTTAGAAATCGTCGTATACGTTACATCTAATTCAGAAGCAAATTCTCGAAGTTGTGCTCGGATTGGCTTCGACTTAGGCTCTTAATTGATTGTTGTCAATATCCGAAGCCGACCAATATGCTCATCATCTTCAAGACTCTCGTCGCCACCATGAAATTTCTTAAACTACCATTGTAATGTGTGTTTAGTAGTGGTCCTTGAGTCAAGCGCTTCGTTGATATCACAAACTATTACAGCAGTTTTTCGGCCTAGCTTGAATTGAAATAAGAACATTGTGCGAATTTTCTTTTTCCATCTTGTATTCAACGTTCTGGAACGAAAACATAATTGTTTTAACACAATTGTAATTTAAACGATTAGATAAAGCGAAAACCCCTCTTTGAAATGATATATAGCGTAAAAACATTCTAACGAAAACTTATTTAAAAATACATCATTTGAAATCAAAATTAAAAATTCCACAAGAACTTTCTTGTCAATATAATATGAAAACCTACCAGTCTTCATTGAACATTTTTTAAGATATGCACGTGAATATAGATGAAGAGTTATATAAGATTAAACAGATTTCTGTCTTTTCGGGTTTTTTTTTTTGTTTTGTTTTTTGGGTTTTTCTTTTTTCAATGCGCAGTCTACAGTTGAGTGTTGGCATTACAAATATGATTGGGAAAATTTGATTTATCGCCATAATCTCAATTTCTGTAATACATTAATCCATTGAATTGATGATGTGTGCAATTTTCGCGCTAATTATTCTGGTGTTTGGTTATACAAGTAATTTAATCACAAAATATTTTTTGATTTCCGTTGTCTAAAAAACATCAATATGAGATTGTGTAAAAGTGGAAACAATAATAATAAATTAAATTTTATCATGTTTTTGTTTCCTTAGCTCAAAATATTTGCATTGTTCGATATTATTAATCATTCCTGTTTATTAACATATTGACAGATGAATAAGATTACATACACACACACACACACACACACATATATATATATATATATATATATATATATATATATATACATACATATATATATATACATACATACATATATATATATATTATTCGGGTCCATTGATGATGCCTGATCTTGATTCTGTTTCCTGAAGACCGCTGATGGCGGGCGGCACAGCCGTTCTTTGCGTCAGCCTCGCTTCTTCTGCCACGACTGGCGGAGTTTATCCTCGTCTCTATTGAAGCCACTGGTTACTTGGTATTTCAACAGATTTCGCTGATTAGCAAGTGCCTCCAAGCAAGTTTTATGCTGACCTGCTTCATATCTCTTTTACACGTGTTTTTGAATCGAAGCTAAGGGCAACCCCTTTCACTCTTGCCGATTATCAATTCTCGGTAGAGAAGGTCTTTTGGGATCCTGCCATCTTCCATCCGGCCGGCATATCCAAGCCAGCGGAGTCGACGTTGACGCAAGAGAGTGTACACACAGGGCACATCCACTCAATCGAAGACCTTGGTGTTGGTGACGAAATCTTACCATTTGATACTCAGTATCCTCCGGGTTGCGTATGTGAAAGGTGTGGAGGAGCCTTTCCAGATGTGCTTACAGTGCCCAAGATTTGTTACCATACACAAGCCTTATACACCACCATCTTGGTCCTGAGTATTAATTTTCTGTTCTCCCACACTCTGGCTAATGTAGAGGTTGCATGTTTAATGTCAAGACTCTTATAGTTGATCCTAGGTATGTGAACACTTACACAGCTTCAAGTTAGGAGTTGTTGATGGTGATTGAAGACCTGAGATCAGTGTCCTGATTATGATGATAGTGTTCGTCAAACTGACGGTCAGTTGAAAGTCATCACAGGTCTTGGAGAAGTGGTTCATGAAAATCTAAATTTCCTCATTGCTAGTACAGCGTTGTATGAATGAGGAATCTGCGAATCTTTGTTTTGGCCCTCAATCAATGTTGAAAAGTTTGCCGTCTGAACGTGTAGGTTTCCAGTGTGGAGTCACCAAAAGCCTGGTTGAATATGACGACAAACTGCGTCTGAGGAAGTAGACAGCCTTGATTCACGCCATTTCAAAAGGCGATAATGTTGCTCTATAGAACTGAACACCTTTCATACTCACGTAAAATGACTTGAAGATGCTCAAAAGCCTCTCTGAGCATCCAATCTTGTCCAGAAACTTTGAAAAGGCCGTTTCTGCTTACAAGATTGGAGGCTTTTGTGAGGTCGATAAATGCTATGTGTAGGGGCGGCTTTTGATCTCTGTATTTCTTCTGGAGAGAGAATATTGTGCTGAAAAGCGGGCTCTTATCAGTCCTGATGATTTTGGCTAGGATGCCAACCAGACCCAGTTCCTTTTCGCTGTGTAGTTTATCAATAGCCTCGGTGAACTCGTCAAGGATTGGCAGCTCGTCTTAGCGGGGAAAGGCTCGGCGAACGCTAGCTTGACGTTTGAGATAGTACTCTATATGTTGTAGAGTCTACAATCTAATTTCACGGTAAGAATTGAAAAAAAAATTACCCTACGAACGATTTCGAAGATTCGATAAATAATAAAAAGTAGTTTGTGTCTAACCACAAATCTGAAATAACATAGGATTTTATCAGCAGTTTATTGTGCAAACTATTTTAATACTAGTTCTCTAGTAATTGTGACGCTTTGACATCATAACGGGCACATGTAGTTTTTAATGTTACAACATAACGGGCACATGTAGTTTTTAATGTTACAACAGCTACACCATTTCTACCAATAATAAATGGAAGATTGTATTCAAGTTAAAATAGAAAATATCTTCTATCATCATAATACAGATGAGCTACATTACATCTCCAACAATTTTCATATATTGAATATCAAATAAGAGAATGACAAGAATGTTCAGCGAAGGAATTGTTGATGTAAGTGAATCCTTCGGAAAAGGATCATGTACTACTAATAATTTCATAGAATCGTAAGAAAAGACGAATTATTGACTAGCTCCATAACATCATTAAGTCAATATATTTACTGGATTCCATTTAGTAAGTACAGATAACATGTGTGAAACTGATATCAGAATGATCATCACATACGACTATATGGAAATTAATCCAGAATATGATCTTTATTCATCTCTTAAGCCAGCAATCATTTAAACCAATTTTCTGGTATCCATTCAGTGTAAAATAGTTTCGCGAGATTCCAACGACCTATCGATAAAAAAACTGAAATGTAATTTCGCATCTATTCATAATGCCTCTCGGTTGATGGAATTACTTTGATTATGACGATACTATTACAGTCGTTAGCAATTTATTCTCACTTTAAACTAAAGAAAAACGTTGTTTTTTTTTCGGTGTGAACAGTGCTACTTTTAAAGGAGACACTGTAATCAAAACTCCTATTTGACGACTAATGTTATTCACATACCTAACTATAACATGCCTAATAACACAGTATGTGTTCTCGCTAATGACGGTGCATAGCATTTTTGTCTAAAAGAAAATTGCCAATTAATACAGTAGCAGTACGCTTCGATATATGAAAAGACTGCCAAATCCTTTCAAAGTTTACATCGTTTATTCAAAAAAAGAAATTTTGCAAATTCAGCATTATTCATACGATTATCGCCTTGTATGAAACCGGTTTACCGAATCAGTATGACAGCTGGGTTGTTTCCAATTATCTGAAAAGGATTAAAGAGTAAAAGCAATACATCAGCACTGCTATTAAATTTTCTATACAATGACTAAAATCTGGCTTAGTCAGATATTAACCTGCCTTGAAAAGTAGAAAGCTGCTGTAACATGGGAGTTGAAATTCATCTTTCAATGTTTCGTATTCATTAACGTTTCTATATCAACTGTGAATAAATGTCTACTGTCTTATTTTTCGTCCTCGTGATATATACCTTTGGTATCTCGATTAAATACCAAAGTGTGAGGTAAAATAAGCTTCTAGCAAACAGATTCAATATGACAGAATGACTGTCCTATTTGTTTCCCTTTATAAAACTTTGCCAAAACCAGAACAGCAAAATGTTACAATTGACGAAAACGCTTCTTCTATATCGTTCATACTTAACATGTAAACTAAAAAAATGAAAAGATAGCGAGACAGGAAATAAAACTGTAAATTACATTGCCAATGAGCATACACAGGGTGATACATGCATGGTAAACTAACATAATGAACTACACCAGACGTCGTCTAAAGTTTCTCGATTCTACTGAAAACCTTAAAATATCACAAATATATTGGAAATACATCACATTCTATAAATCCCAGAAAACAGAATCAGCTTTAACGCTATAAAAGTTGTAAAGAAAAACATTGCTTTTAATGGCCTATATAATTCTGGCGAAAGTTACTTATTTCTGTTTATGTTTCCTTGTATAAAGACATAGCAGCTAACTCGGTGATACCTTGTATGGCTTGCGTAATTCAACTTCAAAATGGGAACTATTCTTTATGCGGGACAACCAAAGATGTTCCTTCGTCACTGTACAATATCCGCAGGATGTATCATGCGATACAATAGCACAAAAAATACAAACGCGCTACGTAGACAAGAAACAGCGGCTGATCAATGTAGAGATTCTGGACAATTTTATACATTTGATATTAATTTCATGAAATTAATATCAAATGTAAACAATTTTATATATTTGATATTAATTTCATGAAATTAATATCAAATGTAAACAATTTTATACATTTGATATTAATTTCATGAAATTAATATCAAATGTAAACAATTTTATACATTTGATATTAATTTCATGAAATTAATATCATATGTAAACAATTTTATACATTTGATATTAATTTCATGAAATTAATATCAAATGTAAACAATTTTATATATTTGATATTAATTTCATGAAATTAATATCATATGTAAACAATTTTATACATTTGATATTAATTTCATGAAATTAATATCAAATGTAAACAATTTTATACATTTGATATTAATTTCATGAAATTAATATCATATGTAAACAATTTTATACATTTGATATTAATTTCATGAAATTAATATCAAATGTAAACAGTTTTATACATTTGATATTAATTTCATGAAATTAATATCAAATGTAAACAATTTTATACATTTGATATTAATTTCATGAAATTAATATCATATGTAAACAATTTTATACATTTGATATTAATTTCATGAAATTAATATCAAATGTAAACAATTTTATATATTTGATATTAATTTCATGAAATTAATATCATATGTAAACAATTTTATACATTTGATATTAATTTCATGAAATTAATATCAAATGTAAACAATTTTATACATTTGATATTAATTTCATGAAATTAATATCATATGTAAACAATTTTATACATTTGATATTAATTTCATGAAATTAATATCAAATGTAAACAGTTTTATACATTTGATATTAATTTCATGAAATTAATATCAAATGTAAACAATTTTATACATTTGATATTAATTTCATGAAATTAATATCATATGTAAACAATTTTATACATTTGATATTAATTTCATGAAATTAATATCAAATGTAAACAATTTTATATATTTGATATTAATTTCATGAAATTAATATCATATGTAAACAATTTTATACATTTGATATTAATTTCATGAAATTAATATCAAATGTAAACAATTTTATACATTTGATATTAATTTCATGAAATTAATATCATATGTAAACAATTTTATACATTTGATATTAATTTCATGAAATTAATATCAAATGTAAACAGTTTTATACATTTGATATTAATTTCATGAAATTAATATCAAATGTAAACAATTTTATACATTTGATATTAATTTCATGAAATTAATATTATATGTAAACAATTTTATACATTTGATATTAATTTCATGAAATTAGGATATGTTTGATGCTTTAAAGCAGATTCAACATACATCAGTAGCTTTGGTTAGAAAGGGGTATTTAAATATTCGACACCACTTTCATTGCCTATTTTCAGATAATTTGATAAATATAGTTTGAATTTCATCGTAAAACGTTATATTAGAAGTTTTAGGCGTGTAATTAAAGATTTAAGAACACGCACATTGCAAATTTTACTAATGTAATGGATATGAATATATCCTCTTTACAAGAATATGGTTAGCTGGATAAGCCATGAATACCGACTTGTAGAGCAACTTAGGGAAATACCATTTTCGACCACGAACACTCGTTCAGTAAAACAACTCAGCAGATTATTATTCCAAACTGTAGCAAGGCCACTTAAGTACTTTAAACGATGTATATCCTTTACGCGGATAGACATATCAATAATGACATATCAGTAAAGACAGCGAATTTGAAATGAACTTCCAAGTATGAAAAAATAAAACAAACTGACACTCGATTCGAAACGATCGTACAAATTAAAAACAACTAACAAGAACCGTTAGAAAGATGTATCGTTACTTACAGAAAGTGGGTAATTTTGTTATTTCTCGCCATTTTTTTAATTGATGAAGAACTTGTAAAAGAATATGTTTATTCTATTCTTACAGAAAGTAAGAACTTGGCCTTTCATCTTAGAAAAGTTATTGTCTTCAAAAATTGAAGTATTTTCTTTGTTATTAAAATGAAACAGATTTCGGAATTAACTGAAGCACTACAAGACGCTTTACAGCAGAAATCCTAACAGAATTAGAAGAACAAAAACAATTCCAATAACAACAACAGTTAAAACAACAAAAACAATTACGACAACAAATGTAATAAAAACAATTATAACAACAACAATGAGAACAACAAAACAACACCAACAAGAAGACAGAATTGAAAAGTTATTCAAACAAATGGCAAAAAAACCCCAATAAATCACTTTTAGAAAACGTATTATCTAGGATCACAAAATCATCAAATTTTTCGGCTGAAATAATTTCAAATCTTTTCTCGGAAATTAAATACTAAACAGATATTGGTTTAATGTCTCCAGCTCATTTTTGTAGGTTTGAGACAATATTTATGAAAAATGCAAATGAAGAAAAATCACCCCATTATAACAAAAGTTGGGAACAAAAGAAAATGCTAAATTCTAATTTAATCCTTCCTGCGCAAAACGAGGACATGCCATTTAGTGAAACAATTGAAAATTTGTTGAAATTTTCGCTAAAAGAGTTTCATACGTGATATAAGCGTTTCAATATTGTAAAAGAACGGGACGATGATTTTGTATGCACGTATTGTTAACACAGTGTGAAGCATTTAAATTAAAAGCAATTATCAAGCGACATGTTCAAATGTTTGATATTTTATCAAAGATATCAAAGGATAAAAGAATTTGATCTAGAATTTTTGGTATTATAGGGCAGGACTGAAAGCTGTAAAAAGTAACGGAGGAGTGGCAGCGTCTAATAAATATAAAAAAAAATAATAATCGCATCGAAGAGAAAAGTACATCACAACACACATACTCTAAGACAAAAGTCGAATCTAAATAAAGAAAATCCTTATATGAAGGTTGTATGGTGAAAAGCATATAAAAAGGATTGTTTCCTGGTTCAGAAAATCATTAAAGTTTAGACTGTTTTACTCGATTAATTCCTAATTTAACGTCATAGAGAAAAATACGCCGAAGCAAACGGAAGGATTTATTCCGAATTTAAAAAGTGAATTCACTTGCGTTTGTTTCAGAAGAACTCGATTTTGTGGCTAAAAACAGAAGTTGAGTTCAAATTGAAAGAAAATGTTAAACCGATCTAAACACAAAAGAAAAGTACCATATTCGACAACGCAATAAATGAGGAATTAGAAAGATTGTAAAAAATGGTCGTAATTTAAAAAGTCGATTACTTAAATTGGGTGTCCCAACTGTATATATAACACAAAAAATGAACATTCAGAGTGTGTGTTGATTTTAGACGGGATTAAATGGTCGTTTAAAAAACCATGCACATCCTCTACCATCTCAAGACAATAGATTCATTAAATTAAACGGCATTTAAATTAAAGTAATTATCAAGCGACATGTTCAAGAATATTTCAAGTGTTTTCTAAATTTAGATCTTTAGTGAGCCGTACGACTGTTAAATTTAGTTTGTGTCTATCTCGAACACACAGACACCAAACAAGCTACGCACGTGTAGAACACACTGCATGCGACTGGTGACACTGATGACATAACACGCAAGACTTTTGACCTTTCCTTTCCGTTTTTTTTTTCTTATTTCTCTCTCTTCTTGCCTCGACACGACAATGAACAGACGTGACTGCATTTCGCTCCGCGAATCTACTCAATTATAGAACAAACTCTCGCCTGCACGCATGCATATATTCTCGAGGTAAGAGAACTTGATCTCGTCACGAACATAATGAGTTACCATGAACAATTTCTTAAATACAATATTCAACGAGCTTATCAGAATTTTGTTAGATCACACACATATATACGCGTAGCGAACACTTTCAACGTTATGCATGCGCTTGCATGCACGCTCTATTGTTCTTTTTCCATTATGTGTAAATAAATGTCTTTTGTATGTATGTAACACGGTATTTTTATTGTATTAATTTGAGGTCGAACTTTTGAACAAATTTAAATTCTCTACAGATCGGTAACACCGATTTCTACACATTTGTCTGAAGTTTACTTTCAGATTAAAGTCAATAAAAAATGTTCCTGTAGTGAAAATTGAGTGTGACTGCAGTCACGGAGGTGGGCTGCATGTGCGAACTCGAAACCCGAGCGATTGGAGACGAGAAGGCGACGAATCAGCAGGTTCGATTGCGCATTAATTTGCATAAATGAGATAATTTAAGGCCGGGAGTTAAGATATTTGGGAGAGTCGAGCCGTTGAATTCTCGAGAACCGGATGGAACCTGTTTAGAGCGGAGAGTGTCGCTGAGAATCGAGTCCAGATTTTTTTTTCGATTAGAAGCTATTTCAGCTTTAAATATGCGACCGAGATGAAATGGGAAATTTTAAATGATTCGCGTCGAACCTGGAAAATTAAAAGTTGTGTTGAAAAGAAAAAAGGTGTCGTTTTTAAACGATAGATTTATTTTATAAAAGTACAATTCGAGTTAAATTTTAATGTTTGAAAAATGTCATCGCTGTTAAAAGAACTTAAAATGTGATTCGAACGACCTGCGTGTATTTAAAAGTTATTTTTAAATACGGAATTTAACATGAAATCGTGTCGTGCTGAAAAGGAGAAAAAAGGTGTCGTTTTTGAACGATAGTTATTTTGGTGAGAATACAATTCAAGTCGATTTTGTTTTTGAAGAAAAAGTAGTCGCTGTTAAAAAGAATTACACTGCGATTTAGTCGATTTGTATGCAAAGTCGTTTTTAAATGAGAAATTTAAAAATCAATTTCTGTGTCTAGCGGAGTGTTGAGCGCTAGCTGTCTCTAGCAGAGTGTTGAGCGCTAGCTGTGTCTAGCAAAGACAGATACTACTTCCCTACCCAGTTTATGATCATAAGATCAGGGGGGGGGCGTGTAGTGAAAATTGAGTGTGACTGCAGTCACGGAAGTGGGCTGCATGTGCGAACTCGAAACCCGAGCGATTGGAGACGAGAAGGCAACAAATCAGAAGGTTCGATTGCGCATTAATTTGCATAAATGAGATAATATAAGGCCGGGAGTTAAGATGTTTGAGAGAGTCGAGCCGTTGAATTCTCGAGAACCGGATGGAACCTGGTTAGAGCGGAAAGTGTCGCTGAGAATCGAGTCCAGTTTTTTTTTTTTCGATTAGAGTACCTGACAATGAACACGCAAAAAATAAATTTTAAAACTATTTTTTTAATTAAAAGTAGCTCCAAACCTTGTCTAGCAAACACTGGACACAGTATTAGCTTGTATAGAATATGTAATCGCATATCTGTATGATATTTTGATTTAAAGCGAGAATTGAAGAATACGGGCTCGAGCTGAGTGTTAAAAAAGACAATCATATTTTAGAGCAGATTATTGACAGTAAAAGAAGAAAACTACATCCAGACACTGCAGAGGCTATAAAAAATCATATCCGCGCCTGATAACGTTGTTACACTCTAGATTTTCATGGTATTAGTAAGTTATTTTAGCATATATATCCCAAAGGTATATAAGACCCTGTTAAATAATTTGGTAAAAAAGCACACAAAGACGATATGGTCAGAAGAATGCGAACATGCTTTTAAAACATAAAAAGCTGATTGTCAGCAGACCTATCGTTTACGCATCTCGACCCGAAGAAGAAAATTATTGTATCAGCAGATGTTAGTAATAAATTATTGTATTAGCAGATGTTAGTAATAAATTATTGTATCAGCCGATGTTAGTAATAAATTATTGTATCAGCAGATGTTAGTAATAAATTATTGTATCAGCAGATGTTAGTAATAAATTATTGTATCAGCAGATGTTAGTAATAAATTATTGTATTAGCAGATGTTAGTAATAAATTATTGTATCAGCAGATGTTAGTAATAAATTATTGTATCAGCAGATGTTAGTAATAAATTATTGTATCAGCAGATGTTAGTAATAAATTATTGTATCAGCAGATGTTAGTAATAAATTATTGTATCAGCAGATGTTAGTAATAAATTATTGTATTAGCAGATGTTAGTAATAAATTATTGTATCAGCCGATGTTAGTAATAAATTATTGTATAAGCAGATGTTAGTAATAAATTATTGTATCAGCAGATGTTAGTAATAAATTATTGTATAAGCAGATGTTAGTAATAAATTATTGTATCAGCAGATGTTAGTAATAAATTATTGTATCAGCAGATGTTAGTAATAAATTATTGTATCAGCAGATGTTAGTAATAAATTATTGTATCAGCAGATGTTAGTAATAAATTATTGTATCAGCAGATGTTAGTAATAAATTATTGTATCAGCAGATGTTAGTAATAAATTATTGTATCAGCAGATGTTAGTAATAAATTATTGTATCAGCAGATGTAAGTAATAAATTATTGTATCAGCAGATGTTAGTAATACATTATTGTATTAGCAGATGTTAGTAATAAATTATTGTATCAGCAGATGTTAGTAATAAATTATTGTATCAGCAGATGTTAGTAATAAATTATTGTATTAGCAGATGTTAGTAATAAATTATTGTATCAGCAGATGTTAGTAATAAATTATTGTATCAGCAGATGTTAGTAATAAATTATTGTATCAGCAGATGTTAGTAATAAATTATTGTATTAGCAGATGTTAGTAATAAATTATTGTATCAGCAGATGTTAGTAATAAATTATTGTATCAGCAGATGTTAGTAATAAATTATTGTATTAGCAGATGTTAGTAATAAATTATTGTATTAGCAGATGTTAGTAATAAATTATTGTATTAGCAGATGTTAGTATTAAATTATTGTATTAGCAGATGTTAGTAATAAATTATTGTATTAGCAGATGTTAGTAATAAATTATTGTATTAGCAGATGTTAGTAATAAATTATTGTATTAGCAGATGTTAGTAATAAATTATTGTATTAGCAGATGTTAGTAATAAATTATTGTATTAGCAGATGTTAGTAATAAATTATTGTATCAGCAGATGTTAGTAATAAATTATTGTATCAGCAGATGTTAGTAATAAATTATTGTATCAGCAGATGTGAGTAATAAATTATTGTATCAGCAGATGTTAGTAATAAATTATTGTATCAGCAGATGTTAGTAATAAATTATTGTATCAGCAGATGTTAGTAATAAATTATTGTATCAGCAGATGTTAGTAATAAATTATTGTATTAGCAGATGTTAGTAATAAATTATTGTATCAGCAGATGTTAGTAATAAATTATTGTATTAGCAGATGTTAGTAATAAATTATTGTATTAGCAGATGTTAGTAATAAATTATTGTATTAGCAGATGTTAGTAATAAATTATTGTATCAGCAGATGTTAGTAATAAATTATTGTATTAGCAGATGTTAGTAATAAATTATTGTATTAGCAGATGTTAGTAATAAATTATTGTATTAGCAGATGTTAGTAATAAATTATTGTATCAGCAGATGTTAGTAATAAATTATTGTATCAGCAGATGTTAGTAATAAATTATTGTATCAGCAGATGTTAGTAATAAATTATTGTATCAGCAGATGTTAGTAATAAATTATTGTATTAGCAGATGTTAGTAATAAAGTATTGTATCAGCAGATGTTAGTAATAAATTATTGTATTAGCAGATGTTAGTAATAAATTATTGTATTAGCAGATGTTAGTAATAAATTATTGTATTAGCAGATGTTAGTAATAAATTATTGTATTAGCAGATGTTAGTAATAAATTATTGTATCAGCAGATGTTAGTAATAAATTATTGTATCAGCAGATGTTAGTAATAAATTATTGTATCAGCAGATGTTAGTAATAAATTATTGTATCAGCAGATGTTAGTAATAAATTATTGTATCAGCAGATGTTAGTAATAAATTATTGTATCAGCAGATGTTAGTAATAAATTATTGTATCAGCAGATGTTAGTAATAAATTATTGTATCAGCAGACGTTAGTAATAAATTATTGTATCAGCAGATGTTAGTAATAAATTATTGTATTAGCAGATGTTAGTAATAAATTATTGTATCAGCAGATGTTAGTAATAAATTATTGTATCAGCAGATGTTAGTAATAAATTATTGTATTAGCAGATGTTAGTAATAAATTATTGTATCAGCAGATGTTAGTAATAAATTATTGTATTAGCAGATGTTAGTAATAAATTATTGTATCAGCAGATGTTAGTAATAAATTATTGTATTAGCAGATGTTAGTAATAAATTATTGTATCAGCAGATGTTAGTAATAAATTATTGTATTAGCAGATGTTAGTAATAAATTATTGTATTAGCAGATGTTAGTAATAAATTATTGTATTAGCAGATGTTAGTAATAAATTATTGTATCAGCAGATGTTAGTAATAAATTATTGTATTAGCAGATGTTAGTAATAAATTATTGTATTAGCAGATGTTAGTAATAAATTATTGTATCAGCAGATGTTAGTAATAAATTATTGTATCAGCAGATGTTAGTAATAAATTATTGTATTAGCAGATGTTAGTAATAAATTATTGTATTAGGCTATGTTAGTAATAAATTATTGTATTAGCAGATGTTAGTAATAAATTATTGTATTAGCAGATGTTAGTAATAAATTATTGTATTAGCAGATGTTAGTAATAAATTATTGTATTAGCAGATGTTAGTAATAAATTATTGTATCAGCAGATGTTAGTAATAAATTATTGTATCAGCAGATGTTAGTAATAAATTATTGTATCAGCAGATGTTAGTAATAAATTATTGTATCAGCAGATGTTAGTAATAAATTATTGTATCAGCAGATGTTAGTAATAAATTATTGTATCAGCAGATGTTAGTAATAAATTATTGTATCAGCAGATGTTAGTAATAAATTATTGTATCAGCAGATGTTAGTAATAAATTATTGTATCAGCAGATGTTAGTAATAAATTATTGTATCAGCAGATGTTAGTAATAAATTATTGTATTAGCAGATGTTAGTTATAAATTATTGTATCAGCAGATGTTAGTAATAAATTATTGTATTAGCAGATGTTAGTAATAAATTATTGTATTAGCAGATGTTAGTAATAAATTATTGTATTAGCAGATGTTAGTAATAAATTATTGTATCAGCAGATGTAAGTAATAAATTATTGTATTAGCAGATGTTAGTAATAAATTATTGTATTAGCAGATGTTAGTAATAAATTATTGTATTAGCAGATGTTAGTAATAAATTATTGTATCAGCAGATGTTAGTAATAAATTATTGTATCAGCAGATGTTAGTAATAAATTATTGTATCAGCAGATGTTAGTAATAAATTATTGTATTAGCAGATGTTAGTAATAAATTATTGTATCAGCAGATGTTAGTAATAAATTATTGTATTAGCAGATGTTAGTAATAAATTATTGTATTAGCAGATGTTAGTAATAAATTATTGTATCAGCAGATGTTAGTAATAAATTATTGTATTAGCAGATGTTAGTAAAAAATTATTGTATTAGCAGATGTTAGTAATAAATTATTGTATCAGCAGATGTTAGTAATAAATTATTGTATTAGCAGATGTTAGTAATAAATTATTGTATCAGCAGATGTTAGTTATAAATTATTGTATCAGCAGATGTTAGTAATAAATTATTGTATCAGCAGATGTTAGTAATAAATTATTGTATTAGCAGATGTTAGTAATAAATTATTGTATCAGCAGATGTTAGTAATAAATTATTGTATTAGCAGATGTTAGTAATAAATTATTGTATCAGCAGATGTTAGTAATAAATTATTGTATTAGCAGATGTTAGTAATAAATTATTGTATCAGCAGATGTTAGTAATAAATTATTGTATCAGCAGATGTTAGTAATAAATTATTGTATCAGCAGATGTTAGTAATAAATTATTGTATCAGCAGATGTTAGTAATAAATTATTGTATCAGCAGATGTTAGTAATAAATTATTGTATCAGCAGATGTTAGTAATAAATTATTGTATTAGCAGATGTTAGTAATAAATTATTGTATCAGCAGATGTTAGTAATAAATTATTGTATCAGCAGATGTTAGTAATTAATTATTGTATTAGCAGATGTTAGTAATAAATTATTGTATCAGCAGATGTTAGTAATAAATTATTGTATAAGCAGGTGTTAGTAATAAATTATTGTATCAGCAGATGTTAGTAATAAATTATTGTATTAGCAGATGTTAGTAATAAATTATTGTATCAGCAGATGTTAGTAATAAATTATTGTATTAGCAGATGTTAGTAATAAATTATTGTATTAGCAGATGTTAGTAATAAATTATTGTATTAGTAGATGTTAGTAATAAATTATTGTATCAGCAGATGTTAGTAATAAATTATTGTATTAGCAGATGTTAGTAATAAATTATTGTATTAGCAGATGTTAGTAATAAATTATTGTATTAGCAGATGTTAGTAATAAATTATTGTATCAGCAGATGTTAGTAATAAATTATTGTATCAGCAGATGTTAGTAATAAATTATTGTATAAGCAGATGTTAGTAATAAATTATTGTATTAGCAGATGTTAGTAATAAATTATTGTATTAGCAGATGTTAGTAATAAATTATTGTATAAGCAGATGTTAGTAATAAATTATTGTATTAGCAGATGTTAGTAATAAATTATTGTATTAGCAGATGTTAGTAAAAAATTATTGTATTAGCAGATGTTAGTAATAAATTATTGTATCAGCAGATGTTAGTAATAAATTATTGTATCAGCAGATGTTAGTAATAAATTATTGTATTAGCAGATGTTAGTAATAAATTATTGTATCAGCAGATGTTAGTTATAAATTATTGTATCAGCAGATGTTAGTAATAAATTATTGTATCAGCAGATGTTAGTAATAAATTATTGTATTAGCAGATGTTAGTAATAAATTATTGTATCAGCAGATGTTAGTAATAAATTATTGTATTAGCAGATGTTAGTAATAAATTATTGTATCAGCAGATGTTAGTAATAAATTATTGTATTAGCAGATGTTAGTAATAAATTATTGTATCAGCAGATGTTAGTAATAAATTATTGTATCAGCAGATGTTAGTAATAAATTATTGTATCAGCAGATGTTAGTAATAAATTATTGTATCAGCAGATGTTAGTAATAAATTATTGTATCAGCAGATGTTAGTAATAAATTATTGTATCAGCAGATGTTAGTAATAAATTATTGTATTAGCAGATGTTAGTAATAAATTATTGTATCAGCAGATGTTAGTAATAAATTATTGTATCAGCAGATGTTAGTAATAAATTATTGTATTAGCAGATGTTAGTAATAAATTATTGTATCAGCAGATGTTAGTAATAAATTATTGTATTAGCAGATGTTAGTAATAAATTATTGTATCAGCAGATGTTAGTAATAAATTATTGTATTAGCAGATGTTAGTAATAAATTATTGTATCAGCAGATGTTAGTAATAAATTATTGTATTAGCAGATGTTAGTAATAAATTATTGTATTAGCAGATGTTAGTAATAAATTATTGTATTAGCAGATGTTAGTAATAAATTATTGTATCAGCAGATGTTAGTAATAAATTATTGTATTAGCAGATGTTAGTAATAAATTATTGTATTAGCAGATGTTAGTAATAAATTATTGTATTAGCAGATGTTAGTAATAAATTATTGTATCAGCAGATGTTAGTAATAAATTATTGTATCAGCAGATGTTAGTAATAAATTATTGTATAAGCAGATGTTAGTAATAAATTATTGTATTAGCAGATGTTAGTAATAAATTATTGTATTAGCAGATGTTAGTAATAAATTATTGTATTAGCAGATGTTAGTAATAAATTATTGTATTAGCAGATGTTAGTAATAAATTATTGTATTAGCAGATGTTAGTAATAAATTATTGTATTAGCAGATGTTAGTAATAAATTATTGTATCAGCAGATGTTAGTAATAAATTATTGTATCAGCAGATGTTAGTAATAAATTATTGTATCAGCAGATGTTAGTAATAAATTATTGTATCAGCAGATGTTAGTAATAAATTATTGTATCAGCAGATGTTAGTAATAAATTATTGTATTAGCAGATGTTAGTAATAAGTTATTGTATTAGCAGATGTTAGTAATAAATTATTGTATTAGCAGATGTTAGTAATAAATTATTGTATCAGCAGATGTTAGTAATAAATTATTGTATTAGCAGATGTTAGTAATAAATTATTGTATTAGTAGATGTTAGTAATAAATTATTGTATTAGCAGATGTTAGTAATAAATTATTGTATCAGCAGATGTTAGTAATAAATTATTGTATTAGCAGATGTTAGTAATAAATTATTGTATCAGCAGATGTTAGTAATAAATTATTGTATTAGCAGATGTTAGTAATAAATTATTGTATTAGCAGATGTTAGTAATAAATTATTGTATTAGCAGATGTTAGTAATAAATTATTGTATCAGCAGATGTTAGTAATAAATTATTGTATCAGCAGATGTTAGTAATAAATTATTGTATTAGCAGATGTTAGTAATAAATTATTGTATTAGCAGATGTTAGTAATAAATTATTGTATAAGCAGATGTTAGTAATAAATTATTGTATCAGCAGATGTTAGTAATAAATTATTGTATCAGCAGATGTTAGTAATAAATTATTGTATTAGCAGATGTTAGTAATAAATTATTGTATTAGCAGATGTTAGTAATAAATTATTGTATTAGCAGATGTTAGTAATAAATTATTGTATAAGCAGATGTTAGTAATAATTTATGTTAATATTTATGTTAATATTAATGTTAATATTAATGTTAATGTTAATGTTAATGTTAATATTAATTTTAATATTAATGTTAATGTTAATGTTAATGTTAATATTAATGTTAATATTAATGTTAACGTTAATGTTAATGTTAATGGTAATGTTAATATTAATGTTAATGTTAATGTTAATATTAATGTTAATGTTAATGTTAATGTTAATGTTAATATTAATATTAATGTTAATGTTAATGTTAATATTAATGTTAATGTTAATAGTAATGTTAATATTAATGTTAATATTAATGTTAATGTTAATGTTAATATTAATGTTAATGTTAATGTTAATATTAATGTTAATGTTAATAGTAATGTTAATGTTAATGTTAATATTTATGTTAATGTTAATATTAATGTTAATATTAATGTTAATGTTAATGTTAATGTTAATATTAATGTTAATATTAATGTTAATTTTAATGTTAATATTAATGTTAATGTTAATGTTAATATTAATGTTAATGTTAATGTTAATGTTAATATTAATGTTAATATTAATGTTAATTTTAATGTTAATATTAATGTTAATGTTAATGTTAATATTAATGTTAATGTTAATGTTAATGTTAATATTAATGTTAATATTAATGTTAATGTTAATGTTAATGTTAATATTAATATTAATGTTAATATTTATGTTAATATTAATGTTAATATTAATGTTAATGTTAATGTTAATATTAATGTTAATATTAATGTTAATGTTAATATTAATGTTAATGTTAATGTTAATATTAATGTTAATGTTAATGTTAATATTAATGTTAATGGTAATGTTAATGTTAATATTAATGTTAATGTTAATGTTAATGTTAATATTAATGTTAATGTTAATGTTTATGTTAACGTTAATGTTAATGTTCGCTCTGTGTTTGATGGACTGTTGCCTATTTCAGCGGAGCAACCATCAAACAAAAAGAAAAAAACAGATGATTAAAGTCTATAAGCCAGCTGGCACAGTTTTTTCAAGAACTTGAGGAATGGAGGGATGTATTAGGAAGTAGGAATAGTAAGCAAAATAATTGGACAAGTCATATATAACGTAAAAGAAAACAAATTTCCGAACGTGAAATCAATTGAGATCGAGGCACACTACAAAGGTCACGGAAAATACCGAAGAGATTCCAATGGAAGTTCCAATATGATGCGTTTGAAATTCCTGTCCGTATAAGTCAACAAATCAATGTATTGCCTGCTCTAGTTGAAGATCAACCGCAGTGCTCAAGCAGAAGATTCACATATCTTTCACGCACATAGACACACACATAGTGTTCCTTTTATAGAATAGTAGATATCTCTATGTATATATATGTATATACGTTTATATTTATATATACATATACATATGTATATATGTAAACATACATGCATATATATATATATATATATATAATATAATATATATATATATATGCATGCCTATTGCGGCAGCATTTTTTCATGTAAACAAGCATAAATCATCATAACATTTATATTTAATTATACTTTTTTATTTGTTCAATTTTCTTTCTTTTTCGTGTGAAAATGAAAAATGCTAATATGTATGACGAATGTTTTTACGCTATTGCTAGGGCATCTTCAGGTAGGAGTTAAACGATGTGCTGTGAAAGATTGGCAAAGAAGAAAATTAGAAATAGCATCCATAGGCTGTCGCCTGGGTGTTGTGAGGTTGACAAGAAAGTGCGTGCGGTTTGGAACTTATTCAGATAAAGAGTTCAAATAAAAAAAAATGTTGATCAAAATAAGCACCATCAGAATCAACACACGTTTGCCAACGCAAAACAAGTGTATTTTTGCCAGTAACGAAAAAATCTTCCTTTCTCGTGCCCATGAAGTTGCTGAAGGCGGTTTTGATAATGCTTAGGTTTTTTAACATTGTTCAGATTTTCTACAAAAATTATTCTGGTTCGACATGCATGAAAAATATATTTACAATCTCTAATAAAAATGAAAGAAAACATTTTTAAAGAAGGTAAACTGCTTTCGTTAATTCACCTGATTTCTGTGACAGAAATGTTTGCTATGTGCAGTCACACTTCACTAAGTTGTCAGGGTCGTCTGAAATTCCATCCACCAACAAAAGAATGTCTTTGTAATGGTCACGTGATACAGAAACATGTTCAAATGTGATAATCAAATACCTTTCTTTTTCGGTTGGAATTTCCTGGGTGTGTCATTTGACGCAAATACGTTTTATTAGATTTTATAACAATATAGAAAAATACTCATCTTCCCTAATTAAGTTCCTGTTTTTCCAAGAGGCAACTGAACAGGTTATGTTTTATTTGTTCAAGAGTGCTCTTTATGAGAGTTAAATCTCCACTGTAAACTGACCTTGTGTAAAAGTTTAAATTAATTAAAATTCCCGAATTAATCAACGAGCAACATGAGCAACACAGACAGGAGTATTTGTTTTGAAACAATACGGTGACAAATAATTAAAAACTGCTAATATTTAGATTTAATAAGCTCATAGATTTCTATGTTTATGAATTTATTACGCAATCATAGTTAAGAGCCAAACGAACAACGGATACATGCTGATCAAAACTTTAAGATCACTTAAAAAAAATTTTTTTTTTAACTTTTTTTAAGGATAGATTTTAAACTCTTCCAACTTAAGGTTACCAATACTACAATCTAAAAGGTTATATAAACAAAGAGCTACATTCCAAAGATTTATTTTTTTAAATTTATATTTTTATTAAATTAGGCTTTTTATACATGATCAAAATTATAAGACCAGAGACCAAAATTCTATTGAATTGTACAAAAAGTGTGTGAAAACACCCAACAATCAAACTTAATTATGAGTTCTACCTCCACTGATTTTGATGATTTCAAAGATTCTTTGGGGCATGCTACAAATAAGGGTTTCCATTAAGATGCGGGGGATCCTGCTCCAGTTTCTGAAGATGGCTTCATTGTTCATTTTTTGTTGAATATTGTTTGCCATTTCGATAAATCTCTCTTGTCATCCATCCCCAAACATTTTCAATTGGGTTCAAGTCCGGTGAGCATGCAGGATTTCCCAAGAGATAGACTCCATTTTCTTGTAGAAAGCTCAAGGTCCGTCTTGCAGTATTGATTGCAGCATTATCCTGTTGGAATAACCATCCCCAGACAAACGATGACGCTCCATCATCAATGATGTTTTTGTAGCACGCTAACATAACCAGCTGCTGTCTGACGACCCTGCACCACCTGGAGCTCCATCGTCCCTCTGTAACAAAAGGCATTCCATACTATTACGGACCCTCCACCACTATGATGTGTGCAAAAAATTTCAAGGGCATGTTTTTGTCATGCCAATATCGCTGGAAGCCATCAGGACCATCTAAATTAATTTTTTTCTCATCAGAAAACAGGACTTTTCCACTTCTCAACATCTCAGGTTTGGTATTCACGACCAAATCTTAAGCGGTCCACTTAAGTGACGTGGAAGCAATCGAGGAATTTGTTTACGCTTTTTATTTACCATGCCTTTTGTTGTAAGTGTCGTCTAATGGTTACTGGATTGCAATCAGTATATGTGACTGCCTTAATTTGACGAAAAGAAAGTCCTCTGTCATTCATAACAACCCGTCTGATTCTTCTACTCAACGCAGGAGAAATTTTTTTTTTGGGGGGGGGGCTACCAAAGGATTTTGCTTTTCTATAACTCTCGGTGTTCTTTAGAAAGTTGAAATAACAGTTTTACTGCAATTTACCTTAGCTGCTATCGCTCACTGGGACAAATCTTGCTTATGACGTCATAGAATTCGAAACTTCAGTTAGTTTTCTTGTTTTGGGCATGGGAACAACTTTACGCAGTGATTGCTAATATCTAATTGAACAAAAATATTAGAATTACCATAAATCTAACAATTTATACGGTTGGTATTATAATTTTGATCATGTGTAAAAAGCCTATAAGCATAAGTAAAAAAAATAAATAAATAATAAATAACATAATTTTTACTGTTTTTAAGTCCGTTATGCGCGAATCGTTTAAATTTGTGACGTCAACCATCACATGACTGATGTATTTTTACTAAACATGGTTTATTTTGTTTTACATTTCCTTATTATTTCAGATTATCGCAATATTTTTGATCAATACAAAGATGTAAAACCGATTTTAATTTTGCTCGTGTTTTATACGCTAAAATATAATCTTATTTATGCAGATTTAGTATTTATTATTATTGATTACTATACTGTGCACAATATATCATAGTGATTTCAAAAGCAATATATATATATATATATATATACCAGCTAAGTTCAAAATTAACCTAAATTGTTCTCCAATGTTGTTAGTTACCATCTGAGCTATGTCCAAACACAAAGCATCATATAAAAAATGTTCAATGTATATATGTGAATGCATAGAACTTACACATTACTACGCCGGCCAAACATTTTTTTTTTTCAATTTTGACCAATTAGCAGATATTTTATCGCCTAAAAATCCAATCGATTTTGTTCTACAGGTCATGTAAGACATATATCAAGTTTACAGTATGAAGATAAAATTGATGAGGTAGTTTGATAGAGAAGTTCCGAGGTAAAGATAAAGATTTACACAACATGCAGCTGCAAACGCAATCATGCCAAATGTAGAAAATATGCTCCAATATGCATGATTATAAAATGAGGAGCCATAATATTGAAACGAATATGCATAATAGTGAAATGAATTTGAATAATAATTAAAACAATATGTATAATAATTAAATTATGTTGCATAATAATTAAATGATTATGCATAATACTTAAATGATTATATAACTAAATGAATATGCATAATAATAAAATGAATATGTGTAATAATGAAATGAATATGCACAAAAATGAAATTAATATTCATAATAATGAAATGAATATGCATAATAATGAATTAAATATGCATAATAATGAAATGAATACGCATAATAAAGAATTTAATATGCAAAAAAATGCCATGAATATGCATAATAATGGCATGAATATGCATAAAAATGAAATGAATATGCATAAAAATGACATGAATAAGTATAATAATGAAATGAATATGCATAAAAATGAAATGAATAAGTATAATAATGAAATGAATATGCATAAAAATGAAATGAATATGCATAAAAATAAAATGAATAAGTATAATAATGAAATGAATATGTATAATAATCAAAATAATTATGCATAATAATGAAATGAATATGCATAATAATTAAATGAATATCCATAATAATGAAATTAATATGTATAATAATGACATGAATATGCATAAAAATGAAATGAATATGCATAAAAATTAAATGAATATGCATAAAAATGAAATAAATATGCATAAAAATGAAATGAATATGTATAATAATGAAATGAATATGCATAATAATAAAATAAATATAGATAATAATGACTGATTATGAATAATAATGAATTTAATATGCATAATAATAAAATGAATATTGATAAACATGACTGAATATGCATAATAATGACATGGATATCTATAATGATGAAATTAATATGCATAACAAATATATGAATATGCATAATAATGAAATAAATATGTATAATAATGAAAATAATTATGCATAATAATGAAATGAATATGCATAATAATTAAATGAATATCCATAATAATGAAAGGAATATACAAAATAATGACATGAATATGCATAATAATGAAATGAATATGCATAATAATCAAATAAATATGTATAATAATTAAATGAATATGTATAATAATCAAATAAATATGTATAATAATTGAATAAATATGCATAATAATAAAAATGATTATGTGTAATAATTAAATGAATATACATAATAATGAAATAAATATGTATAATAATTAAATAAATATGCATAATAATTAAATCAGTATGTGTAATAATTCAATGCATATGCATAATAAGTAAATAAATATTATAATACTAAAATAAATATGCATAATAATAAAAATAAATATGTGTAATAATTAAATGAATATGCATAATAATTAAATAAATATGTATAATAATTAAATAAATATGCATAATAATTAAATTAATATGCATAATAATCAAATGAATATGCATAATAATGAAATAAATATGTACAATAATTAAATGAATACGCATAATAATGAAATAAATATATATAATAATAAAATGAATATGAATATTAATGAAATTAATATGAATAATAATGAAATGAATATATATAATAATTTAATGAATATGCATAATAATTAAATGAATATGAATAATATTGAAATGAATATGTATAATTATTAATGGAATGAATATGCATAGTATGACAGAATATGCATAATAATGAAATGAATATGCGTAACAATTAAATGAATATACATAATAATTAAATAAATATTTCAATTAATTAAATGAATATGCATTATAATTAAATTAATATGCATAATAATTAAATGAATATGCATAATAATAAAATGAATATGCATAATAATGAAATGAATATGCATAATAATTAAATGAATATGCATAATAATTAAATGAATATGCATAATAATGAAATGAATATGCATAATAATGAAATGAATATGCATAATAATTAAATGATTATCATAATATTTAAATGAATATGCATAATAATTAAATGAATATGCATAATAATTAAATGAATATGCATAATAATTAAATGAATATGCATAATAATGAAATGAATATGCATAATAATGAAATGAATATGCATAATAATTAAATGATTATCATAATATTTAAATTAATATGCATAATAATTAAATAAATATGCATAATAAATAAATCAATATGCATAATAATTGAATGAAACGAATAATGCAAAAGAAACAGAAAAATGGAACAGTCAATTAATAAAACTTTATTTTAAATTTAATGTGCCAATTAGACAAACACAAACATTGTGGGGGTTATAATGTACCTTGAAATATCAATGTAAGTGAATAGTGATAATGTATGCACGAATATAAATGTCTCAAAAGTGATTACTAGTGCTTGGACAATAGCAATTCCTTTCAATTGTTTGACTCTCCAGTGTGTATCCGTTAATATCTTATATGCTTTTATATAGAGTGATGTGATTCTCGGTTGATTACTTGTGTCTTTGTGGGATACATACCCAAGAATCAAAACAACGAAAAGAATCTGATGTTGTCATAGCCCTAGTGATAATGTACACATATAAATGTGTGTGAAAATTGTCGCCATCCCTTTGTGCGTTCAGGACCAACACTTCTGGTTTTATTTACAAACGTTGTGATGTGCTGTTCTGGGTATTTGTAGTAAAACATGGAATCTTTCAAGAATAAAGAATAGCGAGAAGGACTGTGTTCTTGTGGTTCGCAAAGAATTGCCAGATTATATGGTTTGGCAGTTACTTTTTTCCCGAGTTTGCTCTGGCTATCACATACTCATGCTTGTTTTTTTTTTTTTTTTTTTTTTACATGGGTGTCACCACTTATCAAGGCCCAGAGGCCAATTAAGGATAAGGGTTAATAGGTATACATTAGTCATTGTGATTTTAGCATAGTAAACAGTGGGAATTTTGTAACTTGGATTACTTAGGGGGACGATTCAATTAGAACTTGTTCACATTGGACTTTTTCTTTTTTTTTTTCATAGGTATCAACACATTATCAAGGCCAAGAGGCCACTCAAGGATAAGGGTTAAAGAGTGTACAGTAGAAATTGGACAATATAATAATCATTAGTGATGAAAATTTGTTAAATTTGATAACTTATATGGAACGGCTCATCAAGAACTTTCCATTCTCTATGATTTTTCTCGCCCTTTTGGCTGTTTGTACCAGTAACATCGTTTGTATGTGGTTAGTTTTTCATTGACGTCCATTTTTATATTATATTATTATAGAGGTCTTTTCTGTTTATATAAGTCATATTGTTCATGTTCCATATTTCATTCAAGTGAAAATCTAAATGATACCCCCTTTCATCAGTCTTTTCATCCTCTTTTACTCATCATTGTTTCATATCCTTTTTGCTGATTTCACTTTCATTTTCTTCGTTTTGTGAAATCTTCCTCTTCTGTGTATCTAATTGCGTTTACGTACTGCTATTCTATTCCAATTTCATTATGATTATCATTATCTCGTTATGTAACCAAATTTTTTTGTCAATGTTTCCGCTTTTTCATCAGTGCCATGCTTTTTATAGTTCTTATCATTTCCTTGATTCGAATTTCTTTAACTTTATTTAATTCTCCTTAGTATTTATACTATTACATCGATATTTCATGTTGTATCAATTTTCTCGCAAACTCTGTGTATTTGCTTAGTTTTTCTGTTTCCTTCGTGTTTACCATGTGACCTGAAAGAACAAAATATACTATTTCTCGATTTTTCGTTTTTGCTAACTATTATCATGTCCAGCTTTCATACTTGGATGAATTTGTCCGTTACTATTTCAATGCCACAAAATATTTTATAATTGTCATTATTGTTATTATTTTGTTAAGATTCCATCGTTTTGTATTTGATATTTGGTGATGTCTGAAACTAGTGTTTACTTTTAGTTATTAATTGTGACCATTGTAATAAAACGTATGGAATTAAATATACGCAGGAAATAAGGTAAAAGAAACAAATATATTTAAAAATAAGTAAATAACGAAGGAATAACAACCAATATTTTATTAGCTGTTATTCATTCGTTCATTCATTAAAAAAACAAGAACGAAATGTGATTGAAAGTAGAGAATTATGAGAGTGAATGCCTGCAATTGGACCAGAAAATAAAAAAAATAAAATCGGAGTTGATGAAAACCTGAAAGTTATAACGGTGGTGAAACGAGCATTGTATATTGATATTACCTTTTTAACTGACAATTTTAGCCAGAATGACATTCTTTGCATGCCGAGATTGTATTGGTCAATATAATATCATGTCACATTAGCATCAGAATTGAATATGCTTCCTCCAAACAGTTGAGTTATCTTTAAATAGTTTAAAGGAATCGGATACACTATGCCGTACAAAACTTCGCTTTATCTAAATTTCTTTACAAAAAGTTCACATACGTTCATTGTTATCTTTATTAATCGACAAACAAACGAATGCATTTTAAAATCATAATTATTTCAAACCATTTTTAACTTACTTTTCCATAAAAACATTATTCCACCTGTTGATCATGCGTAAGAAAATAAATCAATGAAATTATTAAATCACGCGTGGTTATTATTGATTAAAACTCCTCCTTTGGAATCAGTCCACAGATTTAACATTACATTTACTCTGATACGGCAATTCAATCAATAAGACTTGCTGATAACACTTGGTTTTTAATGAAATCTAAGTTTAGAGAGAAAGTTTGAAATTAAGACAATCATACCTGATGTTAAACTCGTGTTAACAACTTTGAAGAATGTAACACAGTACAATAAAGCACCATTTTAAAGAAATAATTTTCCAAGCAATAAATTGTCGAGAAAGAAAACAGAACAGAAATAAAACCATGACTTATTCTACAAAAATGAATTTAGACGATTTACAAATAGAAATCATTGAGTGAGAAGAAATTGAAACAAAAAATTGTCTTATAAAAAATTATTTATTAAAACATAAAAATTGTTTCATGAAAATTCATTCATTAAAACATGAACATTGTTTTATGAAAACTTATTGATTAAAAACATAACATTAATTTATGAAAATTTATTCATTAAAACATGAAAATTGTTTTATAAAAATTTATTCATTAATTATAAAAAATAATTTATGAAAAATTATTCATAAAAAAATTCGTGTTTAATGAAAAATTATCAATTAAAACAAATATTATTTTATGAAAATTAATTCATCGATAAAATTGTTTTATATAAATTATTCATTAAAACATAAAAATTCTTTATTAAAACATACAAATTGTTTTATGAAAAATTATTCATTAAAACAAGAATCTCTCAGTCAAACGCCAAGATCTAATAGATCTTCTAATTTACTAACGAGATTAGAATACGACTCGAAAGCAATGTAAGCGTAGTAGACCAAGAAACGTGCAAATTGGTAAAGGTGATCCCTTACGGATACTTTTAGGTTCATATTAAGCGCTCACGAAAGAAGGATGCACTGAAAATTGTTTTACTGTTAAGTTTAATGAGATTTAAATCATACGCATCCAATTTGATTATTCGAAGACTATAAAATGGTTATTTCAATTTATTTAATTAAATATTTTAGAAAACTATGATTTAAATCATGCAAACTCCAATTTTATAAATAACCGTATGGTTTTCAGTTATTTTAATATGTTTGAGTCAGACATTTTAAAGTATTTTAATAATAAAAGATCTCTGTTATTTTTATAGTCAATCAATCAGAAAAAATATGCGTAGTGGTATTTGTATGTAAAAATGTGCATTTGTATGAATCAGCTAGGAATTTTTTGATAGTTCGATATTAGTTTCCCCAAGTTTTTGGAAAAAAAAACGAATGGAGCACACAAAGACTGCCAGCATCCACACATTAAAAATTATGACATGAAAGAGTATTCATTTCATCACCGACACTTCTCACCGATTTTTTTTAACAAAAATTTGTTTTTTTCGCTTGCTTTTTAGGTTTTACTTCACCAAAAGCAAATCAAGGCCATTATTGGTGATTGTTCTCGTATTAAGTGAAGCATGTCTCTTGTTCTATGCAGTTCTAAAAGATCCATCTTCCTATGCTTTGCCTTTTAAATTTTTCATGAAACAATTTTTATGTTTTAATGAATAATTTTTCATAAATCAATGTCCATGTTTTAATAAACTTTTACAAGTTAGCTTTCTATAAAATAATGAGACTGTCAAAGGAATAGATTATTGTAATTCAGGTGAATAGAAATTCCGATTAAATAATTGCATTTTCAACACAAATCAAATCGTTTTAATCACGTAAACCTAAATGAAAAATGACTTCATTACTTTCGTACAGCGGCCATCATAAGACGCTAAACGATTGTCTTGTTAGAATCGGTGAAACGGTAGTGCATTATATTTTGTTGTTATATCAAATTCGTCGTGACATTTTCGACGGCGATTCAAATGTTGAAAAGGTCATTTCTTGTCACTTGGTGGGTCGACGTGTGTCTGTAATCTCAATATAGCCATTGTCATAAAGGTCAAAATGGTCAAATATGTTGAGTGTTCAGGCCACGAGCCTCGGATGCCTTTTCCCAATACTTTCTATGACCATTTCATACATATATGCAATGTACGGCTAGGCCGAAAGATGTAACATTTAAACGAGATCAATCTAAAGTGTTGTCTTCAGAAGCAAAATCAATAAAGTATCTATACATCTATCCAAGCGCATCTTTCACTATGTATGTGCCTTCCGTTTTATCGCTGTTAGTATCTATCTTTATTTCTTTGACTGATCCAATTTATATTTCAATCGTTTAGTGTTTATTTCTTTATGCTTCCCTCTCTCTGACGCGCACATCTTTTTTTTACCCTTCTCGTTCTTTCTGTTCGCTTCCAAAGATCGGTTGTTTTCAGACAAGGAAAATCCACTCAGAAGCGAATCGGAAAATGTGTAAAAACATGAGAAGTAAAAGAAATTATGTGAAATTCTGAAAACTCGGAGTTTTTGTTCTTCTTCCGGCGTGGATAGAGAGTTAACATAGAGCCGTAATTTTCAGATTGCTATCCTTCTGCCTTGTAAAGTATGCCTATTCAGGCAAAGGCTAGAAAAAAGATCCCCTAAAGATCAAATTAAACAAGACTCCAGCGGCGGAGCTATTAAGTGTCAACGAAAAAGCACAACATCTGTCGGGCTAACAATAAAGCGAAATTTGCTTGATCAAAAATCCGGCAAACCGATAAGCTAGCATCGCGTAGGCTGTGTATTTCATTCTCTTGAGCCGTAACTGGAAACAATGTGGGCTAATGAGTGTGCTGGTCAGTGCACAGTCATGACCAACCCAGGATTGCTGGCCACCACTGTACTAGGGATTGCAACGGCAATGGTATCTACTACTACTTAGTTTGTTTGCAGAACGCCAACTCATGGTAAGCAACACAATCTTAAGACTACCAAAATGACAGAAGAGAATGTGGAGAAACATCCTATACAAACGCTAGCATATCCTGGACTATGTTCTAACCAGTAGAACATCGGGATATGGTGGCCCTAGAATACGTTTTTTTTTCAGGTTACGATGTGGAAACGGTGTTTTTCCGGACCCTTGTTACGGTATTTGCCCCGCCTTACAGTGTTATTTATAATGTTATTTAATTATATACATGTGTTTTATATACTGTACTGTATTTTGTTACTTATGTTTCATGCTGTATCCCGGGCTTCTTACATATATATATATATATATATATATATATATATATATATATATATATATATATATATATATATATATATATATATATATAATTCAGGAATTCAAGTTTGCAAAAAAAAAAAAAGAATGTAGAAACTTAAAAATAAGATATTAGTATATTAATACCAATATTTATAGTACAATCCTACACTAGGAGTGTCAGAAGCCGCCATTGGAAACCCGTGAATAAACATTTGATTATATGGACACTCTCTGTTTCGAAGCTTATAATCAATATGAAAATGTAATTTCAAACACTATTTTTTTTCAATAAAATGAGGAAAGACCAATTTTTAAAATAAAAGGTTTAATCGAAAAAAATACAATATTTTTTTTCATCAGTTTTCTTTCAAAAAGATTTCACGAAATCAACGAATTTTAACGGAAACAAATTTAAAAAAAAATAAATATAAATGCCAAAAAATCACTTACCTATTGTGAGACTAACCGTAGCCCTCGGCGCAAGAGGGTCCGTGTGTGCCTGGCGTGCGGGGTGGTGGCTGATCCTGTGGTCGGGGCAGCGGAAGAAAGAGTTCCAAGATGGCGCCTGCCTGCTTTTATTAGAGATGGAATCTCGCAGGATCGTGCGAGATCTCGCGGGGATGCAAATTAGCTAGGCCATCTTGAGGAATAAAAATCGGTCCATTGGAGGTGCGAGGCAGTCGGGTTCTGACTTCGTGGCGATCAGTACAGTGACCGTTGGGTTCCGTTAGTGACCATTGGGTTCCGTTTCTATTCGTGCAGTCAGCTGAACTTTGTTAGTTACCTTCGCGCCGTGGCTGTCATTGTTTGTTGGTTCGCTATGTGTTGCCGTGGTTCTTCAGTGAAACGCTTCGTCGCCCACGACGAGACTCCCCGTCTCCTACACGTCGGAAACTACACAAGATACTCTTTCAAGCTATTTCGCCCCCCCCCACTCCGAACTTGGTTTTCTTTTCTTCAATGGCGGATAGGTTCGATCTAAAGTTGATACCGGAATTCGACGGATCCGACCCGGTACTCAGCTGGGTTGAGAAGGTCGAGTTAAATTGTCAGTTGTCCGGCGTGAAAAATATCGAGCGCGTGATTCCTCTGCGGCTGACCGGCGGGGCCTTCGCTGTATATCAGCAACTCAGCGCTGAGGAGAAGTGTGACTACTCGAGTATCAAGGCGGCGTTGTACAGGGCGTTCGCCACTGACCCCGCCACTGCATGGGAGCAGTTTGAGACGAGGTCTATACGCTTGGGCGAAACTGTGGATGTGTATCTTGCCGAGCTTAAGAAGCTGACGGTGTTTTTCGGCGGTCTTCCCGAGAGGGCCCTAGCCTACAAATTCCTGTCAGGACTCCCCGCTGGAGCAAAGCAGCTCCTGCGAACAACCTCTACCATGTCCTCACTACCGCTGAGTGACCTAGTGGACAGAGACAGGACAATAATGAAGGATGACTCGACGGTGCAGGAACCGGTAGTCGCCGTCGCACAGGCCCCACCAAGTGACGAAGGACCGTCTCAGGGACCCAGCCCGCAAGGTGATGTCATCTGCTACAGATGCAACGGGCGGGGCCACATGGCAAGAAATTGTAGAAGGCGGTCGACGGCTGTTCGCTGCTACCGCTGTAACAAGACTGGGCACATGGCCCGAGACTGTGCAGGAAACGGGGACGGGGACAAGGTGCCAGTGCCGACCTCTTCCCCGAACAGAAAATAAACAAGGCGCTCCCTGTCATTCAGGTCCGAGTTAATGACACGTTATGTTCAGCCCTCCTTGATTCCGGTTGCTCCCGCACCATAGTGTGTGCGGACTTCTGTCGGGCGTGGAAAAAGAAGAACGTCAGGATAACTACCATTACTGGAAAAATACGAATGTGTTGCGGCGTGGGTGTGGTACACATTCGCACAAGAACTGGAAACTCGGCCAACGTCGAAGCGCTGGTGACACGCAAAAAGCCGCTGAGTTTCGACCTGTTGCTAGGCTACGATGCCATCAAAGCCCTGGGCGGCGTGCGCATAATGCGCGCTGGCGTTGTAGAGTTTCAGGATAGGCCCCCGGTGTGCGCAGCACTAAGAGTTGACCAGCCGGACTTCAGTGCGGAGTTCGACGACCAACAGAAGGCGTGGACCGCCACTTGGAGGTGGTTAGAAGACAGCTGGGAGTGGACGTGACCTGGAGTCGGTTGGGTATGGATACAACCCACTACGGCAGCCAACACTTCCTCACGCTGATAGACTGCGGGCGAACGAGGTTCGCGATTTGGCGCCAATTAGCGAGGCAGGATTCCACCAGTGTCATCCACGAATTGGAATCCATATTCTACGAAAGGGGGCCGCCTGAGGAGATCCTCACGGATAACGACATGGCGTTCTGCAGCAGGGAATTCAGGCATTTTATGGACAACTGGGGGATCCGCCTTCGACACCGATGCGCGTATGTGCCGAGCGGCAACGGCATAGCAGAACGGTGCCACCGAACCGTGAAGAGGATCGCGGCCAGGAAGAAGTGTATGATCGCGGAGGCGGTTTACAGATACAACACAACGCCTAAGGATGCCATGACTGGCGGCAGTGCGCCCACTGATGCGATTCATCACTACCACGTGCGCGTCAAGGACGTTGAAGTGTGTCTACCCGACCAACGAGAACCCCAGGGGACGTACCAAGTGGGAGACACTGTCTGGGTGAAGCCACCCGGCGGCCGGTGCACCAGCAGCTTTTGGAGGGGGCGGGTCACCGGCGTCATCAGTGAACAGGCCATACTAGTCGATGATACTCCGCGCCACGTAAGGATGTCCGGCTCGCTCTAAGCGCTGACCAATCGGCGAGCAGTGGAAGTAGCGAGTCATCCGACGATAAGCGATGGATCCAACCCGTGCCCCACGAACCTGGTGACTCAACTGCGAGCAGTGGAAGGAGCGAGTCATCCGACGATGAGCGATGGATCCAACCTGTGCCCCACGAACCTGATGACTAAACTTCGAGCTCTAATGCTGATGCTGATGCTTCCGATGCCACTTCTGAGAGCTCCGATGAAGAAGTCCCGGCAATGCCCCTCCGCAGGAGTGCTCGAATCAAACGGCCACGTCCGCCGTGTCACGTATGTGATCTGGAGACCAGGGGGGAGTGTGAGACTAACCGTAGCCCTCGGCGCAAGAGGGTCCGTGTGTGCCTGGCGTGCGGGGTGGTGGCTGATCCTGTGGTCGGGGCAGCGGAAGAAAGAGTTCCAAGATGGCGCCTGCCTGCTTTTATTAGAGACGGAATCTCGCAGGATCGCGCAAGATCTCGCGGGGATGCAAATTAGCTAGGCCATCTTGAGGAATAAAAATCGGTCCATTGGAGGTGCGAGGCAGTCGGGTTCTGACGTTCGTGGCGATCAGTACAGTGACCATTGGGTTCCGTTAGTGACCGTTGGGTTCCGTTTCTATTCGTGCAGTCAGCTGAACTTTGTTAATTTCCTTCGCGCTGTGGCTGTCATTGTTTGTTGGTTCGCTGTGTGTTGCCGTGGTTCTTCAGTGAAATGCTTCGTCGCCCACGACGAGACTCCCCGTCTCCTACACGTCGGAAACTACACAAGATACTCTTTTCACCTATAAAAAATAAACTAAGCAATGGGTGCTTCCATTCTTCATTTATAAGAATTGGCCATATTTATATTTTATATTTGTTAAGTTTGCAAGTTGAAACAAGTAACGTAGAAAGCAATACAAATGACGACTCAACAAACAAAGGTAGATCGAATAAGAAGTGTATTAGGAAAAGGTATATTTACAGGATATTTACATAATGGTGTCAAATAAGAGAGTCTTTGCTGGAGAAACATATCTGCTCTTGGCGGCCTTCAGTGGCTTCTGGTGAACACACACTCAGACTAACTGAGCCTTCCTATTTATGTGTAATTACTATCCACATATGTAAATGAATGTGTGCCACCACAACAATATTCCATGTATCTTTTTAAATAAAAGGATTTTTAAAGCAAGTGTCCCAGAAAATCGCATTTTCGTAACTCGTTTCCGCTATTAGCTTAAAGCCGTGTAGCTTCGGATTTTCACGTTATCAAATATAGAGGTCTGTAAGAGACATAATTGAATGTTTCCTTGCGCAAACTTTTCAATAAATGTTCCTAAAAGTATATTTTGATAAATTTTTATGCATTAAATGTTTTGGTTTTCGCCCAGTATGTCTTTCTCATTTTCTGTTTTTAAATAAAAATGTATTATAAAAACTTTTACGTTCTCATTAATTAAATCGAAACATTTCCAATCAAACAATTATAGATATATATTCTCTTTCACTATCCTTATTTACTTTTTTGTCATAGTTCTTTCCGGAAATAATTAATATCTAGTTTCAGTTTTTTGTTATTTTTTTTCTAACTTCGGACATACTTTAAAATAATCATTTCTGCCTTGGATTTCTACGACAGGTGCGTGAAATGAAATGGCATCTCCAGTTTCGGCGATAAAATGTAGAAATACCTTAAAAACTAATAGTTCATTTTTACTCAGATAAAGAGTTTTAAAAGGCAACAGAAAATTATGCTACAACTTCATCATAAGTTACAGATAATAATAATCGTGTGTGGTAAAAAATGAACTTACCGTTTCCATTTTGGCAGAGGTTTTCTTTAGAGACGAGGATGCCGAAGGAAGGATAAAATATAAAAAACGAAACACCGTCGTCGTCGTCGTCGTCGTCGTCTTGACTAAAAGTAAAAATATATCAAATGAAAATATTGATATATATAAAGCTTGTATAAATTGTAATACGAAAAGCAGAAAATGAAATTCTAAACACCGTCTGTGCGTGTTGGTTGTTTAAAAAGAAATAGGAATAAATATTGGTTGGCTGGTCTTTGCTTTATGACATGTGACTTATCTCCCCTTTGTAATTATTATGACATTTTTGAAGTTGGTCCCGATGGATTACCGTACATGAAAATCGGCTCACATTTCAGTCATCATTTTTCGGCGATTATACGAAAACTAGTCGACGAAATGTTGAATTTTTTTTTCTTCTCTCTTGAAATACGTGAGTTTTTTTATTTGATACATATTTTTCTTCTTTGTGGAGTTAATATGTTTTTTTATATTAAAAAAAAACATTGAATGAAATAGAAATAATTATCATAATTAAACGAAACTTTCTGTACAATATAATAAGATTATACGATTTCACAAAAACTCAACGTGGTTTTTAGAAAAAGGTTTTAAACTTTGGACTTTACAGGTAAATTTGCAAATAACTGTATTTTTTTGTTTGTTTTAAATTAGCTTATTTTATTCATTGATCTTTTATCTTCACTTTGTGATATATAAATTTGAGGTGAGAAAATGAATTATTTTCATTTTAATAGACATTTCAAAATGGGATGGATTTTAAAAAAACCTTGTCTAAACTTTTATATTGACTTTATTGGAAAGAGCATAAAATTTCACACTGAACCTGAAAATATCGTAAAAATTGAACCAATAAAAAAATTTCGATAGATTTTTAAAGTGAAAACATTGAAAACAGAATTAACTCATAAAATTCAATTGATGTCATTACGTAAACAAAATGGCTGCATGAACGCGCACAGGCACTTTGTAAACACTGTTTTTTTTTAAATAAAGAATAATATTTCTATTATGTTTTAAACGACGTTAATAGTTTATTTCGGAAGTATATTCCATAAAGAAAATAAATAACCCACTTTAAAAAGAGAAATAACCAGTTTTTTTTTATATTTTATTCGCAGTTTTTTTGTTAGGGGACTCAAAAATTCCCCAAAAATTCTGACACACTTAAACTTACACAGATGAAAATACTACATATTCAAGATAAAATATCGTTGTACGAAGGAAGCTAAAATTTTACAAAATGTATTATTCAAAACAAGACATACACATTAAAAATGATTATTTCCTAATTTCATATATTTCAGAGAATGTCTTCCATCCTCAGAAGAAACCAGTGAATAAAGTAACATTTATATAGAATAGATATACTGTTTCTGCTTAGCACATAGTTTAAAAACTTCAGAGTATGAAAGTAATGTTTTAAAGATATAGAAATACAAAGATCTAAAAAGATATTTAACTTGAAGTCAACATATAAATATAAAACAGAATTGCAATAAAATCCAAACCAACAGCAATATAGCGGACTTATCGAGTCGTAAAATAAGCTTAAATATATGTTAATTTATACAGATTTTGTATTAATTATTACAGATCCAATCCTCTATTGAATATTATATTATATCTAATATATAGTGGTGATTTTAAACGTTAAATAAATATGCATAATAATGAAATGAATATGCATAATATTGAAATGAATATGAATAATAATGAAATAAATATGCATAATAAATAAATGAATATGCTTGATAATGAAATGATTATGCATGAACATTAAATGAATATGCATAATAGTGAAATTAATATGTAGCATAATGAAATGAATTTGCATAATTATGAAATGAATGTGCATAATTATGAAATGAATATGTATAATAATGCAATGAATATGTATAATAATGAAATGAATTTGCATAATAATTAAATAAATATGAATAATAATGAAATGGATATGCATAATAATTAAATTAATATGTACAATAATGAATTGAATATGCGTAATAATGAAATGAATATACATAATAATTCAATTAATATGTAAAATAATGAAATGAATATGCATAATAATTAAATAAATATAAATAATAATAAAACTAATATGCATAACGATGAAATGAATATACATACTAATTAAATTAATATGTATAATAATGAAATGAATATGCATAATAATGAAATGAATATGCATAATAATCAAATGAATATGTATAATAATGAAATGAATATGTATAATAATGAAAGGAATATACATAATAATGAAATGAATATGTATAATAATGAAATGAATATGCGTAATAATTAAATGAATATGCACAATTATTAAATGAATATGCATAATTATGAAATGAATATTCATAATAATGCAATGAATATGCACAATTATTAAATGAATATGCACAATTATTAAATGAATATGCATAATTATGAAATGAATATTCATAATAATGCAATGAATATGCACAATTATTAAATGAATATGCATAATTATGAAATGAATATTCATAATAATGAAATGAATATGCACAATTATTAAATGAATATGCACAATTATTAAATGAATATGCATAATTATGAAATGAATATTCATAATAATGCAATGAATATGCATAACAATAAAATGAATATGCATAATTCTGAAATGAATATGCATAATAATAAAATGAATATGCATAATTATGAAATTAATATGCATAATTATGAAATGAATTAGAAAGTAAAAGAAATTAGCACATAGTTTTAAAAATTCAGAGTATGAATGTAATGTTTTAAAGATAATATAGAAATACACAGATCTCAAAAGATATTTAACTTGAAGTCCACGTACAATTATGAAAAATAGAATTGCAATAAAATCTAAACCAACTGCAAGATAACGGACTTATCGAGTCGTAAAACAAGCTTTAATATATGTTTATGATAATTAAATGAATATGCATATTAGTGAAATTAATACGTATAATAATGAAATGAATTTGCATAGTTATGAAATGAATGTACATAATTATGAAATGAATATGTATAATAATGAAATGAATATGCATAATAATGAAAGGAATATACATAATAATTCAATTAATATGTATAATAATGAAATGAATATGCATAATAATTAAATAAATATGTATAATAATTAAATCAATATGCATACTAATTAATTGAATATCCATTATTATTAAATTAATATGTATAATAATGAAATGAATATGCACAATAATGGAATACATATGCATAACAATGAAAACTATATGCATAATAATCAAAGGAATGGGCATAATAATTAAATTAATATGCATAATTATGAAATAAATATGCATAATTATGAAATGAATATGCATACTAAGGAAATGAATATTCATAATAATATAATTAATATGTATAATAATGAAATGAATATGCATAAAAATTTAATGATCATACATTATTATGAAATGAATATGCATAATTTTGAAATAAATATGCATAATAATGAAAGGAATATGTATATTAATTAAATGAATATGCATAATAATTAAATGAATATACAAAATTATTAAATGAATATGTATAATAATGAAATGATTATGCATAATAATGAAATGAATATGTATAATAATGAAATGAATATGCATAATAATTAAATAAATATGCATAATAATTAAATGAATATGCATAATAATGAAATGAATATGCATTATTATCAAATTAATATGCATAATGATGAAATGAATATGTATAATTATGAAATGAATATTATAATAATTAAATGAATATGCATAATAATTAAATGAATATGCATAATTTCGAAATGAATATGCATAATAATGAAATGAATATGTATATTAATTAAATGAATATGCATAATAATAAAATGAATATACATAATTATTAAATGCATATGCATATTAATGAAATGAATATGTATAATAATGAAACGAATATGCATAATAATTAAATGATTATGTATAATAATGAAATGAATATATATAGTAATTAAATCAATATGCATAATTATCAAATGAATATGCATAATTATGAAATGAATTATAAAGTAAAAATAATTAGCACATAGTTTAAAAAATTCAGAGTATGAAAGTAATGTTTTAAAGATAATATAGAAATACACAGATCTCAAAAGATATTTAACTTGAAGTCAACGTATAAATATGAAACATAGGATTGCAAAAAAATCCAAACCAACAGCAAGATAGCGGACTTTCTGAGTCGTATAAAAAGCTTTAATATATGGTTATGATAATTAAATGAATATGCATATTAGTGAAATTAATACGTATAATAATGAAATGAATTTGCATAGTTAGGAAATGAATGTACATAATTATGAAATGAATATGTATAATAATGAAATTAATATGTATAATAATGACATGAATTTGCATAATAATGAAATAAATATGTATAATAATTAAATGAATATGCATAATAATTCAATTAATATGTATTATAATTAAATGAATATGTATAATAGTTAAATAAATATGTATAATAATTAAATTAATATGCATAATAATTAAATGAATATCCATTATAATAAATTAATATGTATAATAATGAAATGAATACGCACAATAATGAAATAAATATGCATAATAATGAAATGAATATGCATAATAATGAAATGAATATGTATAATAAGGAAATAAAGCTGCATAATAATTAAATGAATATGTATAATAATGAAATGAATATGCATAATACTAAAATAAATATGCATAATAATGAAATGAATATGCATAATAATGAAATGAATATGCATAATAATGAAATAAATATGCATAATAATCAAATGAATTAGCATAATAATAAAATGAATATGCACAATAATGAAATAAATATGCATAATAATGACATTAATATGAATAATAATAAAATTGATATGTATAATAATGAAATACATAGGTATAATAACGAAAAAAAGATGCATAATAATGAGATAAATGTTCATAATAATGAAATTAATATGCACAATAATGAAATAATATGTATAATGATGACATACATATGCATAATAATAAAATTTATACGATTAATAATTTAATGAATATGCATAATAATGACATTATTATGTATAATAATGAAATGAATATGCATAATAATGAAATTATTATGCATAATAATGAAATGAATATGCATAATAATGAAATGAATATGCATAATAATGAAATGAATATGTATAATAATGAAATGAATATGCATAATAATGAAATGAATATGCATAATAATTAAATGAGTATGCATAATAATGAAATGAATATGCATAATAATGAAATGAATATGTATAATAATGAAATGAATATGCATAATAATGAAATGAATATGTATAATAATGAAATGAATATGCATAATAATTAAATGAATATGTATAATAATGAAATGAATATGTATAATAATGAAATTAATATGCATAATAATGAAATGAATATGTATAATAATGAAATGAATATGCTTAATAATCAAATGAATATGCATAATAATGAAAGGAATATGTATAATAATGAAATGAATATGTATAATAATTAAATGAATATGCATAATAATGATATGAATATGTATAATAATGAAATGAATATGCATAATAATGAAATTAATATGTATAATAATGAAACTAATATGTATAATAATGAAATGAATATGCATAATAATGAAATGAATATGTATAATAATGAAATGAATATGAATAATAATGAAATGAATATGCATAATAATGAAATGAATATGCATAATAATGAAATGAATATGTATAATAATGTAATGAATATGTATAATAATGAAATGAATATGCATAATAATGAAATGAATATGCATAATAATGAAATGAATATGCATAATATCGCAATGAATATGCATAATAATGAAATGAATATGCATATTAATTAAATGAATATGCATAATAATAAAATGAATATGCATAATAATGAAATGAATATGCATAATAATCAAATGAATATGTATAATAATGAAATGAATATGTATAATAATAAAATGAATATGCATAATAATCAAATGAATATGTATAATAATGAAAGGAATATGCATAATAATGAAATGAATATGCATAATAATTAAATGAATATGTATAATAATAAAATGAATATGTATACTAATGAAATGAATATGCATAATAATAAAATGAATATGCATAATAATGAAATGAATATGCATAATAATACAATGAATATGTATACTAATGAAATGAATATGCATAATAATGAAATGAATATGCATAATAATTAAATGAATATGCATAATAATAAAATGAATATGTATACTACTGAAATGAATATGCATAATAATGAAATGAATATGCATAATAATTAAATGTATATGTATAATAATAAAATGAATATGTATAATAATGAAATGAATATGTATAATAATGAAATGAATATGCATAATAATGAAATGAATATGTATAATAATTAAATGAATATGTATAATAATGAAATGAATATGTATAATAATGAAATGAATATGTATAATAATGAAATGAATATGTATAATAAGGAAATGAATATGTATAATAATGAAATGAATATGTATAATAATGAAAGTAATATGCATAATAATGAAATGAATATGCATAATAATGAAATGAATATGTATAATAATGAAATGAATATGTATATAATGAAATGAATATGCATAATAATGAAATGAATATGCATAATAATGAAATGAATATGTATAATAATGAAATGAATATGTATTATAATTAAATGAATATGCATAATAATAAAATGAATATGTATAATAATGAAATGCATATGTATAATAATGAAATGAATTTGTATAAAAATGAAATGAGTATGCATAATAATGAAATGAATATATATAATAATAAAACGAATATGTATAATAATGAAATGAATATGTATAATAATGAAATGAATATGTATAATAATGAAATGAATATGCATAATAATACAATGAATATGTATAATAAATAAATGAATATGTATAATAATTAAATGAATAAGTATAATAATGAAATGAATATGTATAATAATGAAATCACTATGCATAATAATTAAATGAATATGTATAATAATGAAATGAATATGTATAATAATGAAATGAATATGTATAATAATGAAATGAATATCCATAATAATTAAATGAATATGTATAATAATGAAATGAATATGCATAATAATAAAATGAATATGTATAATAAAGAAATGAATATGTATTATAATGAAATGAATATGCATAATAATAAAATAAATCTGTATAATAATAATATGAATATGTATAATAATGAAATGAATATGTATAATAATAAAATGAATATGTATAATAATGAAATGAATATGTATAATAATGAAATGAATATGTATAATTATAAAATTTATATGTATAATAATGTAATGAATATGTATATTAATAAAATGAATATGTATAATAATGAAATGAATATATATAATAATTAAATGAATATGTATAATAATAAAATGAATATGTATAATAATGAAATGTATATGCAAAATAATGATATGAATATGCATAATAATGAAATGAATATGCATAATAATGAAATGAATATGTATAATAATGAAATGAATATGTATAATAATGAAATGAATATTCATAATAATGAAATGAATATATATAATAATTAAATGAATATGTATAATAATGAAATAATATGTATAATAATGAAATGAATATGCATAATAATGAAATGAATATGCATAATAATGAAATGAATATGTATAATAATGAAATGAATATGCATAATAATGAAATGAATATGTATAATAATGAAATGAATATATATAATAATGAAATGAATATTCATAATACTGAAATGAATATATATAATAATGAAATTAATATGTATATTAATTAAATGAATATGCATAATAATAAAATGAATATGTATAATAAATAAATGAATATGTATAATAATTAACTGAATATTGATAATAATTAAATGAATATATATAATAATTAAATGAATATGTATAATAATGAAATGAATATGTATAATAATGAATTGGATATATATAATAATAAAATGAATATATATAATAATAAAATATATATGTATAATAATGAAATGAATATGTATAATAATGAAATGAATATATATAATAATGAAATGAATATGCATAATAATGAAATGAATATGTATAATAATGAAATGAATATATATAATAATAAAATGAATATATATAATAACAAAATGAATATGTATAATAATGAAATGAATATGTATAATAATGAAATGAATATATATAGTAATGAAATGAATATGCATAATAATGAAATGAATATATATAATAAGTAAATGAATATGCATAATAATGAAATTAATATATATAATAATAAAATTAATATATATAATAATGAAATGAATATATATAATAATTAAATGAATATGTATAATAATGAAATGAATGTGTATAATAATTAAATGAATATGTATAATAATGAAATGAATGTATATAATAATAAAATGAATATATATAATAATGAAATGAATATATTTAATAATGAAATGAATATATATAATAATGAAATGAATATATATAATAATTAAATGAATATGTATAATAATGAAATGAATATATATAATAATAAAATGAATATATATAATAATGAAATGAATATATATAATAATTAAATGAATATGTATAATAATGAAATGAATATGTATAATAATTAAATGAATATGTATAATAATGAAATGAATATATATAATAATAAAATGAATATATATAATAATGAAATGAATATGTATAATAATGAAATGAATATATATAATAATAAAATGAATATATATAATAATACAATGAATATGTATAATAATGAAATGAATATGTATAATAATGAAATGAATATATATCATAATTAAATGAATATGCATAATAATGAAATTAATATGCATAATAATGAAATGAATATGCATAATAATGAAATGAATATGTAAAATAATGAAATGAATATGCATAATAATGAAATGAATATGTATAATAATGAAATTAATATGCATAATAAGGAAATAAATATGCATAATAATGAAATGAATATGTATAATAATAATTAAATAAATATGCATAATAATGAGATGAATATTGATAATAATGAAATGAATATGTATAATAATGAAATGAATATACATAATAATGAAATAAATATGCATAATAATGAAATGAATATGCATAATAATGAAATGAATATGCATAATAATTTAATGAATATGCATAATTATGAAATGAATATGCATAATAATGAAATGAATATGCATAATTATCAAATGAATATGCATAATAATGAAATGAATATGCATAATAATGAAATGAATGTTATAATAATTAAATGAATATGCATAATAATTAAATGAATATTCATAATTTTGAAATGAATATGCATAATAATGAAATGAATATGTATATTAATTAAATGAATATGCATAATAATTAAATGAATATACATAATTATTAAATGAATATGCTTAATAATGAAATGAATATGTATAATAATGAAATGAATATGCATAATAATTAAATGATGATGTATAATAATGAAGTAAATATATATAATAATGAAATGAATATGCATAATTATGAAATGAATATGCATAATTATTAAATGAATTATAAAGTAAAAAAATTAGCACATAGTTTAAAAACTTCAGAGTATGAAAGTAATGTTTTAAAGATAATATAGAAATACATCAGCTAGAATCGAAACAAAACATTTAGCGCCTCTTGTCGATGTAACTATTGAAAAAATAGGTAACGAATCATTCAAATGAAACAACTTGAAGAAATGAATTAAATTTAGGCATGCGCAGAAGTAAAATATGTCGACAATTGAAAAGAACAATTTGTATTTCAACTTAGCGATATCTATTTGTACACATTATTCATCCATCCAAACTAAAATTTTATTCGTTATAAAGTATCCTTGGTGCGTGATTACTATTAATTTAAATGTTAGGTGATCAATAGTTTTAGAATTGATCGGTTAAATATTTACACACTGACACACACACATGCATCTAATGTTTTATTTATATAGATATACCTGTCCTTTACATAATGGTTTTAACAATTTATGAATATTTTAGTATTAAATACCTCAATTAATTAATGTCAATTTATATTTTTTTCTTTCGGGATTTTCTTTATGCCTGATCATATATTATTCGATATCTTTACTGTTATTAACACTAATATTACTCTTATTTAGAATGTACTTTTACCTATATCTATTTATATACTTTTAGTTTCATATCTCCAATTGTCTACTGTATTCTATGTATGTGTATATGTATATATATTTGTATGTGTGTACATGTATTTATGTGTAAGTTTGACATTGGGACAGTGGTTCAAATAGTTTAAGTAATAATAATAACAATCAATCTTCATCCGATAAACATTAACTGTAATTATTACAATTATTATAATTATTATTATCATTATTATTGTCCCATTAATTTCACAGTGTTGTGATGTTTTACACCGGTTTTTATCCCCCTCAACAGCGGGATCTTACACCAAAGCTAGTGAGGATAGTCAAAGAGTCAGTTATATGGAAAGGATCTGGCGTGGGATGTTTGTTGAGCTAAGAAGAACTGACTTCTGGAGCAGGGTAATGTTTTATCTGATTCCCAAGGAGTTCGAGTGTTTCATAAGATTATCAGGAATTGAGCGAAGCGCACTGATGATTATTGACACGATGGAAGTTTTCTTATTCCACAATCTTGCAATTTCTGGCCACGTCAATAATTTGGCATTTGTTAGTCTTTTTGTTCACAACTCCAATATCCATTTCTGTGAGTTATCTCTCGGTCACACTTAATCATGAAATCCCAGAGAATCTTAACGGCCTCATTTTCCATTACCCCTTTCTGTGTGATTTGTCCGACACTTGAATTCCAAACTTTTGGCACAAACACCAGGGCAGATTTGTACAAACTTTTGTCATGGCAACGTTTTTGCTCAAAAGAGCAAGTATAGAACACGCACTAACAAGGTGTGGCACTGTTTCAACCTGCACTTATCAGAACATTCCTTCTCAAAGATGTTTTTATTGCATTTGTATTTAGTGCCTGTGTTATATTAAAGTTTAATTTTTATTATTATTTTTATTGTTCTTGTTGTTGTTATATTGTTCGTTGTTAGGACTTATTAAGAGGTGAGTCTTAGAGTCTTAGAGAGTCTTATTAAGTGGAATGTTGCGTTCTGTGTTCGTGTTATGAAGAGATTCATATATATAAAATGTTCATACTTAGAAGTGTAGAAGCTCTTTGAGTGTTGAGACATTGTGTATGTAAAGACATTTTTAAACACATGATATACAAGACATATAATGACAATTTTCACTTTACCTTTTAGTAGAATTACAACACAAAGACGACGTTTATAAAAACACATGATGGGTTTATTTCTTCTCCCGACCGGTCGTGGTTTTCATAGTGAAGAATTCAAGTTTTACATTCTATGTTTCAAAGGTGACCGTCTCGCTTCCAAATGTTCGACTGTCCATGTCTGGACTCCAGACTGTCGTCTCTCGTCCTCAGACTCTCTCTCAGACTCCCTCCTCAGTTTCTCTTTGCTTAACTCTAAAGTTTCTAACTATATCGAGAACTTCCCATTTTCCATGACGTCATACACATGTTAAAACATGTGTCTTCTTTCACGTGTTCTGGAAATGCGTGTCCAAAACCTTTTCCTTTGTTTACAAAAGGAATTTTAACCTATATTTCCAGTAACCTATATTTCCAATATGTTAAAAACATGTTTATTAAATTATCCTATAGTTGCATTCCTTCAATTGAATTTCATAACAGAATTGACAATGCACATTCTTTTCTTAAAACTATTTTATCACTAAGCTAAACAATGGTTTGTTTTTTTTACATTCCATTTACTAATTCTCTCTCGTAATCTATTTCTAAACCTAAATTACGAGGTTCGAATTTCGTCTATTCTATTTCATTTTTACATTTAACTAAATCTCTCTATTTTTATACTTACATGAAAAGGGGACAGCCCTTATCATGTAACACCTGGTCCTGAGCAGTAAATATAAGATGTTCTGTTTCTCTTTTCAAATCACCTTTTGACAGAAAATTCCACGTGTCCTGACATTTTTGCGCCTTAGTATCTCGCTCAAACTGACCATGAAGTTTTATTGTTACCAGCTAAGACAACTTTTCTGCTTCGATTCTGTTCTTGTACTTCTGCTTGTCTTCTAATAAATCTTTATCTAGCTCTTCCTCTTTCGCCACTTTCTTCCTTATGATATACAGCCTGAGCGCATTAGAATTTGAATGTGAAGTGCTCTATACTTGACTAACAGTTTTCGCGTGTCTCTATCCAGCTTTTTCATTTCTTCCTGTGCTTATCCTATAAAAGCTGCACTGTATCAAGTTACAGAAACCGCTCATGGCTAGGAATAGCTTCCTACCGTTCAGTCTAGATTTTAGGAGCAGTTTGTGTCTTTTCATATGCACTTCTTTCGTTTTTGCTTTTATTTAATTGAAAAGCATCGTATAAAGTTCATGCACCCCAGGTACGTGTAGCCTTTTGCATAATGATCTCCTAATCTTTTATCATTTGGCGAAATCATGCTTTTCATGGCTCTTCTTTTCCTTCGTTTAAGACTAACAACTTCACATTTGGAAATTCCAAACTCCAATCTTTATGTTTTCACTTCATTGCTATACAGTTTGAACCAAAGAATCAATTTCCTTATCTGTTTGCCAAACAATTTCAGATCGTCCATAAATAACATACAGTTGATCTTCGGTCCATTCTTCTCCAGTTGGTATCCCATCTCTATATCTCTTATTACATGTGTTAATGGTTTAGTGCTATCATGAATAGAAGTGGCAAAAAGGAATCTCCTTGGAAGATACCACGTCTGATACTGACTGTTCCAAATAGTTTCCAATCTGAAAAAAAGGTTGGTTTCCAACTACTCATATTTTCCCTATGAACTCACTTATATTTTCCGCAACCCTCAACAATTTTCAACGTTCTGAGTACTATGTACTTTAAAATATATTTATCAATCGATAGTTGGTCTTTTGTTTCTAAACATCTTTTCTCTATTGCCCTTTTGTTCTACTGATAGTGAACTATTTACTTCAAGGTAGTCATATTCTTTTGAGCTGATTATCCCGGTCAGTTTCTTATAAAGCAAGCAATTGATCTATAATTTTCAACATTTGGTCCTTTAGCAGGATCTTTCATTATAAAAATAGACCTTCCCACTACAAGCCATTCTGACACAATCTAACACAATCATCCAGAGAAACAGCAAATTTCTCATGGATTCCTGTGAAAGATCGCAACCAGTATCCATGAATTCCATCAGGTCCGGGTCCTTTCCACTTATTTGTTTGCTCCAATCTTCAACAGAATTGTTAATATGCTCTTCAAGTCTTTCACTTACACTAGCGACTCAGTCAGCATCAACCTTGTGGGAAATCTCTCTTGACCATGTACTTGACCAAAACTTTGTAGCTTCTTGAAAGTTATGAGCCACTGTTTTGGTTTCACCTCTTTCCAGATTTCTAAAAAAAAACTTGACTAGTTGTTTTTTGAATAACTTATCATTAAACTGCTGGATTCTGCCTTTTAATCTTAGAAGATTTTGCCATAATCTGTTGCTTTATCGCTTCCATAATGGTATTAAACACATTGGCATTCAGTTTGTATTGTTTATCCAGTTCTTCTTTTTCTCCTTGTTTGCATTTTTTCACTGCCCTTTGAACCGTGCCTGAATTCGACCAAGATCTTTCCTTAATCTCCTCAGGTCACCTTCTATTCTCCTTCACCAATATAGTTCTTCTTTCTGTTTCATTGTTGGTTCTTTCCCCCCAACCATCTCACTAACCAATACAGCTTCTGTCTGACATCTGTTATGCTCTCCAATGACACCTTTTTATTACCCTGTTCATTTTTATTGGGATATTTCTGAAGTGTTTTAACAGAATCAGATTCGAGCAAGATTTCAGCAGAGTCAATGCCACCGGCTGATGCGATTGGCTGTTTACTCCTCTTGATTGATTCTATTTCAACTGGCGTAAGCCATCTTTTTTAAATATTGTTCTTATCTGGTTCATCAGCTTATTTTCCGTCATTCAAACATACCCCCTACTTCCCAATACCTCAGTGTCACATTTCCAATTCCTCTTGTATGACCATCCAATTCCGCTCTCAGTTTTCATTCCACTGCAAACTTGTGCGCTTTCTTGTTCTACTTTCTTTTCACACCAACAGATCTCTTCGCCGATTTCCTACCAGTGTAATAATTGATTTTCTTTGATTTTGGCAAACTCAATACTCCAGTGACCGTTTGAACTCCTGGTCCGGAGGGCTCGGAGTCCTGCACGAAAGGTTAAGTCTTCCCCAGATTCAATTCATTTGTATTTGAAAATACATAAGAAGAGTTGCATTTGTGGAAGTTCCTTCCTCGGTATTTTTATTGAGACACATTCTCTAGATGACTGCCAATCAAGGCTAAAGAGCCCTTCACCTGCCCATAGAACTTGGTGAGCCCCGCCAGGCGTATTTCCTTACCACGGTTGCAACCAAGCAGTGTTTTTATCGGGACACAAGCTCTAGAAAAATTGTCGGCCAAGACTTAGAGCTCTTTCTACTCAAAACCGACACAAATGTCAAGTATCCTCGACAATTACATATATTATACGTAAATAAATATAAACAAATCCATCACATACGATATACTGGTCGAGGAATCCCTGCTTCTGCCCTTGGTATAAATTCAAACGACGAACCCGTTACAAACGCCAAGTATCATCGACGACGACAACGATGCACACATTAAAACCTATTTATACGTAAATAAATATAAACAAATCCATCACATTGTCGATGAATTCCTGTTTCTGTCTTTGGTATAAATTCAAACAGCGAAACTGTTAAAAACGCTAAGTATCCTCGACGCAAGTGGAGGGCGGCATGAGTCAGGGGCGGCATTTTGAGAGTATAAAAATTGAAATAGAAAAAATAAATAAAACTTTATAAAAGCTAACAAAAAATCTAAAATGTTATCCCGAAATGAGTCTTTACAGTTGTTAAAAAATCGGAACTTTTAGAGGTATCGGAATCGGATTCCAAAACCGACTCTTTTAAATTTTTAACTTAATTTTTCATTATTTCTATCAATAATAATTAATTATTGTTTTTAAATTATCACGAAAACTGAAATGATAATAACATCAAAATACGATTGAAGTTTATTTTACTACAAGTAAAATAAATTTATAACGTATTTTGATGTTATGTGTTCAAAAAAAAAAATTGCATAAATGCTCTAGGTAAAATTTCAAAGAAAGTAGTTGATTTACATGTTTCGAAAAATGTTGAAAAATGAAACAAACTTTGTTGTCAAGAAAAATATTTTCAAACATCACTGATAATTTAATTGTGCAACGGAAAATTAGACATTGGAAACAACAGAATATTTTGAAATTGTAGCAACATTAAACAACTACGAAATAAAATAGGCTGAGAAAAGATTTTATGATCGTCCTATAGGAGGATATAATTTTTAATAGGAACTACGCGCTATACTATTTAAGTTGCTTTCTATTCAATAGTTTAAATACTGGCGAATTCTTTTCAAGGTTCCAGCAGTCACGGAGTAATTGATTTTTTTTCGAACTATTAACAAAATTTTATAATTGGTGTTTTATATTTATGTATAAACTGAAATGTATTATGATCTGGTAATAAGATTTTAATTTATTACTTTTTCATTAATATAATAATTGTAAAAGATGATACAAGAAAAGTGTGCTTAAAACACGCACCTAACTTAGAAACATCGACTTAATTGCTTTATTTATTTAAGCATATGTACATTTCTGTGAGAGGCACTTGAATCCTATTTAAAACTATATCCTATTATAAAATGGGCTTAGAATCTACCTTCTATTGACATTTATTTAATAGATGTTTAATTTCTATACCTTGCCAAAATTAGTTCTCCAGTGTCTAATTTTCCTAAATTCAATTAAATTAAAATAAAAATATTAAAATTGATTTTTAATGTTTTTGATTCATTTGGGGATTTTATCAGTTTTTGTTAGATGGTGGAGTTTGTCCTGTGTCCTTTTGTCCGGTGTGCTTTTGTCCGGTCCCCTAGCTAGCATTGGAAAAGTTTATAAGGAGTTATCAAAAAGTGTGCTACAAAAGAAACTTTTGATAATTTCAAAGTCTTAGCCTTATATAAATTCAAATCTTCGCATCTATATGCGACATGTGTTCATTTAGGTTTATATGTCTGTATTTGTTCAGATGACTTGAGCTCATTGGCTCATTTCGTTTTTGATTTCAGTTTATGTGTCTAATAAAACAAAATTTCTGAATAGGAGGAGACGAATTTGGATAGCAATAAAAATCAATAAAATCTCAGGCTACTAATAAAAATTATTTTTTGTAAATAATATTTCTGATTCCGTTCGGCAATTTCATTGTCAATTTTCTCATACGCTAACAAAACGCATAAAAACATTGAAAATTTAGTAATATATAATGTTAGTGTATTTTAAACTTATTTTAAAGGCATTCAAAATGTGTTTCATGAATTGAAAATTAATTACTGATATATATTTTTATTTTTTTTTATGCTTAAACTTTTATTTTAATTTAATGCGAAATTGTTTCCTTTGTAAAAGTTAAATACATTCTTTTATAAGGTAGAAGAATTACTTATCTTGCCTTTGGTAACATTTATTCGTTTTGTATTTATTTTTCTCCGTTAAAACGGAGAAAAATAAATACAAAGTTTTTTTGTTTTTGTTTTTGTTTTTTCGCTTTCTTGGATAATCTGGAAAATCATGCACCAGGCGAGAAGAAATAAAAAACGAAATAAATGTAATTAATTTAATTAATTTGGAAAGATATTTTCTAGAAGTATATATTTTTAACCATTCCCTTGTAAATTAAAATTATTTTTTAAATTGCAAACTTCATTGGTAACAATACAAAGTGTACTAAATTTGAAACAAAAATATAATAAAAAAGGTATACCATTCAATTTTTTATTCTATATGGAGGTCAAATTGTGTGGGAGGTGGCGGAATTTTATCGTTAAAAAGCACATTTCTTTTCTAAAAACATCTTACGCCACTTATTCCTTGTGCAATCTTGACTAAAGTCGTATGCAAGATGGCAGCCGCGAACGGATATAAAAAATGAAACGAAACGCTAATTTTAGCGAAATGAAATTAGCGAGTCGACAGTAATGCCTAGCAAGAAAAAAACAACCATAACTCGACTACTGATAACAACAACAACTAATAATAAGCGTGTTTTAATTTTTAACTATACTGTACTTGTTATGAATATGTTAATAACTAAGAAATGTTTTTTTAAATTTCAACAAGACTGTAGTTTCACATAACATTTTAATAAACAAAATATACTGTAAAAATTGAATTTCATCTTCCTTTCTCTGCATTATTACAAAACAAAAGAATAAAATGGCAAAAATGGGGGGGTTTCTTTTTCCAAAATGGGTAAAACAATAGATAAACGAAAAACAAATTATACAAAAGGCAAGCTAAATTACCTTTTACCTAACTAGATAAGTTTTTTTGTATTTAATTTATTTATTTACATTTTTTCACACTTTTATTCAAACCTAAAAAAGACATTAAAATTGCTTTGTTTTCTCTTGCGGAAGATTACATTATTTTTTTAGTTATTTCATTGTTTTGCTTTATTTTTCATTTCATTGTTTTGTTTTTGATTTCATTGTTTTGTATTATTTTTCATTTCATTGTTTTATTTTATATTTTATTTTCAATTGCTTTGTTTGCTCTTCTGGAAGATTAAATTATTTTTTTACTTATTTCATTGTTTTGTTTTATTTTTCATTTCATTGTTTTGTTTTTCATTTCTTTGTTTTGTTTTTTATTTAATTGTTTTGTTTTATTTTTCATGTCATTGTTTTATTTTTATTTCATTATTTTGTTTGATGTTTTATTGCATTGTTTTATTTTCCATTTCATTGTTTTTTTTACTTTTTATTTCATAGTTTTGTTTTTCATTTCATTGTTTTGTTCTTCATTTCATTGTTTTATTTTTCATTTCATTGTTCTGTTTAATTTTTCATTGTTTTGTTTTGCATTTCATTGTTTTGTTTTATTTTCATTGTTTTATTTTTCATTTCATTGTTTTATTTTTCATAGTTTAGCTTTCATTTCATTGTTCTGTTTTATTTTTTATTTCATTGTTTTATTGTTCATTTCATTGTTTTATTGTTCATTTCATTATTTTGTTTTTCATTTCATTGTTTTTTTCATTTCATTGTTTTGTTTTTCATTTCAGTGTTTTATTTTCTATTTCATTGTTTTATTTTTCATTGTTTTTTTCATTTCATTGTTTTGTTTTATTTTTCATTTCATTTTTTTATTGTTCATTTCATGAAGTTGTTTTATTTTTCATTTCTTTTTGTTTGCATGTCATTGGTTAATTTTGTTTTTCATTTTATTGTTTTGTTTTCTATTTCATTGATTATATTTCATTTCATTGTTTGGTTTTTTATTTCATTGTTTCATTTCTCATTTTATCGTTGTGTTTTTCATTTCATTTTTTTTTTCATTTCAGTGTTTTATTTTTGATTTCATTGTTTTATTTTTAATTTCATTGCTTTGTTTTAATTTAATTGCTTTGTTTTATTTTCATTTCATTTTTTGTTTTACGTTTCATTTCAATGTTTTGTTTTTCAATTAATTGTTTTGTTTTTCATGTCCTTGTGCTTATTTTTAATGTCATTGTTTTATTTTCATTAAATTATTTTGTGTTATTTTTCATATAATTTTCTGTTTTATTTTTCATTTCATTGTTTTATTTTTCATTTCATTGTTTTGTTTTTCATTTCATTGTTTTGTTTTATTTTCATTTCATTTTTTGTATTATTTTTAATTCAAGTTTTTGTTTCCCTTTTCATTTCATTGTTTTGTTTTTCAGTTCATGACTTTGTTTTTCATTTCATTGTTTAGTTTTTCATTCTATTTTTTTTCTTTATTTTTATTTAATTTTTTGTTACATTTTTCATTTCATTTTTCTGTTTTATTTTTAATTGTTTAATTTACATTTCATTGTTTTGTTTTATTTCTCGTTTCATTGTTTTGTTTTCCATTTCATTGTTTTATTTTTGATTTCATTGCTTTGTTTTAATTTCATTGTTTTGTTTTTTATTTAATTGTTTTGTTTTATTTTCATTTCATTCTTTGTTTTATTTTTCATTTTATTTTTTTTGTTTTACTTTTCATTTCATTGTTTTGTTTTTCATTTCATTGTTTTGTTTTTAATTTCATTGTTTTGTTTTACATTTCATTGTTTTTTTCATTTCATTTCTTTGTTCTTAATTTCGTTGTTTTATTCTTAATTTCTTTGTTATATTTATGTATTTAATTGTTTTTATTTCATTGTTTTATTTTTAATTTCATTGTTTTGTTTTTCATTTCCTTCCTTTATTTTTCATTTTATTGTTTTGTTTTTCATTTCATTGTTTTGTTTTTCATTTCATTGTTTCGTTTTTCATTCCATTGTTTTATTTTTAATTTCATTGTTTTGTTTTTCATTTAATTTTTTTGTTCTATTTTCATTTCATTGTTTGTTTTTCATTTCATTGTTTTGTTTTAAATTTCATTTCTTTGTTCTTAATTTCGTTGTTTTATTTTATTTCCATTGTTTGTTTTTTATTTCCTTACTTTATTTTCATTTTATTGTTTTGTTTTTCATTTAATTGTTTTGTTTTAGGTTCATTTCATTTTTTGTATTATTTTTCATTTAATTTTTTTTACTTTTCATTTCATTGTTTTGTTTTTCATTGTTTTGTTTTATTTTTCGTTTCATTGTTTTAATTTCATTTTTTTATTTTCCATTTAATTTTTTTGTTTTATTTTTCATTTCATTGTTTTGTTTTGTTTTTCATTTGATGGAATTATTTCTACTTTCTTTGGTTTTTTTTCATTTCATTGTTCTGTTTTATTTTTCACCGATTTTTTTCATTTCATTGTTTTGTTTTATTTTTAATTTCATTGCTTTATCCTTCATTTCTTTGTTTTATTTTTTATTTCATTAATTTGTTTTATTTTTGCTTTTGTGTTTTTTTTTGTTTTCTATTTCGTTGATTTATATTCATTTCATTGTTTTGCTTTAATTTCATTAGTTTATTTCCCATTTCATTGTTTTGTTTTATTTTCATTTCATTCTTTGTTTTACTTTTCATTGTTTTGTTTGTCATTTTATTGTTTTGTTTTTCATTTCATTGTTTTGTTCTTTATTTAATTTCTTTGTTTTTATTTCGTTGTTTTATTTTTTATTTCTTTTTTTATATTTATCTATTTCATTGTTTTACTTTTCATTTCATTGTTTTGTTTTTCATTTAATTATTTTTCTTTTCATTGGTTAATTTTTAATTTTCTGGTTTTATTTTCATTTAATTTTTGTCTTATTTTTCATTTAATCTTTTTTATTTTTCATTTCATTGTTTTGTTTTTAATTTTGATTGTTTTGTTTTTAATTTCATTGTTTAATTTTTCATTCCTTTGTTTTATTTTTCTATTTCATTATTTTCATTTCATTGTTTTATTTGTCATTTTATTTTCATTTTCCTTTTATAGTTTTGTTTTATTTTTATTTCCCTGTTTTGTTTTATTTTCAATTCATTGTTTTGGTTTATTTGCCTTTAATAGTTTTGTTTTATTTTCATTTCATTGTTCTGTTTTCATTTCATTGTTTTGTTGAATTTTCATTTCATGGATTTGTTTTATTTTCATTTCATTTTTTTGTTTTTATTTTCATTTCATTGTTTTGTTTTATTTTCATTTCATTGTTTTGTTTTATTTTCATTTCATTGTTTTGTTTTATTTTCATTTTATTGTTTTGTTATTATTTTCATTTCATTGTTTTGTTATTATTTTCATTTCATTGTTTTGTTTTATTTTCATTTCATTGTTTTGTTTTTATTTTAATTTCATTGTTTTGTTTTGTTTTCATTTCATTGTTTTATTTTGTTTTCATTTCATTGTTTTGTTTTATTTTAATTTGATTGTTTTGTTTTATTTCCATTTCATTGTTTTGTTTTATTTTAATTTGATTGTTTTGTTTTGTTTTAATTTGATTGTTTTGTTTTGTTTTAATTTGATTGTTTTGTTTTGTTTTAATTTGATTGTTTTGTTTTGTTTTAATTTGATTGTTTTGTTTTGTTTTCATTTCATTGTTTTGTTTTATTTTAATTTGATTGTTTTGTTTTGTTTTAATTTGATTGTTTTGTTTTGTTTTAATTTGATTGTTTTGTTTTGTGTTAATTTGATTGTTTTGTTTTGTTTTCATTTGATTGTTTTGTTTTGTTTTCATTTCATTGTTTTGTTTTATTTTAATTTGATTGTTTTGTTTTGTTTTAATTTGATTGTTTTGTTTTGTTTTCATTTGATTGTTTTGTTTTGTTTTCATTTGATTGTTTTGTTTTATTTTTATTTTATTGTTTTGTTTTATTTCCATTTCATTGTTTTGTTTTATTTTCATTTCATTGTTTTATTTTGTTTTAATTTTATTGTTTTGTTTTATTTTCATTTCATTGTTTTGTTTTCATTTCATAGTTTTATTTATTTTCATTTCATTGCTTTGTTTTGTTTTCATTTCATTGTTTTATTTTGTTTTAATTTTATTGTTTTGTTTTGTTTTCATTTTATTGTTTTGTTTTATTTTTATTTTATTGTTTTGTTTTGTTTTAATTTGATTGTTTTGTTTTCATTTTATTGTTTTGTTTAGTTTTCATTTTATTGTTTTGTTTTGTTTTCATTTCATTGTTTTGTTTTGTTTTCATTTTATTGTTTTGTTTTGTTTTCATTTCATTGTTTTGTTTTATTTTCATTTCATTGTTTTGTTTTGTTTTCATTTTATTGTTTTGTTTTGTTTTCATTTTATTGTTTTGTTTTATTTTCATTTCATTGTTTTGTTTTGTTTTAATTTGATTGTTTTGTTTTCATTTTATTGTTTTGTTTTATTTTCATTTCATTGTTTTGTTTTGTTTTCATTTTATTGTTTTGTTTTGTTTTCATTTCATTGTTTTGTTTTATTTTCATTTCATTGTTTTGTTTTGTTTTCATTTTATTGTTTTGTTTTGTTTTCATTTTATTGTTTTGTTTTATTTTCATTTCATTGTTTTGTTTTGTTTTAATTTCATTGTTTTGTTTTGTTTTCATTTTATTGTTTTGTTTTGTTTTCATTTTATTGTTTTGTTTTGTTTTAATTTTATTGTTTTGTTTGATTTTCATTTCATTGTTTTGTTTTGTTTTCATTTGATTGTTTTGTTTTCATTTTATTGTTTTGTTTTGTTTTCCTTTTATTGTTTTGTTTTGTTTTACTTTCATTGTTTTGTTTTGTTTTCATTTTATTTTTTTGTTTTGTTTTCATTTCATTGTTTTGTTTTATTTTCATTTCATTGTTTTGTTTTGTTTTCATTTCATTGTTTTGTTTTGTTTTCATTTTATTGTTTTGTTTTGTTTTCATTTCATTGTTTTGTTTTATTTTCATTTCATTGTTTTGTTTTATTTTCATTTTATTGTTTTGTTTTGTTTTCATTTTATTGTTTTGTTTTATTTTCATTTCATTGTTTTGTTTTGTTTTCATTTCATTGTTTTGTTTTGTTTTCATTTTATTGTTTTGTTTTGTGTTAATTTTATTGTTTTGTTTTATTTTCATTGTTTTGTTTTGTTTTAATTTTATTGTTTTGTTTTAATTTCATTGTTTTGTTTTGTTTTAATTTTATTGTTTTGTTTTGTTTTAATTTCATTGTTTTGTTTTTTTTTCATTTCATTGTTTTGTTTTGTTTTCATTTTATTGTTTTGTTTTGTTTTAATTTTATTGTTTTGTTTTATTTTCATTTCATTGTTTTGTTTTGTTTTCATTTCATTGTTTTGTTTTGTTTTCATTTTATTGTTTTGTTTTGTTTTAATTTTATTGTTTTGTTTTATTTTCATTGTTTTGTTTTGTTTTAATTTTATTGTTTTGTTTTAATTTCATTGTTTTGTTTTGTTTTAATTTTATTGTTTTGTTTTATTTTCATTTCATTGTTTTGTTTTGTTTTCATTTCATAGTTTTGTTTTATTTTCATTTTATTGTTTTGTTTTGTTTTAATTTTATTGTTTTGTTTTATTTTCATTTCATTGTTTTGTTTTGTTTTCATTTCATTGTTTTGTTTTGTTTTCATTTTATTGTTTTGTTTTGTTTTAATTTCATTGTTTTGTTTTGTTTTCATTTCATTGTTTTGTTTTGTTTTCATTTTATTGTTTTGTTTTGTTTTAATTTTATTGTTTTGTTTTATTTTCATTTCATTGTTTTGTTTTGTTTTCATTTTATTGTTTTGTTTTGTTTTCATTTCATTGTTTTGTTTTGTTTTCATTTTATTGTTTTGTTTTGTTTTAATTTCATTGTTTTGTTTTATTTTCATTTCATTGTTTTGTTTTGTTTTCATTTTATTGTTTTGTTTTGTTTTAATTTTATTGTTTTGTTTTATTTTCATTTCATTGTTTTGTTTTGTTTTCATTTCATTGTTTTGTCTTGTTTTCATTTTATTGTTTTGTTTTGTTTTAATTTCATTGTTTTGTTTTATTTTCATTTGATTGTTTTGTTTTGTTTTCATTTCATTGTTTTGTTTTGTTTTCATTTCATTGTTTTGTTTTGTTTTCATTTCATTGTTTTGTTTTGTTTTCATTTCATTGTTTTGTTTTGTTTTCATTTGATTGTTTTGTTTTCATTTTATTGTTTTGTTTTATTTTCATTTCATTGTTTTGTTTTATTTCCATTTCATTGTTTTGTTTTGTTTTCATTTTATTGTTTTGTTTTGTTTTCATTTCATTGTTTTGTTTGATTTTCATTTCATTGTTTTGTTTTATTTTCATTTGATTGTTTTGTTTTGTTTTCATTTCATTGTTTTGTTTTGTTTTCATTTTATTGTTTTGTTTTGTTTTCATTTCATTGTTTTGTTTTGTTTTCATTTTATTGTTTTGTTTTGTTTTCATTTCATTGTTTTGTTTTATTTTCATTTTATTGTTTTGTTTTGTTTTCATTTCATTGTTTTGTTTTATTTTCATTTCATTGTTTTGTTTTATTTTCATTTCATTGTTTTGTTTTGTTTTCATTTCATTGTTTTGTTTTGTTTTCATTTTATTGTTTTGTTTTGTTTTCATTTCATTGTTTTGTTTTGTTTTCATTTCATTGTTTTGTTTTATTTTCATTTTATTGTTTTGTTTTATTTTCATTTCATTGTTTTGTTTTGTTTTCATTTTATTGTTTTGTTTTGTTTTCATTTCATTGTTTTGTTTTGTTTTCATTTCATTGTTTTGTTTTATTTTCATTTTATTGTTTTGTTTTATTTTCATTTCATTGTTTTGTTTTATTTTCATTTCATTGTTTTGTTTTGTTTTCATTTCATTGTTTTGTTTTGTTTTCATTTCATTGTTTTGTTTTGTTTTCATTTCATTGTTTTGTTTTGTTTTCATTTGATTGTTTTGTTTTATTTTCATTTGATTGTTTTGTTTTGTTTTCATTTCATTGTTTTGTTTTATTTTCATTTCATTGTTTTGTTTTGTTTTCATTTGATTGTTTTGTTTTGTTTTCATTTGATTGTTTTGTTTTATTTTCATTTGATTGTTTTGTTTTGTTTTCATTTCATTGTTTTGTTTTGTTTTCATTTCATTGTTTTGTTTTATTTTCATTTTATTGTTTTGTTTTATTTTCATTTCATTGTTTTGTTTTATTTTCATTTCATTGTTTTGTTTTGTTTTCATTTCATTGTTTTGTTTTGTTTTCATTTCATTGTTTTGTTTTGTTTTCATTTGATTGTTTTGTTTTGTTTTCATTTGATTGTTTTGTTTTGTTTTCATTTCATTGTTTTGTTTTGTTTTCATTTCATTGTTTTGTTTTATTTTCATTTGATTGTTTTGTTTTGTTTTCATTTCATTGTTTTGTTTTGTTTTCATTTCATTGTTTTGTTTTATTTTCATTTTATTGTTTTGTTTTATTTTCATTTCATTGTTTTGTTTTGTTTTAATTTGATTGTTTTGTTTTGTTTTCATTTCATTGTTTTGTTTTATTTTCATTTTATTGTTTTGTTTTATTTTCATTTCATTGTTTTGTTTTGTTTTAATTTGATTGTTTTGTTTTGTTTTCATTTGATTGTTTTGTTTTGTTTTCATTTCATTGTTTTGTTTTGTTTTCATTTCATTGTTTTGTTTTGTTTTCATTTGATTGTTTTGTTTTATTTTCATTTGATTGTTTTGTTTTGTTTTCATTTCATTGTTTTGTTTTCTTTTCATTTCATTGTTTTGTTTTGTTTTCATTTGATTGTTTTGTTTTGTTTTCATTTCATTGTTTTTTTTTATTTTCATTTCATTGTTTTGTTTTGTTTTCATTTGATTGTTTTGTTTTGTTTTCATTTCATTGTTTTGTTTTATTTTCATTTGATTGTTTTGTTTTGTTTTCATTTCATTGTTTTGTTTTGTTTTCATTTCATTGTTTTGTTTTATTTTCATTTGATTGTTTTGTTTTGTTTTCATTTGATTGTTTTGTTTTGTTTTCATTTCATTGTTTTGTTTTATTTTCATTTTATTGTTTTGTTTTATTTTCATTTGATTGTTTTGTTTTGTTTTCATTTCATTGTTTTGTTTTCTTTTCATTTCATTGTTTTGTTTTGTTTTTATTTGATTGTTTTGTTTTGTTTTCATTTCATTGTTTTGTTTTCTTTTCATTTCATTGTTTTGTTTTGTTTTCATTTGATTGTTTTGTTTTGTTTTCATTTCATTGTTTTGTTTTATTTTCATTTGATTGTTTTGTTTTGTTTTCATTTGATTGTTTTGTTTTGTTTTCATTTCATTGTTTTGTTTTATTTTCATTTGATTGTTTTGTTTTATTTTCATTTCATTGTTTTGTTTTGTTTTCATTTCATTGTTTTGTTTTATTTTCATTTGATTGTTTTGTTTTGTTTTCATTTGATTGTTTTGTTTTGTTTTCATTTCATTGTTTTGTTTTATTTTCATTTTATTGTTTTGTTTTATTTTCATTTGATTGTTTTGTTTTGTTTTCATTTCATTGTTTTGTTTTCTTTTCATTTGATTGTTTTGTTTTGTTTTCATTTGATTGTTTTGTTTTGTTTTCATTTCATTGTTTTGTTTTATTTTCATTTGATTGTTTTGTTTTATTTTCATTTCATTGTTTTGTTTTGTTTTCATTTCATTGTTTTGTTTTATTTTCATTTGATTGTTTTGTTTTATTTTCATTTGATTGTTTTGTTTTGTTTTCATTTCATTGTTTTGTTTTCTTTTCATTTGATTGTTTTGTTTTGTTTTCATTTGATTGTTTTGTTTTGTTTTCATTTCATTGTTTTGTTTTGTTTTCATTTCATTGTTTTGTTTTGTTTTCATTTCATTGTTTTGTTTTGTTTTCATTTCATTGTTTTGTTTTGTTTTCACTTGATTGTTTTGTTTTCTTTTCATTTCATTGTTTTGTTTTGTTTTCATTTGATTGTTTTGTTTTGTTTTCATTTCATTGTTTTGTTTTGTTTTCATTTCATTGTTTTGTTTTGTTTTCATTTCATTGTTTTGTTTTGTTTTCATTTCATTGTTTTGTTTTTTTTTCATTTGATTGTTTTGTTTTCTTTTCATTTCATTGTTTTGTTTTGTTTTCATTTGATTGTTTTGTTTTGTTTTCATTTCATTGTTTTGTTTTGTTTTCATTTCATTGTTTTGTTTTGTTTTCATTTCATTGTTTTGTTTTGTTTTCATTTCATTGTTTGGTTTATTTTCATTTCATTGTTTTGTTTTGTTTTCATTTCATTGTTTTGTTTTGTTTTCATTTGATTGTTTTGTTTTCTTTTCATTTCATTGTTTTGTTTTGTTTTCATTTGATTGTTTTGTTTTGTTTTCATTTTATTGTTTTGTTTTGTTTTCATTTCATTGTTTTGTTTTGTTTTCATTTGATTGTTTTGTTTTGTTTTCATTTTATTGTTTTGTTTTGTTTTCATTTTATTGTTTTGTTTTGTTTTCATTTCATTGTTTTGTTTTGTTTTCATTTCATTGTTTTGTTTTGTTTTCATTTGATTGTTATGTTTTATTTTAATTTGATTGTTTTGTTTTGTTTTCATTTGATTGTTTTGTTTTGTTTTCATTTGATTGTTTTGTTTTGTTTTCATTTCATTGTTTTGTTTTGTTTTCATTTCATTGTTTTGTTTTGTTTTCATTTGATTGTTTTGTTTTGTTTTCATTTCATTGTTTTGTTTTGTTTTCATTTCATTGTTTTGTTTTGTTTTCATTTGATTGTTTTGTTTTGTTTTCATTTCATTGTTTTGTTTTGTTTTCATTTCATTGTTTTGTTTTGTTTTCATTTGATTGTTTTGTTTTGTTTTCATTTCATTGTTTTGTTTGATTTTCATTTCATTGTTTTGTTTTGTTTTCATTTGATTGTTTTGTTTTGTTTTCATTTGATTGTTTTGTTTTGTTTTCATTTCATTGTTTTGTTTTCTTTTCATTTCATTGTTTTGTTTTGTTTTCATTTGATTGTTTTGTTTTGTTTTCATTTCATTGTTTTGTTTTGTTTTCATTTAATTGTTTTGTTTTGTTTTCATTTCATTGTTTTGTTTTGTTTTCATTTTATTGTTTTGTTTTGTTTTCATTTCATTGTTTTGTTTTGTTTTCATTTCATTGTTTTGTTTTGTTTTCATTTCATTGTTTTGTTTTGTTTTCATTTCATTGTTTCGTTTTGTTTTCATTTTATTGTTTTGTTTTGTTTTCATTTAATTGTTTTGTTTTCTTTTCATTTCATTGTTTTGTTTTGTTTTCATTTCATTGTTTTGTTTTGTTTTCATTTCATTGTTTCGTTTTGTTTTCATTTGATTGTTTTGTTTTGTTTTCATTTCATTGTTTTGTTTTCTTTTCATTTCATTGTTTTGTTTTGTTTTCATTTCATTGTTTTGTTTTGTTTTCATTTAATTGTTTTGTTTTGTTTTCATTTCATTGTTTTGTTTGGTTTTCATTTTATTGTTTTGTTTTGTTTTCATTTTATTGTTTTGTTTTGTTTTCATTTCATTGTTTTGTTTTGTTTTCATTTCATTGTTTTGTTTTGTTTTCATTTCATTGTTTTGTTTTGTTTTCATTTCATTGTTTTGTTTTGTTTTCATTTTATTGTTTTGTTTTGTTTTCATTTTATTGTTTTGTTTTGTTTTCATTTCATTGTTTTGTTTTGTTTTCATTTCATTGTTTTGTTTTGTTTTCATTTCATTGTTTTGTTTTGTTTTCATTTCATTGTTTTGTTTTGTTTTCATTTTATTGTTTTGTTTTGTTTTCATTTCATTGTTTTGTTTTGTTTTCATTTTATTGTTTTGTTTTGTTTTCATTTTATTGTTTTGTTTTGTTTTCATTTCATTGTTTTGTTTTGTTTTCATTTCATTGTTTTGTTTTGTTTTCATTTCATTGTTTTGTTTTGTTTTCATTTCATTGTTTTGTTTTGTTTTCATTTTATTGTTTTGTTTTATTTTCATTTCATTGTTTTGTTTTGTTTTCATTTCATTGTTTTGTTTTGTTTTCATTTTATTGTTTTGTTTTGTTTTCATTTCATTGTTTTGTTTTGTTTTCATTTCATTGTTTTGTTTTGTTTTCATTTCATTGTTTTGTTTTGTTTTCATTTTATTGTTTTGTTTTGTTTTCATTTTATTGTTTTGTTTTGTTTTCATTTTATTGTTTTGTTTTGTTTTCATTTCATTGTTTTGTTTTATTTTCATTTCATTGTTTTGTTTTGTTTTCATTTCATTGTTTTGTTTTGTTTTCATTTCATTGTTTTGTTTTGTTTTCATTTCATTGTTTTGTTTTGTTTTCATTTTATTGTTTTGTTTTGTTTTCATTTTATTGTTTTGTTTTGTTTTCATTTCATTGTTTTGTTTTGTTTTCATTTCATTGTTTTGTTTTGTTTTCATTTCATTGTTTTGTTTTGTTTTCATTTTATTGTTTTGTTTTGTTTTCATTTCATTGTTTTGTTTTGTTTTCATTTCATTGTTTTGTTTTGTTTTCATTTCATTGTTTTGTTTTGTTTTCATTTCATTGTTTTGTTTTGTTTTCATTTCATTGTTTTGTTTTGTTTTCATTTCATTGTTTTGTTTTGTTTTCATTTCATTGTTTTGTTTTGTTTTCATTTCATTGTTTTGTTTTGTTTTCATTTCATTGTTTTGTTTTGTTTTCATTTTATTGTTTTGTTTTGTTTTCATTTCATTGTTTTGTTTTGTTTTCATTTAATTGTTTTGTTTTGTTTTCATTTCATTGTTTTGTTTTGTTTTCATTTTATTGTTTTGTTTTGTTTTCATTTCATTGTTTTGTTTTGTTTTCATTTTATTGTTTTGTTTTGTTTTCATTTCATTGTTTTGTTTTGTTTTCATTTCATTGTTTTGTTTTGTTTTCATTTTATTGTTTTGTTTTGTTTTCATTTCATTGTTTTGTTTTGTTTTCATTTTATTGTTTTGTTTTGTTTTCATTTTATTGTTTTGTTTTGTTTTCATTTCATTGTTTTGTTTTGTTTTCATTTCATTGTTTTGTTTTGTTTTCATTTCATTGTTTTGTTTTGTTTTCATTTCATTGTTTTGTTTTGTTTTCATTTTATTGTTTTGTTTTGTTTTCATTTCATTGTTTTGTTTTGTTTTCATTTTATTATTTTGTTTTGTTTTCATTTGATTGTTTTGTTTTGTTTTCATTTCATTGTTTTGTTTTGTTTTCATTTCATTGTTTTGTTTTGTTTTCATTTTATTGTTTTGTTTTGTTTTCATTTTATTGTTTTGTTTTGTTTTCATTTCATTGTTTTGTTTTGTTTTCATTTCATTGTTTTGTTTTGTTTTCATTTCATTGTTTTGTTTTGTTTTCATTTTATTGTTTTGTTTTGTTTTCATTTCATTGTTTTGTTTTGTTTTCATTTCATTGTTTTGTTTTGTTTTCATTTCATTGTTTTGTTTTGTTTTCATTTCATTGTTTTGTTTTGTTTTCATTTCATTGTTTTGTTTTGTTTTCATTTCATTGTTTTGTTTTGTTTTCATTTTATTGTTTTGTTTTGTTTTCATTTCATTGTTTTGTTTTGTTTTCATTTAATTGTTTTGTTTTGTTTTCATTTCATTGTTTTGTTTTGTTTTCATTTTATTGTTTTGTTTTGTTTTCATTTCATTGTTTTGTTTTGTTTTCATTTTATTGTTTTGTTTTGTTTTCATTTCATTGTTTTGTTTTGTTTTCATTTCATTGTTTTGTTTTGTTTTCATTTTATTGTTTTGTTTTGTTTTCATTTCATTGTTTTGTTTTGTTTTCATTTTATTGTTTTGTTTTGTTTTCATTTTATTGTTTTGTTTTGTTTTCATTTCATTGTTTTGTTTTGTTTTCATTTCATTGTTTTGTTTTGTTTTCATTTTATTGTTTTGTTTTGTTTTCATTTCATTGTTTTGTTTTGTTTTCATTTTATTGTTTTGTTTTGTTTTCATTTCATTGTTTTGTTTTGTTTTCATTTAATTGTTTTGTTTTGTTTTCATTTCATTGTTTTGTTTTGTTTTCATTTCATTGTTTTGTTTTTTTTTCATTTCATTGTTTTGTTTTGTTTTCATTTCATTGTTTTGTTTTGTTTTCATTTCATTGTTTTGTTTTGTTTTCATTTCATTGTTTTGTTTTGTTTTCATTTTATTGTTTTGTTTTGTTTTCATTTCATTGTTTTGTTTTGTTTTCATTTCATTGTTTTGTTTTGTTTTCATTTCATTGTTTTGTTTTGTTTTCATTTCATTGTTTTGTTTTGTTTTCATTTTATTGTTTTGTTTTGTTTTCATTTCATTGTTTTGTTTTGTTTTCATTTTATTGTTTTGTTTTGTTTTCATTTCATTGTTTTGTTTTTATTTTCATTTTATTGTTTTGTTTTGTTTTCATTTCATTGTTTTGTTTGATTTTCATTTCATTGTTTTGTTTTGTTTTCATTTCATTGTTTTGTTTTTATTTTCATTTTATTGTTTTGTTTTGTTTTCATTTCATTGTTTTGTTTGATTTTCATTTTATTGTTTTGTTTTGTTTTCATTTCATTGTTTTGTTTGATTTTCATTTTATTGTTTTGTTTTGTTTTCATTTCATTGTTTTGTTTTTATTTTCATTTTATTGTTTTGTTTTGTTTTCATTTCATTGTTTTGTTTGATTTTCATTTCATTGTTTTGTTTTGTTTTCATTTCATTGTTTTGTTTTTATTTTCATTTTATTGTTTTGTTTTGTTTTCATTTCATTGTTTTGTTTGATTTTCATTTTATTGTTTTGTTTTGTTTTCATTTCATTGTTTTGTTTGATTTTCATTTTATTGTTTTGTTTTGTTTTCATTTCATTGTTTTGTTTTGTTTTCATTTTATTGTTTTGTTTTGTTTTCATTTCATTGTTTTGTTTTTTTTTCATTTTATTGTTTTGTTTTGTTTTCATTTTATTGTTTTGTTTTGTTTTCATTTTATTGTTTTGTTTTGTTTTCATTTCATTGTTTTGTTTTGTTTTCATTTCATTGTTTTGTTTTGTTTTCATTTTATTGTTTTGTTTTGTTTTTATTTCATTGTTTTGTTTTGTTTTCATTTCATTGTTTTGTTTTGTTTTCATTTTATTGTTTTGTTTTGTTTTCATTTCATTGTTTTGTTTTGTTTTCATTTCATTGTTTTGTTTTATTTTCATTTTATTGTTTTGTTTTGTTTTCATTTCATTGTTTTGTTTTGTTTTCATTTTATTGTTTTGTTTTTATTTTATTGTTTTGTTTTCATTTTATTGTTTTGTTTTCATTTTATTGTTTTGTTTTTATTTTCATTTTATTGTTTTGTTTTGTTTTCATTTCATTGTTTTGTTTTGTTTTCATTTCATTGTTTTGTTTTGTTTTCATTTCATTGTTTTGTTTTGTTTTCATTTTATTGTTTTGTTTTGTTTTCATTTCATTGTTTTGTTTTCATTTTATTGTTTTGTTTTTATTTTCATTTTATTGTTTTGTTTTGTTTTCATTTCATTGTTTTGTTTTGTTTTCATTTCATTGTTTTGTTTTGTTTTCATTTTATTGTTTTGTTTTGTTTTCATTTCATTGTTTTGTTTTTATTTTCATTTTATTGTTTTGTTTTGTTTTCATTTCATTGTTTTGTTTTGTTTTCATTTTATTGTTTTGTTTTCATTTTATTGTTTTGTTTTTATTTTCATTTTATTGTTTTGTTTTGTTTTCATTTCATTGTTTTGTTTTGTTTTCATTTCATTGTTTTGTTTTGTTTTCATTTTATTGTTTTGTTTTGTTTTCATTTCATTGTTTTGTTTTGTTTTCATTTTATTGTTTTGTTTTGTTTTCATTTCATTGTTTTGTTTTGTTTTCATTTCATTGTTTTGTTTGATTTTCATTTTATTGTTTTGTTTTTATTTTCATTTTATTGTTTTGTTTTGTTTTCATTTCATTGTTTTGTTTTGTTTTCATTTCATTGTTTTGTTTTGTTTTCATTTTATTGTTTTGTTTTGTTTTCATTTCATTGTTTTGTTTTGTTTTCATTTTATTGTTTTGTTTTGTTTTCATTTCATTGTTTTGTTTTGTTTTCATTTCATTGTTTTGTTTTGTTTTCATTTCATTGTTTTGTTTTGTTTTCATTTTATTGTTTTGTTTTGTTTTCATTTTATTGTTTTGTTTTGTTTTCATTTCATTGTTTTGTTTTGTTTTCATTTCATTGTTTTGTTTTGTTTTCATTTCATTGTTTTGTTTTATTTTCATTTTATTGTTTTGTTTTGTTTTCATTTCATTGTTTTGTTTTGTTTTCATTTCATTGTTTTGTTTTGTTTTCATTTCATTGTTTTGTTTTGTTTTCATTTCATTGTTTTGTTTTATTTTCATTTCATTGTTTTGTTTTGTTTTCATTTTATTGTTTTGTTTTGTTTTCATTTCATTGTTTTGTTTTTATTTTCATTTTATTGTTTTGTTTTGTTTTCATTTCATTGTTTTGTTTGATTTTCATTTTATTGTTTTGTTTTGTTTTCATTTCATTGTTTTGTTTTATTTTCATTTAATTGTTTTGTTTTGTTTTCATTTCATTGTTTTGTTTTTATTTTCATTTCATTGTTTTGTTTTGTTTTCATTTCATTGTTTTGTTTGATTTTCATTTTATTGTTTTGTTTTGTTTTCATTTTATTGTTTTGTTTTATTTTCATTTCATTGTTTTGTTTTATTTTCATTTCATTGTTTTGTTTTATTTTCATTTTATTGTTTTGTTTTGTTTTCATTTTATTGTTTTGTTTTATTTTCATTTCATTGTTTTGTTTTATTTTCATTTCATTGTTTTGTTTTATTTTCATTTTTTTGTTTTGTTTTGTTTTAATTTCATTGTTTTGTTTTATTTTCATTTTATTTCATTGTTTTGTTTTCATTTCATTGTTTTGTTTTGTTTTCATTTCATTGTTTTGTTTTATTTTCATTTCATTGTTTTGTTTTGTTTTCATTTTTTGGTTTTATTTTGTTTTAATTTTATTGTTTTGTTTTATTTTCATTTCATTGTTTTGTTTTATTTTCATTTTATTGTTTTGTTTTATTTTCATTTCATTGTTTTGTTTTGTTTTCATTTCATTGTTTTGTTTTGTTTTCATTTCATTGTTTTGTTTGATTTTCATTTCATTGTTTTGTTTTATTTTCATTTCATTGTTTTGTTTTATTTTCATTTCATTGTTTTGTTTTATTTTCATTTTATTGTTTTGTTTTATTTTCATTTTATTGTTTTGTTTTGTTTTCATTTCATTGTTTTGTTTTGTTTTCATTTCATTGTTTTGTTTTGTTTTCATTTCATTGTTTTGTTTGATTTTCATTTCATTGTTTTGTTTTATTTTCATTTCATTGTTTTGTTTTATTTTCATTTTATTGTTTTGTTTTATTTTCATTTCATTGTTTTGTTTTTTTTTCATTTTATTGTTTTGTTTTGTTTTCATTTCATTGTTTTGTTTGATTTTCATTTCATTGTTTTGTTTTGTTTTCATTTCATTGTTTTGTTTTGTTTTCATTTCATTGTTTTGTTTTATTTTCATTTCATTGTTTTGTTTGATTTTCATTACATTGTTTTGTTTTATTTTCATTTTTTGGTTTTATTTTGTTTTCATTTGATTGTTTTGTTTTGTTTTCATTTCATTGTTTTGTTTTATTTTCATTTTATTGTTTTGTTTGATTTTCATTTCATTGTTTTGTTTTATTTTTATTTTATTGTTTTGTTTTATTTTCATTTTATTGTTTTGTTTTATTTTCATTTTATTGTTTTGTTTTGTTTTCATTTCATTGTTTTGTTTTGTTTTCATTTCATTGTTTTGTTTTGTTTTCATTTCATTGTTTTGTTTTGTTTTCATTTCATTGTTTTGTTTGATTTTCATTTCATTGTTTTGTTTTATTTTTATTTTATTGTTTTGTTTTATTTTCATTTTATTGTTTTGTTTTATTTTCATTTTATTGTTTTGTTTTATTTTCATTTGATTGTTTTGTTTTGTTTTCATTTCATTGTTTTGTTTTGTTTTAATTTCATTGTTTTGTTTTATTTTCATTTCATTGTTTTGTTTTGTTTTCATTTCATTGTTTTGTTTTATTTTCATTTTATTGTTTTGTTTTGTTTTCATTTCATTGTTTTGTTTTGTTTTCATTTCATTGTTTTGTTTTGTTTTCATTTCATTGTTTTGTTTTATTTTCATTTCATTGTTTTGTTTTGTTTTCATTTCATTGTTTTGTTTTGTTTTCATTTCATTGTTTTGTTTTGTTTTCATTTTATTGTTTTGTTTTGTTTTAATTTCATTGTTTTGTTTTGTTTTCATTTCATTGTTTTGTTTTGTTTTCATTTCATTGTTTTGTTTTGTTTTCATTTTATTGTTTTGTTTTGTTTTCATTTCATTGTTTTGTTTTGTTTTCATTTCATTGTTTTGTTTGATTTTCATTTTATTGTTTTGTTTTGTTTTAATTTCATTGTTTTGTTTTGTTTTCATTTCATTGTTTTGTTTTGTTTTCATTTCATTGTTTTGTTTTGTTTTCATTTTATTGTTTTGTTTTGTTTTCATTTCATTGTTTTGTTTTGTTTTCATTTCATTGTTTTGTTTTGTTTTCATTTTATTGTTTTGTTTTATTTTCATTTTATTGTTTTGTTTTGTTTTCATTTTATTGTTTTGTTTTGTTTTCATTTTATTGTTTTGTTTTGTTTTCATTTTATTGTTTTGTTTTGTTTTCATTTCATTGTTTTGTTTTGTTTTCATTTCATTGTTTTGTTTTGTTTTCATTTTATTGTTTTGTTTTATTTTAATTTCATTGTTTTGTTTTGTTTTCATTTCATTGTTTTGTTTTGTTTTCATTGTTTTGTTTTGTTTTCATTTCATTGTTTTGTTTTGTTTTCATTTCATTGTTTTGTTTTGTTTTCATTTCATTGTTTTGTTTTGTTTTCATTTCATTGTTTTGTTTTGTTTTCATTTCATTGTTTTGTTTTGTTTTCATTCTATTGTTTTGTTTTGTTTTCATTTCATTGTTTTGTTTTGTTTTCATTTCATTGTTTTGTTTTGTTTTCATTTCATTGTTTTGTTTTGTTTTCATTTCATTGTTTTGTTTGATTTTCATTTTATTGTTTTGTTTTGTTTTCATTTCATTGTTTTGTTTTGTTTTCATTTCATTGTTTTGTTTTGTTTTCATTTCATTGTTTTGTTTGATTTTCATTTTATTGTTTTGTTTTGTTTTCATTTCATTGTTTTGTTTTGTTTTCATTTCATTGTTTTGTTTTGTTTTCATTTTATTGTTTTGTTTTGTTTTCATTTCATTGTTTTGTTTTGTTTTCATTTGATTGTTTTGTTTTGTTTTCATTTTATTGTTTTGTTTTGTTTTCATTTCATTGTTTTGTTTTGTTTTCATTTTATTGTTTTGTTTTGTTTTCATTTCATTGTTTTGTTTTGTTTTCATTTAATTGTTTTGTTTTGTTTTCATTTCATTGTTTTGTTTTATTTTCATTTTATTGTTTTGTTTTGTTTTCATTTTATTGTTTTGTTTTGTTTTCATTTCATTGTTTTGTTTTGTTTTCATTTCATTGTTTTGTTTTGTTTTCATTTTATTGTTTTGTTTTGTTTTCATTTAATTGTTTTGTTTTATTTTCATTTTATTGTTTTCTTTTGTTTTCATTTTATTGTTTTGTTTTGTTTTCATTTCATTGTTTTGTTTTGTTTTCATTTTATTGTTTTGTTTTGTTTTCATTTCATTGTTTTGTTTTGTTTTCATTTCATTGTTTTGTTTTGTTTTCATTTCATTGTTTTGTTTTATTTTCATTTTATTGTTTTGTTTTGTTTTCATTTTATTGTTTTGTTTTGTTTTCATTTTATTGTTTTGTTTTGTTTTCATTTCATTGTTTTGTTTTGTTTTCATTTTATTGTTTTGTTTTGTTTTCATTTCATTGTTTTGTTTTATTTTCATTTCATTGTTTTGTTTTGTTTTCATTTTATTGTTTTGTTTTATTTTCATTTCATTGTTTTGTTTTGTTTTCATTTCATTGTTTTGTTTTGTTTTAATTTTATTGTTTTGTTTTGTTTTCATTTTATTGTTTTGTTTTGTTTTCATTTTATTGTTTTGTTTTGTTTTCATTTCATTGTTTTGTTTTTATTTTCATTTTATTGTTTTGTTTTGTTTTCATTTCATTGTTTTGTTTGATTTTCATTTTATTGTTTTGTTTTGTTTTCATTTCATTGTTTTGTTTTTATTTAATTGTTTTGTTTTGTTTTCATTTCATTGTTTTGTTTTTTTTTTCATTTCATTGTTTTGTTTTGTTTTCATTTTATTGTTTTGTTTTGTTTTCATTTCATTGTTTTGTTTTGTTTTTATTTCATTGTTTTGTTTTGTTTTCATTTTATTGTTTTGTTTTGTTTTCATTTCATTGTTTTGTTTTGTTTTCATTTCATTGTTTTGTTTTGTTTTCATTTCATTGTTTTGTTTTGTTTTCATTTCATTGTTTTGTTTTGTTTTCATTTCATTGTTTTGTTTTGTTTTCATTTCATTGTTTTGTTTTGTTTTCATTTCATTGTTTTGTTTTGTTTTCATTTCATTGTTTTGTTTTGTTTTCATTTTATTGTTTTGTTTTGTTTTCATTTCATTGTTTTGTTTTGTTTTGATTTTATTGTTTTGTTTTGTTTTCATTTCATTGTTTTGTTTTTATTTTCATTTTATTGTTTTGTTTTGTTTTCATTTCATTGTTTTGTTTGATTTTCATTTCATTGTTTTGTTTTGTTTTCATTTCATTGTTTTGTTTTTATTTTCATTTTATTGTTTTGTTTTGTTTTCATTTCATTGTTTTGTTTGATTTTCATTTTATTGTTTTGTTTTGTTTTCATTTCATTGTTTTGTTTGATTTTCATTTTATTGTTTTGTTTTGTTTTCATTTCATTGTTTTGTTTTTATTTTCATTTTATTGTTTTGTTTTGTTTTCATTTCATTGTTTTGTTTGATTTTCATTTCATTGTTTTGTTTTGTTTTCATTTCATTGTTTTGTTTTTATTTTCATTTTATTGTTTTGTTTTGTTTTCATTTCATTGTTTTGTTTGATTTTCATTTTATTGTTTTGTTTTGTTTTCATTTCATTGTTTTGTTTGATTTTCATTTTATTGTTTTGTTTTGTTTTGATTTCATTGTTTTGTTTTTATTTTCATTTTATTGTTTTGTTTTGTTTTCATTTCATTGTTTTGTTTTGTTTTCATTTCATTGTTTTGTTTTGTTTTCATTTTATTGTTTTGTTTTGTTTTCATTTCATTGTTTTGTTTTGTTTTCATTTCATTGTTTTGTTTTGTTTTCATTTCATTGTTTTGTTTTGTTTTCATTTCATTGTTTTGTTTTGTTTTCATTTCATTGTTTTGTTTTGTTTTCATTTTATTGTTTTGTTTTGTTTTCATTTTATTGTTTTGTTTTGTTTTCATTTCATTGTTTTGTTTTGTTTTCATTTCATTGTTTTGTTTTGTTTTCATTTCATTGTTTTGTTTTGTTTTCATTTCATTGTTTTGTTTTGTTTTCATTTTATTGTTTTGTTTTATTTTCATTTCATTGTTTTGTTTTATTTTCATTTTATTGTTTTGTTTTGTTTTCATTTCATTGTTTTGTTTTGTTTTCATTTCATTGTTTTGTTTTGTTTTCATTTCATTGTTTTGTTTTATTTTCATTTCATTGTTTTGTTTTATTTTCATTTCATTGTTTTGTTTTGTTTTCATTTTATTGTTTTGTTTTGTTTTCATTTCATTGTTTTGTTTTTATTTTCATTTTATTGTTTTGTTTTGTTTTCATTTCATTGTTTTGTTTGATTTTCATTTTATTGTTTTGTTTTGTTTTCATTTTATTGTTTTGTTTTGTTTTCATTTTATTGTTTTGTTTTATTTTCATTTAATTGTTTTGTTTTGTTTTCATTTTATTGTTTTGTTTTGTTTTCATTTTATTGTTTTGTTTTATTTTCATTTAATTGTTTTGTTTTGTTTTCATTTTATTGTTTTGTTTTGTTTTCATTTTATTGTTTTGTTTTGTTTTCATTTTATTGTTTTGTTTTGTTTTCATTTTATTGTTTTGTTTTATTTTCATTTAATTGTTTTGTTTTGTTTTCATTTTATTGTTTTGTTTTATTTTCATTTTATTGTTTTGTTTTATTTTCATTTTATTGTTTTGTTTTATTTTCATTTTATTGTTTTGTTTTGTTTTCATTTTATTGTTTTGTTTTGTTTTCATTTTATTGTTTTGTTTTATTTTCATTTTATTGTTTTGTTTTATTTTCATTTTATTGTTTTGTTTTGTTTTCATTTTATTGTTTTGTTTTATTTTCATTTTATTGTTTTGTTTTGTTTTCATTTCATTGTTTTGTTTTGTTTTCATTTTATTGTTTTGTTTTGTTTTCATTTTATTGTTTTGTTTTGTTTTCATTTTATTGTTTTGTTTTATTTTCATTTCATTGTTTTGTTTTGTTTTCATTTTATTGTTTTGTTTTGTTTTCATTTTATTGTTTTGTTTTATTTTCATTTTATTGTTTTGTTTTGTTTTCATTTCATTGTTTTGTTTTGTTTTCATTTTATTGTTTTGTTTTCTTTTCATTTCATTGTTTTGTTTTATTTTCATTTTATTGTTTTGTTTTGTTTTCATTTTATTGTTTTGTTTTATTTTCATTTCATTGTTTTGTTTTATTTTCATTTCATTGTTTTGTTTTATTTTCATTTTTTTGTTTTGTTTTGTTTTAATTTCATTGTTTTGTTTTATTTTCATTTCATTTCATTGTTTTGTTTTCATTTCATTGTTTTGTTTTGTTTTCATTTCATTGTTTTGTTTTATTTTCATTTCATTGTTTTGTTTTGTTTTCATTTTTTGGTTTTATTTTGTTTTCATTTTATTGTTTTGTTTTGTTTTCATTTCATTGTTTTGTTTTATTTTCATTTTATTGTTTTGTTTTATTTTCATTTCATTGTTTTGTTTTGTTTTCATTTCATTGTTTTGTTTTGTTTTAATTTCATTGTTTTGTTTGATTTTCATTTCATTGTTTTGTTTTATTTTCATTTCATTGTTTTGTTTTATTTTCATTTCATTGTTTTGTTTTATTTTCATTTTATTGTTTTGTTTTATTTTCATTTTATTGTTTTGTTTTGTTTTCATTTCATTGTTTTGTTTTGTTTTCATTTCATTGTTTTGTTTTGTTTTCATTTCATTGTTTTGTTTGATTTTCATTTCATTGTTTTGTTTTATTTTCATTTCATTGTTTTGTTTTATTTTCATTTTATTGTTTTGTTTTATTTTCATTTCATTGTTTTGTTTTGTTTTCATTTTATTGTTTTGTTTTGTTTTCATTTCATTGTTTTGTTTGATTTTCATTTCATTGTTTTGTTTTGTTTTCATTTCATTGTTTTGTTTTGTTTTCATTTCATTGTTTTGTTTTATTTTCATTTCATTGTTTTGTTTGATTTTCATTTCATTGTTTTGTTTTATTTTCATTTTTTGGTTTTATTTTGTTTTCATTTTATTGTTTTGTTTTATTTTCATTTCATTGTTTTGTTTAATTTTTATTTTATTGTTTTGTTTTATTTTCATTTTATTGTTTTGTTTTATTTTCATTTTATTGTTTTGTTTTATTTTCATTTGATTGTTTTGTTTTGTTTTCATTTCATTGTTTTGTTTTATTTTCATTTTATTGTTTTGTTTGATTTTCATTTCATTGTTTTGTTTTATTTTTATTTTATTGTTTTGTTTTATTTTCATTTTATTGTTTTGTTTTATTTTCATTTTATTGTTTTGTTTAGTTTTCATTTCATTGTTTTGTTTTGTTTTCATTTCATTGTTTTGTTTTGTTTTCATTTCATTGTTTTGTTTTGTTTTCATTTCATTGTTTTGTTTGATTTTCATTTCATTGTTTTGTTTTATTTTTATTTTATTGTTTTGTTTTATTTTCATTTTATTGTTTTGTTTTATTTTCATTTTATTGTTTTGTTTTATTTTCATTTGATTGTTTTGTTTTGTTTTCATTTCATTGTTTTGTTTTGTTTTAATTTCATTGTTTTGTTTTATTTTCATTTCATTGTTTTGTTTTGTTTTCATTTCATTGTTTTGTTTTATTTTCATTTTATTGTTTTGTTTTGTTTTCATTTCATTGTTTTGTTTTGTTTTCATTTCATTGTTTTGTTTTGTTTTCATTTCATTGTTTTGTTTTATTTTCATTTCATTGTTTTGTTTTGTTTTCATTTCATTGTTTTGTTTTGTTTTCATTTCATTGTTTTGTTTTGTTTTCATTTTATTGTTTTGTTTTGTTTTAATTTCATTGTTTTGTTTTGTTTTCATTTCATTGTTTTGTTTTGTTTTCATTTCATTGTTTTGTTTTGTTTTCATTTTATTGTTTTGTTTTGTTTTCATTTCATTGTTTTGTTTTGTTTTCATTTCATTGTTTTGTTTTGTTTTCATTTTATTGTTTTGTTTTGTTTTAATTTCATTGTTTTGTTTTGTTTTCATTTCATTGTTTTGTTTTGTTTTCATTTCATTGTTTTGTTTTGTTTTCATTTTATTGTTTTGTTTTGTTTTCATTTCATTGTTTTGTTTTGTTTTCATTTCATTGTTTTGTTTTGTTTTCATTTTATTGTTTTGTTTTATTTTCATTTTATTGTTTTGTTTTGTTTTAATTTTATTGTTTTGTTTTGTTTTCATTTCATTGTTTTGTTTTGTTTTCATTTCATTGTTTTGTTTTGTTTTCATTTTATTGTTTTGTTTTATTTTCATTTCATTGTTTTGTTTGATTTTCATTTCATTGTTTTGTTTTGTTTTCATTTCATTGTTTTGTTTTGTTTTCATTTCATTGTTTTGTTTTGTTTTCATTTTATTGTTTTGTTTTGTTTTCATTTCATTGTTTTGTTTTGTTTTCATTTTATTGTTTTGTTTTGTTTTAATTTTATTGTTTTGTTTTATTTTCATTTCATTGTTTTGTTTTGTTTTCATTTTATTGTTTTGTTTTGTTTTCATTTCATTGTTTTGTTTTGTTTTTCATTTTATTGTTTTGTTTTATTTTCATTTCATTGTTTTGTTTTGTTTTCATTTTATTGTTTTGTTTATTTTTCATTTCATTGTTTTGTTTTGTTTTCATTTTATTGTTTTGTTTTGTTTTCATTTCATTGTTTTGTTTTGTTTTTCATTTTATTGTTTTGTTTTATTTTCATTTCATTGTTTTGTTTTGTTTTCATTTTATTGTTTTGTTTTGTTTTCATTTCATTGTTTTGTTTTGTTTTCATTTCATTGTTTTGTTTTGTTTTCATTTTATTGTTTTGTTTTGTTTTCATTTCATTGTTTTGTTTTATTTTTATTTTATTGTTTTGTTTTATTTTCATTTTATTGTTTTGTTTTATTTTCATTTTATTGTTTTGTTTTATTTTTATTTTATTGTTTTGTTTTATTTTCATTTTATTGTTTTGTTTTATTTTCATTTCATTGTTTTGTTTTATTTTTATTTTATTGTTTTGTTTTGTTTTCATTTCATTGTTTTGTTTTGTTTTCATTTCATTGTTTTGTTTTGTTTTCATTTCATTGTTTTGTTTTGTTTTCATTTTATTGTTTTGTTTTGTTTTCATTTCATGGTTTTGTTTTATTTTTATTTTATTGTTTTGTTTTATTTTCATTTTATTGTTTTGTTTTATTTTCATTTTATTGTTTTGTTTTGTTTTCATTTCATTGTTTTGTTTTGTTTTCATTTTATTGTTTTGTTTTGTTTTCATTTCATTGTTTTGTTTGATTTTCATTTCATTGTTTTGTTTTGTTTTCATTTCATTGTTTTGTTTTGTTTTCATTTCATTGTTTTGTTTTATTTTCATTTTATTGTTTTGTTTGATTTTCATTTCATTGTTTTGTTTTATTTTTATTTTATTGTTTTGTTTTATTTTCATTTTATTGTTTTGTTTTATTTTCATTTTATTGTTTTGTTTTATTTTCATTTTATTGTTTTGTTTTGTTTTCATTTCATTGTTTTGTTTTGTTTTCATTTCATTGTTTTGTTTTGTTTTCATTTTATTGTTTTGTTTTGTTTTAATTTCATTGTTTTGTTTTATTTTCATTTTATTGTTTTGTTTTGTTTTCATTTTATTGTTTTGTTTTGTTTTCATTTCATTGTTTTGTTTTGTTTTCATTTCATTGTTTTGTTTTGTTTTCATTTTATTGTTTTGTTTTATTTTCATTTCATTGTTTTGTTTGATTTTCATTTCATTGTTTTGTTTTGTTTTCATTTCATTGTTTTGTTTTGTTTTGTTTTCATTTCATTGTTTTGTTTTGTTTTCATTTTATTGTTTTGTTTTGTTTTCATTTCATTGTTTTGTTTTGTTTTCATTTTATTGTTTTGTTTTGTTTTAATTTTATTGTTTTGTTTTATTTTCATTTCATTGTTTTGTTTTGTTTTCATTTTATTGTTTTGTTTTGTTTTCATTTCATTGTTTTGTTTTGTTTTTCATTTCATTGTTTTGTTTTATTTTCATTTCATTGTTTTGTTTTGTTTTCATTTTATTGTTTTGTTTATTTTTCATTTCATTGTTTTGTTTTGTTTTCATTTTATTGTTTTGTTTTGTTTTCATTTCATTGTTTTGTTTTGTTTTTCATTTTATTGTTTTGTTTTATTTTCATTTCATTGTTTTGTTTTGTTTTCATTTTATTGTTTTGTTTTGTTTTCATTTCATTGTTTTGTTTTGTTTTCATTTCATTGTTTTGTTTTGTTTTCATTTTATTGTTTTGTTTTGTTTTCATTTCATTGTTTTGTTTTGTTTTCATTTCATTGTTTTGTTTTGTTTTCATTTTATTGTTTTGTTTTGTTTTCATTTCATTGTTTTGTTTTATTTTTATTTTATTGTTTTGTTTTATTTTCATTTTATTGTTTTGTTTTATTTTCATTTTATTGTTTTGTTTTGTTTTCATTTCATTGTTTTGTTTTGTTTTCATTTTATTGTTTTGTTTTGTTTTCATTTCATTGTTTTGTTTGATTTTCATTTCATTGTTTTGTTTTGTTTTCATTTCATTGTTTTGTTTTGTTTTCATTTCATTGTTTTGTTTTATTTTCATTTCATTGTTTTGTTTGATTTTCATTTCATTGTTTGGTTTTATTTTCATTTTTTGGTTTTATTTTGTTTTCATTTTATTGTTTTGTTTTATTTTCATTTCATTGTTTTGTTTTATTTTTATTTTATTGTTTTGTTTTATTTTCATTTTATTGTTTTGTTTAATTTTCATTTTATTGTTTTGTTTTATTTTCATTTGATTGTTTTGTTTTGTTTTCATTTCATTGTTTTGTTTTATTTTCATTTAATTGTTTTGTTTGATTTTCATTTCATTGTTTTGTTTTATTTTTATTTTATTGTTTTGTTTTATTTTCATTTTATTGTTTTGTTTTATTTTCATTTTATTGTTTTGTTTTGTTTTCATTTCATTGTTTTGTTTTGTTTTCATTTCATTGTTTTGTTTTGTTTTCATTTCATTGTTTTGTTTTGTTTTCATTTCATTGTTTTGTTTGATTTTCATTTCATTGTTTTGTTTTATTTTTATTTTATTGTTTTGTTTTATTTTCATTTTATTGTTTTGTTTTATTTTCATTTTATTGTTTTGTTTTATTTTCATTTGATTGTTTTGTTTTGTTTTCATTTCATTGTTTTGTTTTGTTTTAATTTCATTGTTTTGTTTTATTTTCATTTCATTGTTTTGTTTTGTTTTCATTTCATTGTTTTGTTTTATTTTAATTTTATTGTTTTGTTTTGTTTTCATTTCATTGTTTTGTTTTGTTTTCATTTCATTGTTTTGTTTTGTTTTCATTTCATTGTTTTGTTTTATTTTCATTTCATTGTTTTGTTTTGTTTTCATTTCATTGTTTTGTTTTGTTTTCATTTCATTGTTTTGTTTTGTTTTCATTTTATTGTTTTGTTTTGTTTTAATTTCATTGTTTTGTTTTGTTTTCATTTTATTGTTTTGTTTTGTTTTCATTTCATTGTTTTGTTTTGTTTTCATTTCATTGTTTTGTTTTGTTTTCATTTTATTGTTTTGTTTTATTTTCATTTTATTGTTTTGTTTTGTTTTCATTTTATTGTTTTGTTTTGTTTTCATTTCATTGTTTTGTTTTGTTTTCATTTCATTGTTTTGTTTTGTTTTCATTTTATTGTTTTGTTTTCTTTTCATTTCATTGTTTTGTTTGATTTTCATTTCATTGTTTTGTTTTGTTTTCATTTCATTGTTTTGTTTTGTTTTCATTTCATTGTTTTGTTTTGTTTTCATTTTATTGTTTTGTTTTGTTTTCATTTCATTGTTTTGTTTTGTTTTCATTTTATTGTTTTGTTTTGTTTTAATTTTATTGTTTTGTTTTATTTTCATTTCATTGTTTTGTTTTGTTTTCATTTTATTGTTTTGTTTTGTTTTCATTTCATTGTTTTGTTTTGTTTTTCATTTTATTGTTTTGTTTTATTTTCATTTCATTGTTTTGTTTTGTTTTCATTTTATTGTTTTGTTTATTTTTCATTTCATTGTTTTGTTTTGTTTTCATTTTATTGTTTTGTTTTGTTTTCATTTCATTGTTTTGTTTTGTTTTCATTTTATTGTTTTGTTTTGTTTTCATTTCATTGTTTTGTTTTGTTTTCATTTCATTGTTTTGTTTTGTTTTCATTTTATTGTTTTGTTTTGTTTTCATTTCATTGTTTTGTTTTGTTTTCATTTCATTGTTTTGTTTTGTTTTCATTTTATTGTTTTGTTTTGTTTTCATTTCATTGTTTTGTTTTGTTTTCATTTTATTGTTTTGTTTTGTTTTCATTTCATTGTTTTGTTTTGTTTTCATTTTATTGTTTTGTTTTGTTTTCATTTCATTGTTTTGTTTTGTTTTCATTTTATTGTTTTGTTTTGTTTTCATTTCATTGTTTTGTTTTGTTTTCATTTCATTGTTTTGTTTTGTTTTCATTTCATTGTTTTGTTTTGTTTTCATTTTATTGTTTTGTTTTGTTTTCATTTCATTGTTTTGTTTTGTTTTCATTTTATTGTTTTGTTTATTTTTCATTTCATTGTTTTGTTTTGTTTTCATTTTATTGTTTTGTTTTGTTTTCATTTCATTGTTTTGTTTTGTTTTTCATTTTATTGTTTTGTTTTATTTTCATTTCATTGTTTTGTTTTGTTTTCATTTTATTGTTTTGTTTATTTTTCATTTCATTGTTTTGTTTTGTTTTCATTTTATTGTTTTGTTTTGTTTTCATTTCATTGTTTTGTTTTGTTTTCATTTTATTGTTTTGTTTTGTTTTCATTTCATTGTTTTGTTTTGTTTTCATTTCATTGTTTTGTTTTGTTTTCATTTTATTGTTTTGTTTTGTTTTCATTTCATTGTTTTGTTTTGTTTTCATTTCATTGTTTTGTTTTGTTTTCATTTTATTGTTTTGTTTTGTTTTCATTTCATTGTTTTGTTTTGTTTTCATTTCATTGTTTTGTTTTGTTTTCATTTTATTGTTTTGTTTTGTTTTCATTTCATTGTTTTGTTTTGTTTTCATTTTATTGTTTTGTTTTGTTTTCATTTCATTGTTTTGTTTTGTTTTCATTTTATTGTTTTGTTTTGTTTTCATTTCATTGTTTTGTTTTGTTTTCATTTAATTGTTTTGTTTTGTTTTAATTTTATTGTTTTGTTTTGTTTTCATTTTATTGTTTTGTTTTATTTTCATTTTATTGTTTTGTTTTGTTTTCATTTCATTGTTTTGTTTTGTTTTCATTTCATTGTTTTGTTTTGTTTTCATTTCATTGTTTTGTTTTGTTTTCATTTCATTGTTTTGTTTTGTTTTCATTTTATTGTTTTGTTTTGTTTTCATTTTATTGTTTTGTTTTATTTTCATTTCATTGTTTTGTTTTGTTTTCATTTCATTGTTTTGTTTTGTTTTCATTTTATTGTTTTGTTTTGTTTTCATTTCATTGTTTTGTTTTGTTTTCATTTTATTGTTTTGTTTTGTTTTCATTTCATTGTTTTGTTTTGTTTTCATTTTATTGTTTTGTTTTGTTTTCATTTCATTGTTTTGTTTTGTTTTCATTTTATTGTTTTGTTTTGTTTTCATTTCATTGTTTTGTTTTGTTTTCATTTTATTGTTTTGTTTTATTTTCATTTCATTGTTTTGTTTTGTTTTCATTTCATTGTTTTGTTTTGTTTTCATTTTATTGTTTTGTTTTGTTTTCATTTTATTGTTTTGTTTTGTTTTCATTTCATTGTTTTGTTTTGTTTTCATTTCATTGTTTTGTTTTATTTTCATTTTATTGTTTTGTTTTGTTTTTATTTTATTGTTTTGTTTTGTTTTCATTTCATTGTTTTGTTTTGTTTTCATTTTATTGTTTTGTTTTGTTTTCATTTCATTGTTTTGTTTTGTTTTCATTTTATTGTTTTGTTTTATTTTCATTTCATTGTTTTGTTTTGTTTTCATTTCATTGTTTTGTTTTGTTTTCATTTTATTGTTTTGTTTTGTTTTCATTTTATTGTTTTGTTTTGTTTTCATTTTATTGTTTTGTTTTATTTTCATTTTATTGTTTTGTTTTGTTTTCATTTCATTGTTTTGTTTTGTTTTCATTTTATTGTTTTGTTTTGTTTTCATTTCATTGTTTTGTTTTGTTTTCATTTTATTGTTTTGTTTTGTTTTCATTTCATTGTTTTGTTTTGTTTTCATTTCATTGTTTTGTTTTGTTTTCATTTCATTGTTTTGTTTTGTTTTCATTTCATTGTTTTGTTTTGTTTTCATTTTATTGTTTTGTTTTGTTTTCATTTTATTGTTTTGTTTTGTTTTCATTTTATTGTTTTGTTTTATTTTCATTTTATTGTTTTGTTTTGTTTTCATTTCATTGTTTTGTTTTGTTTTCATTTTATTGTTTTGTTTTCTTTTCATTTCATTGTTTTGTTTTATTTTAATTTGATTGTTTTGTTTTGTTTTCATTTTATTGTTTTGTTTTATTTTCATTTCATTGTTTTGTTTTATTTTCATTTCATTGTTTTGTTTTATTTTCATTTTTTTGTTTTGTTTTGTTTTAATTTCATTGTTTTGTTTTATTTTCATTTCATTGTTTTGTTTTGTTTTCATTTCATTGTTTTGTTTTGTTTTCATTTCATTGTTTTGTTTTATTTTCATTTCATTGTTTTGTTTTGTTTTCATTTTTTGGTTTTATTTTGTTTTCATTTTATTGTTTTGTTTTATTTTCATTTCATTGTTTTGTTTTATTTTCATTTTATTGTTTTGTTTTATTTTCATTTCATTGTTTTGTTTTGTTTTCATTTCATTGTTTTGTTTTGTTTTCATTTCATTGTTTTGTTTGATTTTCATTTCATTGTTTTGTTTTATTTTCATTTCATTGTTTTGTTTTATTTTCATTTCATTGTTTTGTTTTATTTTCATTTTATTGTTTTGTTTTATTTTGATTTTATTGTTTTGTTTTGTTTTCATTTCATTGTTTTGTTTTATTTTCATTTCATTGTTTTGTTTTGTTTTTATTTCATTGTTTTGTTTTGTTTTCATTTCATTGTTTTGTTTTGTTTTCATTTCATTGTTTTGTTTTGTTTTCATTTCATTGTTTTGTTTTGTTTTCATTTTATTGTTTTGTTTTATTTTCATTTTATTGTTTTGTTTTGTTTTCATTTTATTGTTTTGTTTTGTTTTCATTTCATTGTTTTGTTTTTATTTTCATTTTATTGTTTTGTTTTATTTTCATTTTATTGTTTTGTTTTGTTTTCATTTCATTGTTTTGTTTTATTTTCATTTTATTGTTTTGTTTTGTTTTCATTTCATTGTTTTGTTTTGTTTTCATTTCATTGTTTTGTTGTGTTTTCATTTCATTGTTTTGTTTTGTTTTCATTTCATTGTTTTGTTTTGTTTTCATTTTATTGTTTTGTTTTGTTTTCATTTCATTGTTTTGTTTTTATTTTCATTTTATTGTTTTGTTTTAATTTCATTGTTTTGTTTTGTTTTCATTTTATTGTTTTGTTTTGTTTTCATTTCATTGTTTTGTTTTATTTTCATTTCATTGTTTTGTTTTATTTTCATTTCATTGTTTTGTTTTGTTTTCATTTCATTGTTTTGTTTTGTTTTCATTTCATTGTTTTGTTTTGTTTTCATTTCATTGTTTTGTTTTGTTTTCATTTCATTGTTTTGTTTTGTTTTCATTTCATTGTTTTGTTTTGTTTTTATTTTATTGTTTTGTTTTATTTTCATTTTATTGTTTTGTTTTATTTTCATTTCATTGTTTTGTTTTGTTTTCATTTCATTGTTTTGTTTTGTTTTCATTTCATTGTTTTGTTTTGTTTTCATTTCATTGTTTTGTTTTGTTTTCATTTCATTGTTTTGTTTTGTTTTCATTTTATTGTTTTGTTTTGTTTTCATTTCATTGTTTTGTTTTGTTTTCATTTTATTGTTTTGTTTTGTTTTCATTTTATTGTTTTGTTTTGTTTTCATTTCATTGTTTTGTTTTGTTTTCATTTTATTGTTTTGTTTTATTTTCATTTCATTGTTTTGTTTTGTTTTCATTTCATTGTTTTGTTTTGTTTTCATTTCATTGTTTTGTTTTGTTTTCATTTCATTGTTTTGTTTTGTTTTCATTTTATTGTTTTGTTTTATTTTCATTTCATTGTTTTGTTTTGTTTTCATTTCATTGTTTTGTTTTGTTTTCATTTCATTGTTTTGTTTTGTTTTCATTTCATTGTTTTGTTTTGTTTTCATTTCATTGTTTTGTTTTGTTTTCATTTTATTGTTTTGTTTTGTTTTCATTTCATTGTTTAGTTTTGTTTTCATTTCATTGTTTTGTTTTGTTTTCATTTTATTGTTTTGTTTTATTTTCATTTTATTGTTTTGTTTTGTTTTCATTTTATTGCTTTGTTTTGTTTTAATTTCATTGTTTTGTTTTTATTTTCATTTTATTGTTTTGTTTTGTTTTCATTTCATTGTTTTGTTTTGTTTTCATTTCATTGTTTTGTTTTGTTTTCATTTTATTGTTTTGTTTTATTTTCATTTTATTGTTTTGTTTTGTTTTCATTTCATTGTTTTGTTTTTATTTTCATTTTATTGTTTTGTTTTATTTTCATTTTATTGTTTTGTTTTGTTTTCATTTCATTGTTTTGTTTTGTTTTCATTTCATTGTTTTGTTTTGTTTTCATTTCATTGTTTTGTTTTTATTTTCATTTCATTGTTTTGTTTTGTTTTCATTTTATTGTTTTGTTTTGTTTTCATTTCATTTTTTTATTATCATTTTATTGTTTTGTTTTGTTTTCATTTCATTGTTTTGTTTTGTTTTCATTTTATTGTTTTGTTTTGTTTTCATTTCATTGTTTTGTTTTGTTTTCATTTTATTGTTTTGTTTTATTTTCATTTTATTGTTTTGTTTTGTTTTCATTTCATTTTTTTATTATCATTTTATTGTTTTGTTTTGTTTTCATTTCATTGTTTTGTTTTGTTTTCATTTTATTGTTTTGTTTTGTTTTCATTTCATTGTTTTGTTTTGTTTTCATTTCATTGTTTTGTTTTGTTTTCATTTTATTGTTTTGTTTTGTTTTCATTTCATTGTTTTGTTTTGTTTTCATTTCATTGTTTTGTTTTGTTTTCATTTCATTGTTTTGTTTTGTTTTCATTTTATTGTTTTGTTTTATTTTCATTTTATTGTTTTGTTTTGTTTTCATTTCATTGTTTTGTTTTGTTTTCATTTTATTGTTTTGTTTTATTTTCATTTCATTGTTTTGTTTTGTTTTCATTTCATTGTTTTGTTTTGTTTTCATTTCATTGTTTTGTTTTGTTTTCATTTTATTGTTTTGTTTTATTTTCATTTTATTGTTTTGTTTTGTTTTCATTTCATTGTTTTGTTTTGTTTTCATTTTATTGTTTTGTTTTGTTTTCATTTCATTGTTTTGTTTTGTTTTCATTTCATTGTTTTGTTTTGTTTTCATTTTATTGTTTTGTTTTATTTTCATTTCATTGTTTTGTTTTGTTTTCATTTCATTGTTTTGTTTTGTTTTCATTTCATTGTTTTGTTTTTATTTTCATTTCATTGTTTTGTTTTGTTTTCATTTTATTGTTTTGTTTTATTTTCATTTTATTGTTTTGTTTTGTTTTCATTTCATTGTTTTGTTTTGTTTTCATTTTATTGTTTTGTTTTGTTTTCATTTCATTGTTTTGTTTTGTTTTCATTTCATTGTTTTGTTTTGTTTTCATTTTATTGTTTTGTTTTATTTTCATTTCATTGTTTTGTTTTGTTTTCATTTCATTGTTTTGTTTTGTTTTCATTTCATTGTTTTGTTTTTATTTTCATTTCATTGTTTTGTTTTGTTTTCATTTTATTGTTTTGTTTTATTTTCATTTTATTGTTTTGTTTTATTTTCATTTCATTGTTTTGTTTTGTTTTCATTTTATTGTTTTGTTTTGTTTTCATTTTATTGTTTTGTTTTGTTTTCATTTTATTGTTTTGTTTTGTTTTCATTTTATTGTTTTGTTTTGTTTTCATTTCATTGTTTTGTTTTGTTTTCATTTTATTGTTTTGTTTTGTTTTCATTTCATTGTTTTGTTTTGTTTTCATTTTATTGTTTTGTTTTATTTTCATTTTATTGTTTTGTTTTATTTTCATTGTTTTGTTTTGTTTTCATTTCATTGTTTTGTTTTCATTTCATTGTTTTGTTTTCATTTCATTGTTTTGTTTTCATTTCATTGTTTTGTTTTGTTTTCATTTCATTGTTTTGTTTTGTTTTCATTTCATTGTTTTGTTTTGTTTTCATTTTATTGTTTTGTTTTATTTTCATTTCATTGTTTTGTTTTGTTTTCATTTCATTGTTTTGTTTTGTTTTCATTTCATTGTTTTGTTTTGTTTTCATTTTATTGTTTTGTTTTATTTTCATTTTATTGTTTTGTTTTGTTTTCATTTCATTGTTTTGTTTGATTTCATTTTATTGTTTTGTTTTGTTTTCATTTCATTTTTTTATTTTCATTTTATTGTTTTGTTTTATTTTCATTTCATTGTTTTGTTTTGTTTTCATTTCATTGTTTTGTTTTGTTTTCATTTCATTGTTTTGTTTTGTTTTCATTTCATTGTTTTGTTTTGTTTTCATTTCATTGTTTTGTTTTGTTTTCATTTCATTGTTTTGTTTTGTTTTCATTTCATTGTTTTGTTTTGTTTTCATTGTTTTGTTTTGTTTTCATTTCATTGTTTTGTTTTGTTTTCATTTCATTGTTTTGTTTTATTTTCATTTCATTGTTTTGTTTTATTTTCATTTCATTGTTTTGTTTTGTTTTCATTTCATTGTTTTGTTTTATTTTCATTTCATTGTTTTGTTTTGTTTTCATTTCATTGTTTTGTTTTGTTTTCATTTTATTTTTTTGTTTTATTTTCATTTTATTGTTTTGTTTTGTTTTCATTTCATTGTTTTGTTTTGTTTTCATTTTATTGTTTTGTTTTGTTTTCATTTCATTGTTTTGTTTTGTTTTCATTTCATTGTTTTGTTTTGTTTTCATTTTATTGTTTTGTTTTATTTTCATTTCATTGTTTTGTTTTGTTTTCATTTCATTGTTTTGTTTTGTTTTCATTTCATTGTTTTGTTTTTATTTTCATTTCATTGTTTTGTTTTGTTTTCATTTTATTGTTTTGTTTTGTTTTCATTTCATTTTTTATTTTCATTTTATTGTTTTGTTTTGTTTTCATTTCATTGTTTTGTTTTGTTTTCATTTTATTGTTTTGTTTTGTTTTCATTTCATTGTTTTGTTTTGTTTTCATTTTATTGTTTTGTTTTGTTTTCATTTCATTGTTTTGTTTTGTTTTCATTTTATTGTTTTGTTTTATTTTCATTTTATTGTTTTGTTTTATTTTCATTGTTTTGTTTTGTTTTCATTTCATTGTTTTGTTTTCATTTCATTGTTTTGTTTTCATTTCATTGTTTTGTTTTCATTTCATTGTTTTGTTTTGTTTTCATTTCATTGTTTTGTTTTGTTTTCATTTCATTGTTTTGTTTTGTTTTCATTTTATTGTTTTGTTTTATTTTCATTTCATTGTTTTGTTTTGTTTTCATTTCATTGTTTTGTTTTGTTTTCATTTCATTGTTTTGTTTTGTTTTCATTTTATTGTTTTGTTTTATTTTCATTTTATTGTTTTGTTTTGTTTTCATTTCATTGTTTTGTTTGATTTCATTTTATTGTTTTGTTTTGTTTTCATTTCATTTTTTTATTTTCATTTTATTGTTTTGTTTTATTTTCATTTCATTGTTTTGTTTTGTTTTCATTTCATTGTTTTGTTTTGTTTTCATTTCATTGTTTTGTTTTGTTTTCATTTCATTGTTTTGTTTTGTTTTCATTTCATTGTTTTGTTTTGTTTTCATTTCATTGTTTTGTTTTGTTTTCATTTCATTGTTTTGTTTTGTTTTCATTTCATTGTTTTGTTTTGTTTTCATTTCATTGTTTTGTTTTGTTTTCATTTCATTGTTTTGTTTTATTTTCATTTCATTGTTTTGTTTTATTTTCATTTCATTGTTTTGTTTTGTTTTCATTTCATTGTTTTGTTTTATTTTCATTTCATTGTTTTGTTTTGTTTTCATTTCATTGTTTTGTTTTGTTTTCATTTCATTGTTTTGTTTTGTTTTCATTTCATTGTTTTGTTTTATTTTCATTTCATTGTTTTGTTTTGTTTTCATTTCATTGTTTTGTTTTGTTTTCATTTTATTGTTTTGTTTTGTTTTCATTTTATTGTTTTGTTTTGTTTTCATTTCATTGTTTTGTTTTATTTTCATTTCATTGTTTTGTTTTGTTTTCATTTCATTGTTTTGTTTTGTTTTCATTTCATTGTTTTGTTTTGTTTTCATTTCATTGTTTTGTTTTGTTTTCATTTCATTGTTTTGTTTTGTTTTCATTTTATTGTTTTGTTTTGTTTTCATTTCATTGTTTTGTTTTGTTTTCATTTCATTGTTTTGTTTTGTTTTCATTTGATTGTTTTGTTTTATTTTCATTTCATTGTTTTGTTTTGTTTTCATTTTATTGTTTTGTTTTCATTTTATTGTTTTGTTTTGTTTTCATTTCATTGTTTTGTTTTGTTTTCATTTTATTGTTTTGTTTTATTTTCATTTCATTGTTTTGTTTTGTTTTCATTTTATTGTTTTGTTTTCATTTTATTGTTTTGTTTTGTTTTCATTTCATTGTTTTGTTTTGTTTTCATTTTATTGTTTTGTTTTATTTTCATTTCATTGTTTTGTTTTGTTTTCATTTTATTGTTTTGTTTTCATTTCATTGTTTTGTTTTGTTTTCATTTCATTGTTTTGTTTTGTTTTCATTTTATTGTTTTGTTTTGTTTTCATTTCATTGTTTTGTTTTGTTTTCATTTCATTGTTTTGTTTTGTTTTCATTTCATTGTTTTGTTTTATTTTCATTTCATTGTTTTGTTTTGTTTTCATTTCATTGTTTTGTTTTGTTTTCATTTTATTGTTTTGTTTTATTTTCATTTCATTGTTTTGTTTTGTTTTCATTTCATTGTTTTGTTTTGTTTTCATTTCATTGTTTTGTTTTGTTTTAATTTCATTGTTTTGTTTTGTTTTCATTTCATTGTTTTGTTTTATTTTCATTTCATTGTTTTGTTTTGTTTTCATTTCATTGTTTTGTTTTGTTTTCATTTCATTGTTTTGTTTTGTTTTCATTTTATTGTTTTGTTTTGTTTTCATTTCATTGTTTTGTTTTGTTTTCATTTTATTGTTTTGTTTTGTTTTCATTTTATTGTTTTGTTTTGTTTTAATTTTATTGTTTTGTTTTATTTTCATTTCATTGTTTTGTTTTGTTTTCATTTTATTGTTTTGTTTTGTTTTCATTTCATTGTTTTGTTTTGTTTTAATTTCATTGTTTTGTTTTGTTTTCATTTCATTGTTTTGTTTTGTTTTAATTTTATTGTTTTGTTTTATTTTCATTTCATTGTTTTGTTTTGTTTTCATTTTATTGTTTTGTTTTGTTTTCATTTTATTGTTTTGTTTTGTTTTCATTTCATTGTTTTGTTTTATTTTCATTTCATTGTTTTGTTTTGTTTTCATTTTATTGTTTTGTTTTGTTTTCATTTTATTGTTTTGTTTTGTTTTCATTTCATTGTTTTGTTTTGTTTTCATTTGATTGTTTTGTTTTGTTTTCATTTGATTGTTTTGTTTTATTTTCATTTCATTGTTTTGTTTTGTTTTCATTTCATTGTTTTGTTTTATTTTCATTTTATTGTTTTGTTTTGTTTTCATTTCATTGTTTTGTTTTGTTTTCATTTCATTGTTTTGTTTTGTTTTCATTTCATTGTTTTGTTTTATTTTCATTTCATTGTTTTGTTTTGTTTTCATTTCATTGTTTTGTTTTGTTTTAATTTGATTGTTTTGTTTTATTTTCATTTCATTGTTTTGTTTTGTTTTCATTTTATTGTTTTGTTTTGTTTTCATTTCATTGTTTTGTTTTGTTTTCATTTCATTGTTTTGTTTTATTTTCATTTCATTGTTTTGTTTTATTTTCATTTTATTGTTTTGTTTTGTTTTCATTTCATTGTTTTGTTTTGTTTTCATTTCATTGTTTTGTTTTGTTTTCATTTCATTGTTTTGTTTTATTTTCATTTCATTGTTTTGTTTTATTTTCATTTCATTGTTTTGTTTTGTTTTCATTTCATTGTTTTGTTTTGTTTTCATTTCATTGTTTTGTTTTGTTTTCATTTTATTGTTTTGTTTTGTTTTAATTTCATTGTTTTGTTTTGTTTTCATTTTATTGTTTTGTTTTGTTTTCATTTCATTGTTTTGTTTTGTTTTAATTTTATTGTTTTGTTTTGTTTTAATTTCATTGTTTTGTTTTGTTTTCATTTTATTGTTTTGTTTTGTTTTCATTTCATTGTTTTGTTTGATTTCATTTTATTGTTTTGTTTTGTTTTCATTTCATTTTTTTATTTTCATTTTATTGTTTTGTTTTATTTTCATTTCATTGTTTTGTTTTGTTTTCATTTCATTGTTTTGTTTTGTTTTCATTTCATTGTTTTGTTTTGTTTTCATTTCATTGTTTTGTTTTGTTTTCATTTCATTGTTTTGTTTTGTTTTCATTTCATTGTTTTGTTTTGTTTTCATTTCATTGTTTTGTTTTGTTTTCATTGTTTTGTTTTGTTTTCATTTCATTGTTTTGTTTTGTTTTCATTTCATTGTTTTGTTTTATTTTCATTTCATTGTTTTGTTTTATTTTCATTTCATTGTTTTGTTTTGTTTTCATTTCATTGTTTTGTTTTATTTTCATTTCATTGTTTTGTTTTGTTTTCATTTCATTGTTTTGTTTTGTTTTCATTTTATTGTTTTGTTTTATTTTCATTTTATTGTTTTGTTTTGTTTTCATTTCATTGTTTTGTTTTGTTTTCATTTTATTGTTTTGTTTTGTTTTCATTTCATTGTTTTGTTTTGTTTTCATTTCATTGTTTTGTTTTGTTTTCATTTTATTGTTTTGTTTTATTTTCATTTCATTGTTTTGTTTTGTTTTCATTTCATTGTTTTGTTTTGTTTTCATTTCATTGTTTTGTTTTTATTTTCATTTCATTGTTTTGTTTTGTTTTCATTTTATTGTTTTGTTTTGTTTTCATTTCATTTTTTATTTTCATTTTATTGTTTTGTTTTGTTTTCATTTCATTGTTTTGTTTTGTTTTCATTTTATTGTTTTGTTTTGTTTTCATTTCATTGTTTTGTTTTGTTTTCATTTTATTGTTTTGTTTTGTTTTCATTTCATTGTTTTGTTTTGTTTTCATTTTATTGTTTTGTTTTATTTTCATTTTATTGTTTTGTTTTATTTTCATTGTTTTGTTTTGTTTTCATTTCATTGTTTTGTTTTCATTTCATTGTTTTGTTTTCATTTCATTGTTTTGTTTTCATTTCATTGTTTTGTTTTGTTTTCATTTCATTGTTTTGTTTTGTTTTCATTTCATTGTTTTGTTTTGTTTTCATTTTATTGTTTTGTTTTATTTTCATTTCATTGTTTTGTTTTGTTTTCATTTCATTGTTTTGTTTTGTTTTCATTTCATTGTTTTGTTTTGTTTTCATTTTATTGTTTTGTTTTATTTTCATTTTATTGTTTTGTTTTGTTTTCATTTCATTGTTTTGTTTGATTTCATTTTATTGTTTTGTTTTGTTTTCATTTCATTTTTTTATTTTCATTTTATTGTTTTGTTTTATTTTCATTTCATTGTTTTGTTTTGTTTTCATTTCATTGTTTTGTTTTGTTTTCATTTCATTGTTTTGTTTTGTTTTCATTTCATTGTTTTGTTTTGTTTTCATTTCATTGTTTTGTTTTGTTTTCATTTCATTGTTTTGTTTTGTTTTCATTTCATTGTTTTGTTTTGTTTTCATTTCATTGTTTTGTTTTGTTTTCATTTCATTGTTTTGTTTTGTTTTCATTTCATTGTTTTGTTTTATTTTCATTTCATTGTTTTGTTTTATTTTCATTTCATTGTTTTGTTTTGTTTTCATTTCATTGTTTTGTTTTATTTTCATTTCATTGTTTTGTTTTGTTTTCATTTCATTGTTTTGTTTTGTTTTCATTTCATTGTTTTGTTTTGTTTTCATTTCATTGTTTTGTTTTATTTTCATTTCATTGTTTTGTTTTGTTTTCATTTCATTGTTTTGTTTTGTTTTCATTTTATTGTTTTGTTTTGTTTTCATTTTATTGTTTTGTTTTGTTTTCATTTCATTGTTTTGTTTTATTTTCATTTCATTGTTTTGTTTTGTTTTCATTTTATTGTTTTGTTTTGTTTTAATTTCATTGTTTTGTTTTATTTTCATTTCATTGTTTTGTTTTATTTTCATTTCATTGTTTTGTTGTGTTTTCATTTTATTGTTTTGTTTTGTTTTCATTTGATTGTTTTGTTTTGTTTTCATTTTATTGTTTTGTTTTGTTTTCATTTGATTGTTTTGTTTTGTTTTCATTTTATTGTTTTGTTTTGTTTTCATTTTATTGTTTTGTTTTGTTTTCATTTCATTGTTTTGTTTTATTTTCATTTCATTGTTTTGTTTTTATTTTCATTTCATTGTTTTGTTTTATTTTCATTTCATTGTTTTGTTTTCATTTGATTGTTTTGTTTTGTTTTCATTTTATTGTTTTGTTTTGTTTTCATTTTATTGTTTAGTTTTGTTTTCATTTCATTGTTTTGTTTTATTTTCATTTCATTGTTTTGTTTTGTTTTCATTTTATTGTTTTGTTTTGTTTTCATTTTATTGTTTTGTTTTGTTTTCATTTCATTGTTTTGTTTTGTTTTGATTTTATTGTTTTGTTTTGTTTTCATTTCATTGTTTTGTTTTGTTTTGATTTTATTGTTTTGTTTTGTTTTCATTTTATTGTTTTGTTTTGTTTTCATTTGATTGTTTTGTTTTGTTTTCATTTTATTGTTTTGTTTTGTTTTCATTTTATTGTTTTGTTTTGTTTTCATTTCATTGTTTTGTTTTGTTTTCATTTCATTGTTTTGTTTTGTTTTCATTTCATTGTTTTGTTTTGTTTTCATTTCATTGTTTTGTTTTGTTTTCATTTTATTGTTTTGTTTTGTTTTCATTTTATTGTTTTGTTTTGTTTTCATTTGATTGTTTTGTTTTGTTTTCATTTTATTGTTTTGTTTTGTTTTCATTTCATTGTTTTGTTTTGTTTTCATTTCATTGTTTTGTTTTGTTTTCATTTTATTGTTTTGTTTTATTTTCATTTCATTGTTTTGTTTTTATTTTCATTTTATTGTTTTGTTTTGTTTTCATTTTATTGTTTTGTTTTGTTTTCATTTTATTGTTTTGTTTTGTTTTCATTTTATTGTTTTGTTTTGTTTTCATTTCATTGTTTTGTTTTGTTTTCATTTTATTGTTTTGTTTTGTTTTCATTTCATTGTTTTGTTTTGTTTTCATTTCATTGTTTTGTTTTTATTTTCATTTTATTGTTTTGTTTTGTTTTCATTTTATTGTTTTGTTTTGTTTTCATTTTATTGTTTTGTTTTGTTTTCATTTTATTGTTTTGTTTTGTTTTCATTTCATTGTTTTGTTTTGTTTTCATTTTATTGTTTTGTTTTGTTTTCATTTTATTGTTTTGTTTTGTTTTCATTTGATTGTTTTGTTTTGTTTTCATTTTATTGTTTTGTTTTGTTTTCATTTCATTGTTTTGTTTTGTTTTCATTTCATTGTTTTGTTTTGTTTTCATTTTATTGTTTTGTTTTGTTTTCATTTTATTGTTTTGTTTTGTTTTCATTTGATTGTTTTGTTTTGTTTTCATTTTATTGTTTTGTTTTGTTTTCATTTCATTGTTTTGTTTTGTTTTCATTTCATTGTTTTGTTTTGTTTTCATTTTATTGTTTTGTTTTATTTTCATTTCATTGTTTTGTTTTTATTTTCATTTTATTGTTTTGTTTTGTTTTCATTTTATTGTTTTGTTTTGTTTTCATTTTATTGTTTTGTTTTGTTTTCATTTGATTGTTTTGTTTTGTTTTCATTTTATTGTTTTGTTTTGTTTTCATTTTATTGTTTTGTTTTGTTTTCATTTCATTGTTTTGTTTTGTTTTCATTTCATTGTTTTGTTTTGTTTTCATTTCATTGTTTTGTTTTGTTTTCATTTCATTGTTTTGTTTTGTTTTCATTTTATTGTTTTGTTTTGTTTTCATTTTATTGTTTTGTTTTGTTTTCATTTTATTGTTTTGTTTTGTTTTCATTTTATTGTTTTGTTTTGTTTTCATTTCATTGTTTTGTTTTGTTTTCATTTCATTGTTTTGTTTTGTTTTCATTTTATTGTTTTGTTTTATTTTCATTTCATTGTTTTGTTTTTATTTTCATTTTATTGTTTTGTTTTGTTTTCATTTTATTGTTTTGTTTTGTTTTCATTTGATTGTTTTGTTTTGTTTTCATTTTATTGTTTTGTTTTGTTTTCATTTTATTGTTTTGTTTTGTTTTCATTTTATTGTTTTGTTTTGTTTTCATTTCATTGTTTTGTTTTATTTTCATTTCATTGTTTTGTTTTTATTTTCATTTCATTGTTTTGTTTTATTTTCATTTCATTTTTTTGTTTTCATTTGATTGTTTTGTTTTGTTTTCATTTTATTGTTTTGTTTTGTTTTCATTTTATTGTTTTGTTTTGTTTTCATTTCATTGTTTTGTTTTATTTTCATTTCATTGTTTTGTTTTGTTTTCATTTCATTGTTTTGTTTTTATTTTCATTTCATTGTTTTGTTTTATTTTCATTTCATTTTTTTGTTTTCATTTGATTGTTTTGTTTTGTTTTCATTTTATTGTTTTGTTTTGTTTTCATTTCATTGTTTTGTTTTGTTTTCATTTCATTGTTTTGTTTTGTTTTCATTTCATTGTTTTGTTTTGTTTTCATTTTATTGTTTTGTTTTGTTTTCATTTTATTGTTTTGTTTTATTTTCATTTCATTGTTTTGTTTTGTTTTCATTTTATTGTTTTGTTTTGTTTTCATTTTATTGTTTTGTTTTGTTTTCATTTTATTGTTTTGTTTTGTTTTCATTTTATTGTTTTGTTTTGTTTTCATTTTATTGTTTTGTTTTATTTTCATTTCATTGTTTTGTTTTGTTTTCATTTTATTGTTTTGTTTTATTTTCATTTCATTGTTTTGTTTTGTTTTCATTTTATTGTTTTGTTTTCATTTGATTGTTTTGTTTTCATTTGATTGTTTTGTTTTCATTTTATTGTTTTGTTTTGTATTAATTTCATTGTTTTGTTTTGTTTTCATTTCATTGTTTTGTTTTGTTTTCATTTCATTGTTTTGTTTTGTTTTCATTTCATTGTTTTGTTTTGTTTTCATTTTATTGTTTTGTTTTATTTTCATTTCATTGTTTTGTTTTATTTTCATTTGATTGTTTTGTTTTGTTTTCATTTTATTGTTTTGTTTTGTTTTCATTTCATTGTTTTGTTTTGTTTTCATTTCATTGTTTTGTTTTGTTTTCATTTCATTGTTTTGTTTTATTTTCATTTCATTGTTTTGTTTTATTTTCATTTCATTGTTTTGTTTTGTTTTCATTTCATTGTTTTGTTTTGTTTTAATTTCATTGTTTTGTTTTATTTTCATTTCATTGTTTTGTTTTATTTTCATTTCATTGTTTTGTTTTGTTTTCATTTCATTGTTTTGTTTTGTTTTAATTTCATTGTTTTGTTTTGTTTTCATTTCATTGTTTTGTTTTGTTTTCATTTCATTGTTTTGTTTTGTTTTCATTTCATTGTTTTATTTTATTTTCATTTAATTGTTTTGTTTTATTTTCATTTCATTGTTTTGTTTGATTTCATTTTATTGTTTTGTTTTGTTTTAATTTCATTGTTTTGTTTTGTTTTCATTTCATTGTTTTGTTTTGTTTTCATTTCATTGTTTTGTTTTGTTTTCATTTCATTGTTTTGTTTTGTTTTAATTTCATTGTTTTGTTTTGTTTTCATTTTATTGTTTTGTTTTGTTTTCATTTTATTGTTTTGTTTTGTTTTCATTTTATTGTTTTGTTTTGTTTTCATTTCATTGTTTTGTTTTGTTTTCATTTGATTGTTTTGTTTTGTTTTCATTTCATTGTTTTGTTTTATTTTCATTTTATTGTTTTGTTTTGTTTTCATTTTATTGTTTTGTTTTGTTTTCATTTTATTGTTTTGTTTTGTTTTCATTTTATTGTTTTGTTTTGTTTTCATTTTATTGTTTTGTTTTATTTTCATTTTATTGTTTTGTTTTGTTTTCATTTTATTGTTTTGTTTTGTTTTCATTTTATTGTTTTGTTTTGTTTTCATTTTATTGTTTTGTTTTGTTTTCATTTCATTGTTTTGTTTTGTTTTCATTTGATTGTTTTGTTTTCATTTCATTGTTTTGTTTTATTTTCATTTTATTGTTTTGTTTTGTTTTCATTTTATTGTTTTGTTTTGTTTTAATTTCATTGTTTTGTTTTGTTTTCATTTTATTGTTTTGTTTTATTTTAATTTTATTGTTTTGTTTTGTTTTCATTTCATTGTTTTGTTTTGTTTTCATTTTATTGTTTTGTTTTGTTTTCATTTTATTGTTTTGTTTTGTTTTCATTTTATTGTTTTGTTTTGTTTTCATTTTATTGTTTTGTTTTGTTTTCATTTTATTGTTTTGTTTTGTTTTCATTTCATTGTTTTGTTTTGTTTTCATTTTATTGTTTTGTTTTGTTTTTATTTCATTGTTTTGTTTTATTTTCATTTTATTGTTTTGTTTTGTTTTCATTTTATTGTTTTGTTTTGTTTTCATTTTATTGTTTTGTTTTGTTTTCATTTCATTGTTTTGTTTTGTTTTCATTTGATTGTTTTGTTTTGTTTTCATTTCATTGTTTTGTTTTATTTTCATTTCATTGTTTTGTTTTGTTTTCATTTTATTGTTTTGTTTTGTTTTCATTTCATTGTTTTGTTTTATTTTCATTTCATTGTTTTGTTTTGTTTTCATTTGATTGTTTTGTTTTCATTTGATTGTTTTGTTTTCATTTTATTGTTTTGTTTTCATTTGATTGTTTTGCTTTGTTTTAATTTCATTGTTTTGTTTTGTTTTCATTTCATTGTTTTGTTTTGTTTTCATTTCATTGTTTTGTTTTGTTTTCATTTCATTGTTTTGTTTTGTTTTCATTTTATTGTTTTGTTTTATTTTCATTTCATTGTTTTGTTTTATTTTCATTTCATTGTTTTGTTTTGTTTTCATTTCATTGTTTTGTTTTGTTTTCATTTTATTGTTTTGTTTTGTTTTCATTTCATTGTTTTGTTTTGTTTTCATTTCATTGTTTTGTTTTATTTTCATTTCATTGTTTTGTTTTATTTTCATTTCATTGTTTTGTTTTGTTTTCATTTCATTGTTTTGTTTTGTTTTCATTTCATTGTTTTGTTTTATTTTCATTTCATTGTTTTGTTTTATTTTCATTTCATTGTTTTGTTTTGTTTTCATTTTATTGTTTTGTTTTGTTTTCATTTTATTGTTTTGTTTTGTTTTCATTTTATTGTTTTGTTTTGTTTTCATTTCATTGTTTTGTTTTGTTTTCATTTTATTTTTTGTTTTGTTTTCATTTTATTGTTTTGTTTTATTGTCATTTCATTGTTTTGTTTTGTTTTCATTTTATTGTTTTGTTTTGTTTTCATTTCATTGTTTTGTTTTGTTTTCATTTCATTGTTTTGTTTTGTTTTCATTTTATTGTTTTGTTTTGTTTTCATTTTATTGTTTTGTTTTGTTTTCATTTTATTGTTTTGTTTTGTTTTCATTTCATTGTTTTGTTTTGTTTTCATTTTATTTTTTGTTTTGTTTTCATTTTATTGTTTTGTTTTATTGTCATTTCATTGTTTTGTTTTGTTTTCATTTTATTGTTTTGTTTTGTTTTCATTTCATTGTTTTGTTTTGTTTTCATTTCATTGTTTTGTTTTGTTTTCATTTTATTGTTTTGTTTTGTTTTCATTTTATTGTTTTGTTTTATTGTCATTTCATTGTTTTGTTTTGTTTTCATTTTATTGTTTTGTTTTGTTTTCATTTCATTGTTTTGTTTTGTTTTCATTTTATTGTTTTGTTTTGTTGTCATTTCATTGTTTTGTTTTGTTTTCATTTTATTGTTTTGTTTTGTTTTCATTTCATTGTTTTGTTTTGTTTTCATTTTATTGTTTTGTTTTGTTTTCATTTCATTGTTTTGTTTTATTTTCATTTCATTGTTTTGTTTTGTTTTCATTTTATTGTTTTGTTTTAATTTCAATTCATTGTTTTGTTTTGTTTTAATTTCATTGTTTTGTTTTGTTTTCATTTTATTGTTTTGTTTTAATTTGATTGTTTTGTTTTATTTTCATTTTATTGTTTTGTTTTGTTTTCATTTCATTGTTTTGTTTTGTTTTAATTTCATTGTTTTGTTTTGTTTTCATTTCATTGTTTTGTTTTAATTTGATTGTTTTGTTTTATTTTCATTTTATTGTTTTGTTTTGTTTTCATTTCATTGTTTTGTTTTGTTTTAATTTCATTGTTTTGTTTTGTTTTCATTTCATTGTTTTGTTTTAATTTGATTGTTTTGTTTTATTTTCATTTTATTGTTTTGTTTTGTTTTCATTTCATTGTTTTGTTTTGTTTTAATTTCATTGTTTTGTTTTGTTTTCATTTCATTGTTTTGTTTTAATTTGATTGTTTTGTTTTATTTTCATTTTATTGTTTTGTTTTATTTTCATTTCATTGTTTTGTTTTGTTTTCATTTCATTGTTTTGTTTTGTTTTCATTTTATTGTTTTGTTTTATTTTCATTTCATTGTTTTGTTTTGCTTTCATTTCATTGTTTTGTTTTATTTTCATTTCATTGTTTTGTTTTATTTTCATTTCATTGTTTTGTTTTGTTTTCATTTTATTGTTTTGTTTTATTTTCATTTCATTGTTTTGTTTTGTTTTCATTTCATTGTTTTGTTTTGTTTTCATTTTATTGTTTTGTTTTATTTTCATTTCATTGTTTTGTTTTGTTTTCATTTTATTGTTTTGTTTTATTTTCATTTCATTGTTTTGTTTTATTTTCATTTTATTGTTTTGTTTTATTTTCATTTCATTGTTTTGTTTTGTTTTCATTTCATTGTTTTGTTTTGTTTTCATTTTATTGTTTTGTTTTATTTTCATTTTATTGTTTTGTTTTGTTTTCATTTCATTGTTTTGTTTTGTTTTCATTTCATTGTTTTGTTTTATTTTCATTTCATTGTTTTGTTTTGTTTTCATTTCATTGTTTTGTTTTGTTTTCATTTCATTGTTTTGTTTTGTTTTCATTTTATTGTTTTGTTTTGTTTTCATTTCATTGTTTTGTTTTGTTTTCATTTCATTGTTTTGTTTTATTTTCATTTCATTGTTTTGTTTTATTTTCATTTCATTGTTTTGTTTTGTTTTCATTTTATTGTTTTGTTTTGTTTTCATTTCATTGTTTTGTTTTGTTTTCATTTCATTGTTTTGTTTTATTTTCATTTCATTGTTTTGTTTTGTTTTCATTTTATTGTTTTGTTTTGTTTTCATTTCATTGTTTTGTTTTGTTTTCATTTCATTGTTTTGTTTTGTTTTCATTTTATTGTTTTGTTTTATTTTCATTTTATTGTTTTGTTTTATTTTCATTTCATTGTTTTGTTTTATTTTCATTTCATTGTTTTGTTTTGTTTTCATTTCATTGTTTTGTTTTGTTTTCATTTCATTGTTTTGTTTTGTTTTCATTTTATTGTTTTGTTTTATTTTCATTTCATTGTTTTGTTTTATTTTCATTTCATTGTTTTGTTTTGTTTTCATTTTATTGTTTTGTTTTGTTTTCATTTCATTGTTTTGTTTTGTTTTCATTTCATTGTTTTGTTTTATTTTCATTTCATTGTTTTGTTTTATTTTCATTTCATTGTTTTGTTTTGTTTTCATTTCATTGTTTTGTTTTGTTTTCATTTCATTGTTTTGTTTTGTTTTCATTTTATTGTTTTGTTTTATTTTCATTTCATTGTTTTGTTTTGTTTTCATTTCATTGTTTTGTTTTATTTCCATTTCATTGTTTTGTTTTATTTTCATTTCATTGTTTTGTTTTGTTTTCATTTCATTGTTTTGTTTTGTTTTCATTTCATTGTTTTGTTTTGTTTTCATTTCATTGTTTTGTTTTGTTTTCATTTTATTGTTTTGTTTTGTTTTCATTTTATTGTTTTGTTTTATTTTCATTTCATTGTTTTGTTTTGTTTTAATTTTATTGTTTTGTTTTGTTTTCATTTCATTGTTTTGTTTTGTTTTCATTTCATTGTTTTGTTTTGTTTTCATTTTATTGTTTTGTTTTATTTTCATTTCATTGTTTTGTTTTATTTTCATTTTATTGTTTTGTTTTATTTTCATTTCATTGTTTTGTTTTATTTTCATTTCATTGTTTTGTTTTGTTTTAATTTTATTGTTTTGTTTTAATTTCATTTCATTGTTTTGTTTTGTTTTCATTTTATTGTTTTGTTTTATTTTCATTTCATTGTTTTGTTTTGTTTTAATTTCATTGTTTTGTTTTGTTTTCATTTTATTGTTTTGTTTTCATTTTATTGTTTTGTTTTAATTTGATTGTTTTGTTTTAATTTGATTGTTTTGTTTTAATTTGATTGTTTTGTTTTATTTTCATTTCATTGTTTTGTTTTGTTTTCATTTCATTGTTTTGTTTTATTTTCATTTCATTGTTTCGTTTTATTTTCATTTCATTGTTTTGTTTTATTTTCATTTTATTGTTTTGTTTTGTTTTCATTTCATTGTTTTGTTTTGTTTTATTTTCATTGTTTTGTTTTGTTTTAATTTGATTGTTTTGTTTTATTTTCATTTCATTGTTTTGTTTTGTTTTAATTTCATTGTTTTGTTTTGTTTTCATTTCATTGTTTTGTTTTGTTTACATTTCATTGTTTTGTTTTGTTTTCATTTTATTGTTTTGTTTTATTTTCATTTGATTGTTTTGTTTTAATTTCATTTTATAGTTTTGTTTTATTTTCATTTTATTGTTTTTTTTTTATTTTAATTTGATTGTTTTGTTTTATTTTAATTTGATTGTTTTGTTTTATTTTAATTTGATTGTTTTGTTTTTTTTTAATTTGATTGTTTTGTTTTATTTTAATTTGATTGTTTTGTTTTGTTTTCATTTCATTGTTTTGTTTTGTTTTCATTTTATTGTTTTGTTTTGTTTTCATTTCATTGTTTTGTTTTGTTTTCATTTCATTGTTTTGTTTTATTTTAATTTCATTGTTTTGTTTTGTTTTCATTTGATTGTTTTGTTTTCATTTGATTGTTTTGTTTTCATTTTATTGTTTTGTTTTCATTTGATTGTTTTGTTTTGTTTTAATTTCATTGTTTTGTTTTGTTTTCATTTCATTGTTTTGTTTTGTTTTCATTTCATTGTTTTGTTTTGTTTTCATTTCATTGTTTTGTTTTGTTTTCATTTTATTGTTTTGTTTTATTTTCATTTCATTGTTTTGTTTTATTTTCATTTCATTGTTTTGTTTTATTTTCATTTCATTGTTTTGTTTTGTTTTCATTTTATTGTTTTGTTTTGTTTTCATTTCATTGTTTTGTTTTGTTTTCATTTCATTGTTTTGTTTTATTTTCATTTTATTGTTTTGTTTTATTTTCATTTCATTGTTTTGTTTTGTTTTCATTTCATTGTTTTGTTTTGTTTTAATTTCATTGTTTTGTTTTATTTTCATTTCATTGTTTTGTTTTATTTTCCTTTCATTGTTTTGTTTTGTTTTCATTTTATTGTTTTGTTTTGTTTTCATTTTATTGTTTTGTTTTGTTTTCATTTCATTGTTTTGTTTTGTTTTCATTTCATTGTTTTGTTTTGTTTTCATTTTATTGTTTTGTTTTTTTTTTTCATTTTATTGTTTTGTTTTATTGTCATTTCATTGTTTTGTTTTGTTTTCATTTTATTGTTTTGTTTTGTTTTCATTTCATTGTTTTGTTTTGTTTTCATTTTATTGTTTTGTTTTGTTTTCATTTCATTGTTTTGTTTTATTTTCATTTCATTGTTTTGTTTTGTTTTCATTTTATTGTTTTGTTTTAATTTCATTTCATTGTTTTGTTTTGTTTTAATTTTATTGTTTTGTTTTGTTTTCATTTCATTGTTTTGTTTTATTTTCATTTCATTGTTTTGTTTTATTTTCATTTCATTGTTTTGTTTTGTTTTAATTTTATTGTTTTGTTTTGTTTTCATTTCATTGTTTTGTTTTGTTTTCATTTTATTGTTTTGTTTTATTTTCATTTCATTGTTTTGTTTTGTTTTCATTTTATTGTTTTGTTTTGTTTTCATTTCATTGTTTTGTTTTGTTTTTCATTTTATTGTTTTGTTTTATTTTTATTTCATTGTTTTGTTTTGTTTTCATTTTATCGTTTTGTTTTCATTTGATTGTTTTGTTTTCATTTTATTGTTTTGTTTTATTTTAATTTCATTGTTTTGTTTTGTTTTCATTTTATTGTTTTGTTTTGTTTTCATTTCATTGTTTTGTTTTGTTTTCATTTTATTGTTTTGTTTTATTTTCATTTCATTGTTTTGTTTTGTTTTCATTTTATTGTTTTGTTTTGTTTTCATTTCATTGTTTTGTTTTGTTTTCATTTTATTGTTTTGTTTTATTTTCATTTCATTGTTTTGTTTTGTTTTCATTTTATTGTTTTGTTTTGTTTTCATTTCATTGTTTTGTTTTGTTTTTCATTTTATTGTTTTGTTTTATTTTCATTTCATTGTTTTGTTTTGTTTTCATTTTATTGTTTTGTTTTATTTTCATTTCATTGTTTTGTTTTGTTTTCATTTTATTGTTTTGTTTTGTTTTCATTTCATTGTTTTGTTTTGTTTTTCATTTTATTGTTTTGTTTTATTTTCATTTCATTGTTTTGTTTTGTTTTCATTTTATTGTTTTGTTTTATTTTCATTTCATGGTTTTGTTTTATTTTTCATTTTATTGTTTTGTTTTGTTTTCATTTTATTTTTTTGTTTTGTTTTCATTTTATTGTTTTGTTTTGTTTTCATTTTATTGTTTTGTTTTGTTTTCATTTTATTGTTTTGTTTTGTTTTCATTTTATTGTTTTGTTTTATTTTCATTTTATTGTTTTGTTTTGTTTTCATTTCATTGTTTTGTTTTGTTTTCATTTTATTGTTTTGTTTTATTTTCATTTCATTGTTTTGTTTTGTTTTTCATTTTATTTTTTTGTTTTGTTTTCATTTCATTGTTTTGTTTTGTTTTCATTTTATTGTTTTGTTTTGTTTTCATTTTATTTCATTGTTTTGTTTTGTTTTCATTTTATTGTTTTGTTTTGTTTTCATTTCATTGTTTTGTTTTGTTTTCATTTCATTGTTTTGTTTTGTTTTCATTTTATTGTTTTGTTTTGTTTTCATTTCATTGTTTTGTTTTATTTTAATTTCATTGTTTTGTTTTTGTTTTCATTTCATTGTTTTGTTTTGTTTTAATTTGATTGTTTTGTTTTATTTTAATTTGATTGTTTTGTTTTATTTTCATTTCATTGTTTTGTTTTGTTTTCATTTCATTGTTTTGTTTTGTTTTAATTTCATTGTTTTGTTTTGTTTTAATTTCATTGTTTTGTTTTATTTTAATTTGATTGTTTTGTTTTGTTTTCATTTCATTGTTTTGTTTTGTTTTAATTTCATTGTTTTGTTTCGTTTTAATTTGATTGTTTTGTTTTATTTTCATTTTATTGTTTTGTTTTGTTTTCATTTCATTGTTTTGTTTTGTTTTAATTTCATTGTTTTGTTTTGTTTTCATTTCATTGTTTTGTTTTATTTTTATTTTATTGTTTTGTTTTATTTTCATTTTATTGTTTTGTTTTATTTTCATTTCATTGTTTTGTTTTATTTTCATTTCATTGTTTTGTTTTGTTTTCATTTCATTGTTTTGTTTTGTTTTAATTTCATTGTTTTGTTTTGTTTTTATTTCATTGTTTTGTTTTGTTTTCATTTTATTGTTTTGTTTTGTTTTCATTTCATTGTTTTGTTTTGTTTTCATTTCATTGTTTTGTTTTGTTTTCATTTTATTGTTTTGTTTTATTTTCATTTCATTGTTTTGTTTTGTTTTCATTTCATTGTTTTGTTTTGTTTTAATTTTATTGTTTTGTTTTGTTTTTATTTCATTGTTTTGTTTTGTTTTCATTTCATTGTTTTGTTTTGTTTTCATTTTATTGTTTTGTTTTATTTTCATTTCATTGTTTTGTTTTGTTTTCATTTCATTGTTTTGTTTTGTTTTCATTTTATTGTTTTGTTTTATTTTCATTTCATTGTTTTGTTTTATTTTTATTTCATTGTTTTGTTTTGTTTTCATTTTATTGTTTTGTTTTGTTTTTATTTCATTGTTTCGTTTTGTTTTCATTTCATTGTTTTGTTTTGTTTTCATTTTATTGTTTTGTTTTATTTTCATTTCATTGTTTTGTTTTGTTTTCATTTCATTGTTTTGTTTTGTTTTCATTTTATTGTTTTGTTTTATTTTCATTTCATTGTTTTGTTTTATTTTTATTTCATTGTTTTGTTTTGTTTTCATTTTATTGTTTTGTTTTATTTTCATTTCATTGTTTTGTTTTATTTTCATTTCATTGTTTTGTTTTGTTTTCATTTCATTGTTTTGTTTTGTTTTCATTTTATTGTTTTGTTTTGTTTTCATTTTATTGTTTTGTTTTATTTTCATTTTATTGTTTTGTTTTATTTTCATTTCATTGTTTTGTTTTGTTTTCATTTCATTGTTTTGTTTTGTTTTCATTTTATTGTTTTGTTTTATTTTCATTTCATTGTTTTGTTTTGTTTTTATTTCATTGTTTTGTTTTGTTTTCATTTTATTGTTTTGTTTTATTTTCATTTTATTGTTTTGTTTTATTTTCATTTCATTGTTTTGTTTTATTTTCATTTCATTGTTTTGTTTTGTTTTCATTTCATTGTTTTGTTTTGTTTTCATTTTATTGTTTTGTTTTATTTTCATTTCATTGTTTTGTTTGGTTTTCATTTCATTGTTTTGTTTTGTTTTCATTTTATTGTTTTGTTTTGTTTTCATTTCATTGTTTTGTTTTGTTTTCATTTCATTGTTTTGTTTTGTTTTCATTTTATTGTTTTATTTTCATTTGATTGTTTTGTTTCGTTTTCATTTCATTGTTTTGTTTTATTTTCATTTTATTGTTTTGTTTTGTTTTCATTTCATTGTTTTGTTTTGTTTTAATTTCATTGTTTTGTTTTGTTTTCATTTCATTGTTTTGTTTTAATTTTATTGTTTTGTTTTATTTTCATTTTATTGTTTTGTTTTGTTTTCATTTCATTGTTTTGTTTTGTTTTAATTTCATTGTTTTGTTTTGTTTTCATTTCATTGTTTTGTTTTGTTTTCATTTCATTGTTTTGTTTTGTTTTCATTTTATTGTTTTGTTTTATTTTCATTTCATTGTTTTGTTTTGTTTTCATTTCATTGTTTTGTTTTGTTTTCATTTTATTGTTTTGTTTTGTTTTCATTTCATTGTTTTGTTTTGTTTTCATTTCATTGTTTTGTTTTGTTTTCATTTTATTGTTTTATTTTCATTTGATTGTTTTGTTTCGTTTTCATTTCATTGTTTTGTTTTATTTTCATTTTATTGTTTTGTTTTGTTTTCATTTCATTGTTTTGTTTTGTTTTAATTTCATTGTTTTGTTTTGTTTTCATTTTATTGTTTTGTTTTATTTTCATTTCATTGTTTTGTTTGGTTTTCATTTCATTGTTTTGTTTTGTTTTCATTTTATTGTTTTGTTTTGTTTTCATTTCATTGTTTTGTTTTGTTTTCATTTCATTGTTTTGTTTTGTTTTCATTTTATTGTTTTATTTTCATTTGATTGTTTTGTTTCGTTTTCATTTCATTGTTTTGTTTTATTTTCATTTTATTGTTTTGTTTTGTTTTCATTTCATTGTTTTGTTTTGTTTTAATTTCATTGTTTTGTTTTGTTTTCATTTCATTGTTTTGTTTTAATTTTATTGTTTTGTTTCATTTTCATTTTATTGTTTTGTTTTGTTTTCATTTCATTGTTTTGTTTTGTTTTAATTTCATTGTTTTGTTTTGTTTTCATTTCATTGTTTTGTTTTGTTTTCATTTCATTGTTTTGTTTTGTTTTCATTTTATTGTTTTGTTTTATTTTCATTTCATTGTTTTGTTTTGTTTTCATTTCATTGTTTTGTTTTGTTTTCATTTTATTGTTTTGTTTTAATTTCATTTCATTGTTTTGTTTTGTTTTCATTTTATTGTTTTGTTTTATTTTCATTTCATTGTTTTGTTTTGTTTTAATTTCATTGTTTTGTTTTGTTTTCATTTTATTGTTTTGTTTTATTTTCATTTCATTGTTTTGTTTTATTTTCATTTCATTGTTTTGTTTTGTTTTCATTTTATTGTTTTGTTTTAATTTCATTTCATTGTTTTGTTTTGTTTTCATTTTATTGTTTTGTTTTATTTTCATTTCATTGTTTTGTTTTGTTTTAATTTCATTGTTTTGTTTTGTTTTCATTTTATTGTTTTGTTTTCATTTTATTGTTTTGTTTTAATTTGATTGTTTTGTTTTAATTTGATTGTTTTGTTTTAATTTGATTGTTTTGTTTTATTTTCATTTCATTGTTTTGTTTTGTTTTCATTTCATTGTTTTGTTTTATTTTCATTTCATTGTTTTGTTTTATTTTCATTTCATTGTTTTGTTTTATCTTCATTTTATTGTTTTGTTTTGTTTTCATTTCATTGTTTTGTTTTGTTTTAATTTCATTGTTTTGTTTTGTTTTAATTTGATTGTTTTGTTTTGGTTTCATTTCATTGTTTTGTTTTGTTTTCATTTCATTGTTTTGTTTTGTTTTCATTTCATAGTTTTGTTTTGTTTTCATTTCATTGTTTTGTTTTGTTTTCATTTTATTGTTTTGTTTTATTTTGATTTGATTGTTTTGTTTTATTTTCATTTTATAGTTTTGTTTTATTTTCATTTTATTGTTTATTTTTATTTTAATTTGATTGTTTTGTTTTATTTTAATTTGATTGTTTTGTTTTATTTTAATTTGATTGTTTTGTTTTAATTTGATTGTTTTGTTTTATTTTAATTTGATTGTTTTGTTTTGTTTTCATTTTATTGTTTTGTTTTAATTTCAATTCATTGTTTTGTTTTGTTTTCATTTTATTGTTTTTTTTTGTTTTCATTTTATTGTTTTGTTTTATTGTCATTTCATTGTTTTGTTTTGTTTTCATTTTGTTGTTTTGTTTTGTTTTCATTTCATTGTTTTGTTTTGTTTTAATTTCATTGTTTTGTTTTATTTTCATTTCATTGTTTTGTTTTGTTTTCATTTTATTGTTTTGTTTTGTTTTCATTTCATTGTTTTGTTTTGTTTTCATTTCATTGTTTTGTTTTGTTTTCATTTTATTGTTTTGTTTTATTTTCATTTTATTGTTTTGTTTTATTTTAATTTGATTGTTTTGTTTTATTTTCATTTCATTTTTTTGTTTTGTTTTAATTTGATTGTTTTGTTTTGTTTTTCATTTTATTGTTTTGTTTTATTTTCATTTCATTGTTTTGTTTTGTTTTCATTTTATTGTTTTGTTTTGTTTTCATTTCATTGTTTTGTTTTGTTTTCATTTCATTGTTTTGTTTTGTTTTAATTTCATTGTTTTGTTTTGTTTTCATTTTATTGTTTTGTTTTATTTTCATTTCATTGTTTTGTTTTGTTTTCATTTTATTGTTTTGTTTTGTTTTCATTTTATTGTTTTGTTTTGTTTTCATTTCATTGTTTTGTTTTATTTTAATTTCATTGTTTTGTTTTGTTTTCATTTTATTGTTTTGTTTTGTTTTCATTTTATTGTTTTGTTTTGTTTTCATTTCATTGTTTTTTTTTGTTTTAATTTCATTGTTTTGTTTTATTTTCATTTCATTGTTTTGTTTTGTTTTAATTTTATTGTTTTGTTTTGTTTTCATTTCATTGTTTTGTTTTGTTTTCATTTCATTGTTTTGTTTTGTTTTCATTTCATTGTTTTGTTTTGTTTTCATTTTATTGTTTTGTTTTGTTTTCATTTCATTGTTTTGTTTTGTTTTCATTTTATTATTTTGTTTTATTTTAATTTCATTGTTTTGTTTCGTTTTCATTTTATTGTTTTGTTTTGTTTTCATTTCATTGTTTTGTTTTATTTTCATTTCATTGTTTTGTTTTATTTTCATTTCATTGTTTTGTTTTGTTTTCATTTTATTGTTTTGTTTTATTTTAATTTCATTGTTTTGTTTCGTTTTCATTTTATTGTTTTGTTTTGTTTTCATTTCATTGTTTTGTTTTATTTTCATTTCATTGTTTTGTTTTGTTTTCATTTTATTGTTTTGTTTTATTTTCATTTCATTGTTTTGTTTTGTTTTCATTTTATTGTTTTGTTTTGTTTTCATTTTATTGTTTTGTTTTGTTTTCATTTCATTGTTTTGTTTTGTTTTCATTTTATTGTTTTGTTTTATTTTAATTTGATTGTTTTGTTTTATTTTAATTTGATTGTTTTGTTTTGTTTTAATTTGATTGTTTTGTTTTATTTTAATTTGATTGTTTTGTTTTGTTTTAATTTCATTGTTTTGTTTTGTTTTCATTTTATTGTTTTGTTTTGTTTTCATTTCATTGTTTTGTTTTGTTTTCATTTCATTGTTTTGTTTTATTTTCATTTCATTGTTTTGTTTTATTTTAATTTGATTGTTTTGTTTTATTTTAATTTGATTGTTTTGTTTTGTTTTCATTTTATTGTTTTGTTTTATTTTAATTTGATTGTTTTGTTTTATTTTAATTTGATTGTTTTGTTTTATTTTAATTTGATTGTTTTGTTTTGTTTTAATTTGATTGTTTTGTTTTATTTTAATTTGATTGTTTTGTTTTGTTTTCATTTCATTGTTTTGTTTTGTTTTCATTTCATTGTTTTGTTTTATTTTAATTTGATTGTTTTGTTTTGTTTTAATTTGATTGTTTTGTTTTATTTTAATTTGATTGTTTTGTTTTGTTTTCATTTTATTGTTTTGTTTTATTTTGATTTGATTGTTTTGTTTTATTTTAATTTGATTGTTTTGTTTTATTTTAATTTGATTGTTTTGTTTTGTTTTCATTTGATTGTTTTGTTTTATTTTCATTTCATTGTTTTGTTTTATTTTTATTTTATTGTTTTGTTTTATTTTAATTTGATTGTTTTGTTTTGTTTTCATTTCATTGTTTTGTTTTGTTTTCATTTTATTGTTTTGTTTTATTTTAATTTGATTGTTTTGTTTTATTTTCATTTTATTGTTTTGTTTTATTTTCATTTCATTGTTTTGTTTTATTTTTATTTCATTGTTTTGTTTTGTTTTCATTTCATTGTTTTGTTTTGTTTTCATTTTATTGTTTTGTTTTGTTTTCATTTTATTGTTTTGTTTTATTTTAATTTGATTGTTTTGTTTTTTTTTCATTTTATTGTTTTGTTTTATTTTCATTTCATTGTTTTGTTTTTTTTATTTCATTGTTTTGTTTTGTTTTCATTTCATTGTTTTGTTTTGTTTTCATTTTATTGTTTTGTTTTATTTTTATTTTATTGTTTTTTTTTTATTTTAATTTGATTGTTTTGTTTTGTTTTCATTTCATTGCTTTGTTTTGTTTTCATTTAATTGTTGTGTTTTATTTTTATTTTATTGTTTTGTTTTATTTCCATTTCATTGTTTTGTTTTATTTTCATTTCATTGTTTTGTTTTGTTTTCATTTCATTGTTTTGTTTTATTTTCATTTTATTGTTTTGTTTTATTTTAATTTGATTGTTTTGTTTTGTTTTCATTTCATTGTTTTGTTTTATTTTTATTTTATTGTTTTGTTTTATTTTAATTTGATTGTTTTGTTTTATTTTCATTTTATTGTTTTGTTTTATTTTCATTTTATTGTTTTGTTTTGTTTTAATTTCATTGTTTTGTTTTATTTTCATTTCATTGTTTTGTTTTGTTTTCATTTCATTGTTTTGTTTTATTTTAATTTGATTGTTTTGTTTTATTTTAATTTGATTGTTTTGTTTTATTTTAATTTGATTGTTTTGTTTTGTTTTAATTTGATTGTTTTGTTTTATTTTAATTTGATTGTTTTGTTTTGTTTTCATTTTATTGTTTTGTTTTATTTTAATTTGATTGTTTTGTTTTATTTTAATTTGATTGTTTTGTTTTATTTTAATTTGATTGTTTTGTTTGGTTTTCATTTCATTGTTTTGTTTTATTTTCATTTCATTGTTTTGTTTTGTTTTCATCACATTGTTTTGTTTTGTTTTCATTTCATTGTTTTGTTTTATTTTTATTTTATTGTTTTGTTTTATTTTAATTTGATTGTTTTGTTTTATTTTCATTTTATTGTTTTGTTTTTTTTGTTTTTTTATTGTTTTGTTTTATTTTAATTTGATTGTTTTGTTTTGTTTTCATTTCATTGCTTTGTTTTGTTTTCATTTAATTGTTTTGTTTTATTTTTATTTTATTGTTTTGTTTTATTTCCATTTCATTGTTTTGTTTTATTTTCATTTTATTGTTTTGTTTTGTTTTCATTTCATTGTTTTGTTTTATTTTCATTTTATTGTTTTGTTTTATTTTCATTTTATTGTTTTGTTTTATTTTCATTTCATTGTTTTATTTTGTTTTAATTTTATTGTTTTGTTTTATTTTCATTTCATTGTTTTGTTTTAATTTGATTGTTTTGTTTTATTTTCATTTTATTGTTTTGTTTTATTTTTATTTTATTGTTTTGTTTTATTTTAATTTGATTGTTTTGTTTTGTTTTCATTTCATTGTTTTGTTTTATTTTCATTTTATTGTTTTGTTTTATTTTTATTTCATTGTTTTGTTTTATTTTAATTTGATTGTTTTGTTTTGTTTTCATTTCATTGTTTTGTTTTATTTTTATTTTATTGTTTTGTTTTATTTTAATTTGATTGTTTTGTTTTATTTTCATTTCATTGTTTTGTTTTGTTTTCATTTAATTGTTTTGTTTTATTTTTATTTTATTGTTTTGTTTTATTTCCATTTCATTGTTTTGTTTTGTTTTCATTTCATTGTTTTGTTTTGTTTTCATTTTATTGTTTTGTTTTGTTTTCATTTTATTGTTTTGTTTTGTTTTCATTTCATTGTTTTGTTTTGTTTTCATTTTATTGTTTTGTTTTATTTTAATTTGATTGTTTTGTTTTATTTTAATTTGATTGTTTTGTTTTGTTTTAATTTGATTGTTTTGTTTTATTTTAATTTGATTGTTTTGTTTTGTTTTAATTTCATTGTTTTGTTTTGTTTTCATTTTATTGTTTTGTTTTGTTTTCATTTCATTGTTTTGTTTTGTTTTCATTTCATTGTTTTGTTTTATTTTCATTTCATTGTTTTGTTTTATTTTAATTTGATTGTTTTGTTTTATTTTAATTTGATTGTTTTGTTTTAATTTGATTGTTTTGTTTTATTTTAATTTGATTGTTTTGTTTTGTTTTCATTTTATTGTTTTGTTTTAATTTCAATTCATTGTTTTGTTTTGTTTTCATTTCATTGTTTTGTTTTGTTTTCATTTTGTTGTTTTGTTTTGTTTTCATTTCATTGTTTTGTTTTGTTTTAATTTCATTGTTTTGTTTTATTTTCATTTCATTGTTTTGTTTTGTTTTAATTTTATTGTTTTGTTTTGTTTTCATTTCATTGTTTTGTTTTGTTTTCATTTCATTGTTTTGTTTTGTTTTCATTTTATTGTTTTGTTTTATTTTCATTTTATTGTTTTTTTTTATTTTAATTTGATTGTTTTGTTTTATTTTCATTTTATTTTTTTGTTTTGTTTTAATTTGATTGTTTTGTTTTGTTTTTCATTTTATTGTTTTGTTTTATTTTCATTTCATTGTTTTGTTTTGTTTTCATTTTATTGTTTTGTTTTGTTTTCATTTCATTGTTTTGTTTTGTTTTAATTTCATTGTTTTGTTTTGTTTTCATTTTATTGTTTTGTTTTATTTTCATTTCATTGTTTTGTTTTGTTTTCATTTTATTGTTTTGTTTTGTTTTCATTTTATTGTTTTGTTTTGTTTTCATTTCATTGTTTTGTTTTGTTTTCATTTCATTGTTTTGTTTTGTTTTCATTTTATTGTTTTGTTTTGTTTTAATTTTATTATTTTGTTTTGTTTTCATTTTATTGTTTTGTTTTGTTTTCATTTTATTGTTTTGTTTTGTTTTCATTTTATTGTTTTGTTTTGTTTTCATTTTATTGTTTTGTTTTGTTTTCATTTTATTGTTTTGTTTTGTTTTAATTTCATTGTTTTGTTTTGTTTTCATTTTATTGTTTTGTTTTGTTTTCATTTCATTGTTTTGTTTTGTTTTCATTTCATTGTTTTGTTTTATTTTCATTTCATTGTTTTGTTTTATTTTAATTTGATTGTTTTGTTTTATTTTAATTTGATTGTTTTGTTTTAATTTGATTGTTTTGTTTTATTTTAATTTGATTGTTTTGTTTTGTTTTCATTTTATTGTTTTGTTTTATTTTAATTTGATTGTTTTGTTTTATTTTAATTTGATTGTTTTGTTTTATTTTAATTTGATTGTTTTGTTTTGTTTTAATTTCATTGTTTTGTTTTATTTTAATTTGATTGTTTTGTTTTATTTTAATTTGATTGTTTTGTTTTGTTTTCATTTCATTGTTTTGTTTTGTTTTCATTTCATTGTTTTGTTTTATTTTAATTTGATTGTTTTGTTTTGTTTTAATTTGATTGTTTTGTTTTATTTTAATTTGATTGTTTTGTTTTGTTTTCATTTTATTGTTTTGTTTTATTTTGATTTGATTGTTTTGTTTTATTTTAATTTGATTGTTTTGTTTTATTTTAATTTGATTGTTTTGTTTTGTTTTCATTTCATTGTTTTGTTTTATTTTCATTTCATTGTTTTGTTTTATTTTTATTTTATTGTTTTGTTTTATTTTAATTTGATTGTTTTGTTTTGTTTTCATTTCATTGTTTTGTTTTGTTTTCATTTTATTGTTTTGTTTTATTTTAATTTGATTGTTTTGTTTTATTTTCATTTTATTGTTTTGTTTTATTTTCATTTCATTGTTTTGTTTTGTTTTCATTTCATTGTTTTGTTTTGTTTTCATTTTATTGTTTTGTTTTGTTTTCATTTTATTGTTTTGTTTTATTTTCATTTCATTGTTTTGTTTTGTTTTCATTTCATTGTTTTGTTTTGTTTTCATTTTATTGTTTTGTTTTGTTTTCATTTTATTGTTTTGTTTTGTTTTCATTTCATTGTTTTGTTTTGTTTTCATTTTATTGTTTTGTTTTGTTTTCATTTTATTGTTTTGTTTTGTTTTCATTTTATTGTTTTGTTTTATTTTTATTTCATTGTTTTGTTTTGTTTTCATTTCATTGTTTTGTTTTGTTTTCATTTTATTGTTTTGTTTTGTTTTCATTTCATTGTTTTGTTTTATTTTCATTTCATTGTTTTGTTTTATTTTTATTTTATTGTTTTGTTTTTTTTTAATTTGATTGTTTTGTTTTGTTTTCATTTCATTGTTTTGTTTTGTTTTCATTTTATTGTTTTGTTTTATTTTAATTTGATTGTTTTGTTTTTTTTTTCATTTTATTGTTTTGTTTTATTTTCATTTCATTGTTTTGTTTTGTTTTCATTTCATTGTTTTGTTTTGTTTTCATTTTATTGTTTTGTTTTATTTTTATTTTATTGTTTTTTTTTATTTTAATTTGATTGTTTTGTTTTGTTTTCATTTCATTGCTTTGTTTTGTTTTCATTTAATTGTTGTGTTTTATTTTTATTTTATTGTTTTGTTTTATTTCCATTTCATTGTTTTGTTTTATTTTCATTTCATTGTTTTGTTTTGTTTTCATTTCATTGTTTTGTTTTATTTTCATTTTATTGTTTTGTTTTATTTTAATTTGATTGTTTTGTTTTGTTTTCATTTCATTGTTTTGTTTTATTTTTATTTTATTGTTTTGTTTTATTTTAATTTGATTGTTTTGTTTTATTTTCATTTTATTGTTTTGTTTTATTTTTATTTTATTGTTTTGTTTTGTTTTAATTTCATCGTTTTGTTTTATTTTCATTTCATTGTTTTGTTTTGTTTTCATTTCATTGTTTTGTTTTATTTTAATTTGATTGTTTTGTTTTATTTTAATTTGATTGTTTTGTTTTATTTTAATTTGATTGTTTTGTTTTGTTTAAATTTGATTGTTTTGTTTTATTTTAATTTGATTGTTTTGTTTTGTTTTCATTTTATTGTTTTGTTTTATTTTAATTTGATTGTTTTGTTTTATTTTAATTTGATTGTTTTGTTTTATTTTAATTTGATTGTTTTGTTTTGTTTTCATTTCATTGTTTTGTTTTATTTTCATTTCATTGTTTTGTTTTGTTTTCATCACATTGTTTTGTTTTGTTTTTATTTTATTGTTTTGTTTTATTTTAATTTGATTGTTTTGTTTTATTTTCATTTTATTGTTTTGTTTTATTTTTATTTTATTGTTTTGTTTTATTTTAATTTGATTGTTTTGTTTTGTTTTCATTTCATTGCTTTGTTTTGTTTTCATTTAATTGTTTTGTTTTATTTTTATTTTATTGTTTTGTTTTATTTCCATTTCATTGTTTTGTTTTATTTTCATTTTATTGTTTTGTTTTGTTTTCATTTCATTGTTTTGTTTTATTTTCATTTTATTGTTTTGTTTTATTTTCATTTTATTGTTTTGTTTTATTTTCATTTCATTGTTTTATTTTGTTTTAATTTTATTGTTTTGTTTTATTTTCATTTCATTGTTTTGTTTTAATTTGATTGTTTTGTTTTATTTTCATTTTATTGTTTTGTTTTATTTTTATTTTATTGTTTTGTTTTATTTTAATTTGATTGTTTTGTTTTGTTTTCATTTCATTGTTTTGTTTTATTTTCATTTTATTGTTTTGTTTTATTTTTATTTTATTGTTTTGTTTTATTTTAATTTGATTGTTTTGTTTTGTTTTCATTTCATTGTTTTGTTTTATTTTTATTTTATTGTTTTGTTTTATTTTAATTTGATTGTTTTGTTTTATTTTCATTTCATTGTTTTGTTTTGTTTTCATTTAATTGTTTTTTTTTATTTTTATTTTATTGTTTTGTTTTATTTCCATTTCATTGTTTTGTTTTATTTTCATTTCATTGTTTTATTTTGTTTTAATTTTTATGTTTTGTTTTATTTTCATTTCATTGTTTTGTTTGCATTTCATAGTTTTGTTTTATTTTCATTTCATTGCTTTGTTTTGTTTTCATTTCATTGTTTTATTTTGTTTTAATTTTATTGTTTTGTTTTATTTTCATTTCATTGTTTTTTTTTCATTTCATAGTTTTGTTTTATTTTCATTTCATTGCTTTGTTTTATGTTCATTTACTTGTTTTGTTTTGTTTTCATTTCATTGTTTTGTTTTATTTTCATTTCATTGTTTTGTTTTATTTTCATTTCATTGTTTTGTTTTATTTTCATTTCATTGTTTTGTTTTATTTTCATTTCATTGTTTTGTTTTATTTTCATTTCATTGTTTTGTTTTATTTTCTTTTCATGGTTTCGTTTTATTTTAATTTCATTGTTTTATTTTATTTTCATTTCATTGCTTTGTTTTGTTTCCATTTTATTGTTTTGTTTTGTTTTCATTTCATTGTTTCTTTTTATTTTCCTTTCATTGCTTTGTTTTGTTTTCTTTTCATGGTTTCGTTTTGTTTTAATTTCATAGTTTTGTTTTATTTTAATTTCATTCTTTTGTTTTATTTTCATTTCATTCTTTTGTTTTGTTTTCATTTCATTGATTTGTTTTGGTTTCATTTCATGGTCTTGTTTTATTTTCATTTCATTGCTTTGTTTTATTTTCATTTCATTCTTTTGTTTTATTTTCATTACATTGTTTTGTTTTATTTTCATTTCATTCTTTTGTTTTGTTTTCATTTCATTGATTTGTTTTGGTTTCATTTCATGGTCTTGTTTTATTTTCATTTCATTCTTTTGTTTTGTTTTCATTTTATTGTTTTGTTTTGTTTTCATTTCATTGTTTTGTTTTATTTTCATTTCATTGCTTTGTTTTATTTTCTTTTCATGGTTTCGATTTATTTTAATTTCATTGTTTTATTTTATTTTCATTTCATTTTTTTGTTTTATTTTCATTTCATTCTTTTTTTTTTTCATTTCATTGATTTGTTTTGTTTTCATTTCATGGTCTTGTTTTATTTTCATTTCATTGCTTTGTTTTGTTTTTATTTCATTGCTTTGTTTTGTTTTACTTTCATTGCTTTGTTTTATTTTTATTTTATTGTTTTGTTTTATTTTCATTTCATTGTTTTGTTTTATTTTACTTTTCATTGTTTTCTTTTATTTTTATTTTATTGTTTTGTTTTATTTTCATTTCATTGTTTTGTTTTATTTTCATTTACTTGTTTTATTTTGTTTTAATTTTATTGTTTTGTTTTGTTTTAATTTCATAGTTTTGTTTTATTTTCATTTCATTGTTTTGTTTTATTTTCATGTTATTGTTTTGTTTTATTTTCATTTCATTGTTTTGTTTTATTTAAATTTCATTGTTTTATTTTATTTTCATTTCATTGTTTTATTTTATATTCATTTCATGGTTTTGTTTTATTTTTATTTAATGGTTTTGTTTAATTTCATTTCATTGTTTTGTTTTGTTTTAATTTCATTGTTGTATTTTATTTTCATTTCATTGTTTTGTTTTATTTTCATTTCATTGTTTTGTTTTATTTTAATTTCATTCTTTTGTTTTGTTTTCATTTCATTGATTTGTTTTGTTTTCATTTCATGGTCTTGTTTTATTTTCATTTCACTGCTTTGTTTTGTTTTCATTTTATTGTTTTGTTTTGTTTTAATTTCATTGTTTTGTTTTATTTTCATTTCATTGTTTTGTTTTATTTTCTTTTCATGGTTTCGTTTTATTTTAATTTCATTGTTTTGTTTTATTTTCATTTCATTGTTTTGTTTTATTTTAATTTCATTCTTTTGTTTTGTTTTCATTTCATTGACTTGTTTTGTTTTCATTTCATGGTCTTCTTTTATTTTCATTTCATTGTTTTGTTTTCATTTTATTGTTTTGTTTTCATTTCATTGATTTGTTTTGTTTTCATTTCATTGATTTGTTTTATTTTCATTTCATGGTCTTGTTTTATTTTCATTTCATTGCTTTGTTTTGTTTTAATTTCATTGATTTGTTTTGTTTTCATTTCATGGTCTTGCTTTATTTTAATTTCATTGCTTTGTTTTTTTTCATTTCATTGCTTTGTTTTGTTTTTTTTTCATTGCTTTGTTTTGTTTTCATTTCATTGCTTTGTTTTGTTTTCATTTCATTGTTTTGTTTTGTTATTATTTAATTGTTTTATTTTAGTTTTATTTTATTTTTTGTTTTATTTTCATTTCATTTTTTTGTTTTGTTTTCATTTTATTATTTAGTTTTGTTTTCATTTCATTGTTTTGTTTTGTTTTCATTTCATGGTTTTGTTTTATTTTCATTTCATTGCTTTGTTTTGTTTTCATTTTATTGTTTTTTTTGTTTTCATTTCATTGTTTTGTTTTATTTTTATTTCATTGTTTTGTTTTCTTTTCATTTACTTGTGTTGTTTTAGTTTTCATTTCATTGTTTTGTTTTAGTTTTTATTCAATTGTTTTGTACTTTTTTATTTTATTGTCTTGTTTTTTTTTATTTTATTGTTTTGTTTTGTTTCTATTTTATTGTTTTGTTTTATTTTCATTTAATTGATTTTTTTTATTTTGATTTTATTGTTTTGTTTTATTTTCATTTCATTGTTTTGTTTTATTTTCATTTAATGTTTTTTTTTATTTTAATTTCATAGTTTTGTTTTATTTTCATTTCATTGTTTTGTTTTATTGTCATTTCATTGTTTTGTTTTTTTTTCATTTCATTATGTTGTTTTATTTTCATTTCATGGTTTTATTTTATATTTATTTCATTGTTTTGTTTTTTTTTCATTTCATTGTTTTATTTTAATTCAATTGTTTTGTTTTATTTTCATTTCATTGTTTTGTTTTCATTTAATTGTTTTGTTTTGTTTTCATTTCATGGTTTTGTTATATTTTCATTTCATGGTTTTGTTTTATTTTCATTTCATGGTTTTGTTTTATTTTCATTTCATGGTTTTGTTTTATTTTCATTTCATGGTTTTGTTTTATTTTCATTTCATGGTTTTGTTTTATTTTAATTTGATTGTTTCATTTTATTTTTATTTCATTGTTTTGGTTATTGTCCTTTTAGTGTTCATTTTGTTTTAGTGTTCATTTTTTTTTAGTTTTCATTTTTTATTTTATTGTTTTGTTTTATTTTTATTTTATTGTTTTATTTCTATTTTTTTGTTTTATTTTCATTTTATAATTTTGTTTTGTTGTCATTTTATTGTTTTGTTTTATTTTAATTTCATTGTTTTTTTTTCATTTCTTTGTTTTTTTTTCTTTTTTGTGATTACTTGTTTTGTTTTAGTTTTAATTTTACTCTTTGGTTTTATTTTTATTTTATTGTTTTGGTTTATTTTTTTTTTATTCATTTGTTTTATTTTTTATTTCATTTTAAAACAATGAAATGAAAAGAAAACAAAATAATAAAATGAAAATGGAACAAAACAATAAAATAAACATAAAACCAAACAATAAAACTAAAACTAAAACAAAACAAGTAATAAAAAAAAAGAAAACAAAACAAAGAAATTAAAAAAAAAATAACATTAAAATAAAATAAAACAATAAAAACAAAATAAAACAAAACAATAAAATGGAAACAAAACAAAACAATAAAATAAAAAAAACAAGACAATAAAATAAAAGATGAAATGAAAATAAAAACAATGAAATGAAAATAAAACAAAACAATAAAATGACAACAAAGCAAAACAATAAAATGAAAATAAAAAAAAACTATGACATGAAACTAAATCAAAACAATGTAATGAAAAATAAATAAAACAATGAAATAAAAATAAAAAAACAATGACATAAAAATAAAACAAAACTATGAAATGAAAATAAAACAAAACAATAAAATGAAAACAAAACAAAACAATAAAATGAAAATAAAACAAAACTATAAAATGAAAACAAAACAAAACAATAAAACAAAAATACAACAACACAATTAAATGAAAACAAAACAAAACTATAAAATGAAAATAAAACAAAGCAATAAAATGAAAACAAAACAAAACAATGAAATGACAATAAAACAAAGCAATAAAATGAAAATAAAACAAAGCAATAAAACAAAAATACAACAACACAATTAAATGAAAACAAAACAAAACTATAAAATGAAAATAAAACAAAACAATAAAATGAAAACAAAACAAAACAATGAAATGACAATAAAACAAAGCAATAAAATGAAAATAAAACAAAGCAATAAAACAAAAATACAACAACACAATTAAATGAAAACAAAACAAAACTATAAAATGAAAATAAAAAAAAACAATTAAATGAAAACAAAACAAAACAATGAAATGAAAATAAAACAAAACAATGATATGAAGATAAAACAAAACAATGACAACAAAACAAAACCATGCAATGAAAATAAAAAAAACATGACAAAAAAATAATACAAACAATCAAAGTAAAAAAAAAAAACAATAAAATGACAATAAAACAAAACAATGAAAATAAAATAAAAAAATCAATGAAATAGAAATAAAACACAACAATGAAATGAAAAACAAACAAAACAATAAAATGAAGATAAAATAAAACAATAAAATACAAATAAAACACAACAATGAAATGAAGATAAAACACAACAATGAAATGAAAAAAAAGCAATAAAATGAAAATAAAACAAAACAATAAAATGAACATAAAACAAAACAATAAAATGATAATAAAACAAAACAATGAAATGAAAATCACACAAAACAATGAAATGAACATAAAACAAAACAATAAAATGAAAATCAAATAAAACAATAAAATGAAGATAAAACAAAACAATGAAATGAAGATAAAACAAAACAATGAAATGAAAATAAAACTAAGCAATCAAATGAAAATAAAACACAACAATAAAATAAAAAAAAAACAATGAAATGAAAATAAAACAAAACAATAAAATGAAAATAAAACAAAACAATGAAATGAAAACAAAACAAAACAATGAAATGAAAACAAAGAAAAAAAATAAATTGAAAATTAAATAAAACAATAAAATGAACATAAAACAAAATAATGAAATGAAAATAAAACAAAACAATGAAATGAAAATAAAACAAAGCAATGAAATGAAAATAAAACAAAACAATGAAATGAAGACAAAACAAAACAATGACATGAAAATAAAACAAAAAAATGAAATGAAAATAATACAAAACAATGACATTAAAATAAAACAAAACATTAAAATGAAAATAAAACAAAACCATGAAATGAAAATAAAACAAAACAATCAAATGAAAATAAAACAAAAAGATGAAATGAAAACAAAACAAAACCAGTAAATGAAAATAAATCAAAACAATAAAATTACAATGACATAAAACAACAAAATGAAAATAAAATAAAACAATGAAATGAAGATAAAACAAAACAATGAAATGAAAATAAAACAAAACAATGAAATGAAAATAAAACAAAACAATGAAATGAAAACAACACAAAACAATAAAATGAAAAAAAAATAAAACAATGGAATGAAAATAAATACAAAACAATAAAATGAAAATAAAATAAAAAAAACAAAATTAAAATAAAACAAAACAATGAAATGAAGATAAAACAAAACAATAAAATGAAAATAACACAAAACAATAAAATGAAAATAAAACAAAACGTTAAAATGAAGATAAAATAAAAAAATGAAGATTAAAACAAAACAATAAAATGAAGATTAAACAAAACAATGAAATGAAGATAAAACAAAACAATGAAATGAAGATAAAACCAAACAATCAAATGAAAATAAAACAAAACAATGAAATGAAAATAAAACGAAACAAAAAATGATAACATAACAAAACAATGAAATTAAAATAAAACAAAACAATAAAATCAAAATAAAACAAAACCATGGAATTAAAATAAAACAAAACCATCAAATGAAGATAAAAAAATGAAATGAAGATAAAACATAACAATCAAATGAAGATAAAACAAAACAATCAAATGAAAACAAAACAAAACAATAAAATCAAAATAAAACAAAACCATGAAATGAACATAAAACAAAACAATCAAATGAAGATAAAACAAAACAATAAAATGAAAATAACAAAAACAATAAAATGAAAATAAAACAAAACAATAACATGAAAACAAAACAAAACAATGAAATGAAAATTAAACAAAACAATGAATTGAAAATAAACCAAAGCAATGAAATGAAAATAAAACAAAACAATGAATTGAAAATAAAAAAAACAATAAAATGGAAATAAAATAAAACAATGAAATGAAAATAAAACAAAACAATCAAATGAAGATAAAACAAAACAATAAAATTAAAATAAAACAAAACAGTAAAATTAAGATAAAACAAAACAATGAAATGAAAATTAAACAAAACAATGAAATGAAAATAAAACAAAACAATGAAATGAAGATAAAACAAAACAATCAAATGCAAATAAAAAACAATAAAATGAAAATAAAATAAACCAATGAAATGAAAATAAAACAAAACAATCAAATTAAAATAAAACAAAACAATACAAAGAAAATAAAACAAAACAATAAAATTAAAATAAAACAAAACCACGAAATGAAAATAATACAAAACAATGAAATGAAAATAAAACAAAACAATGAAATGAAAATAAAACAAAACAATAACATGAAAATAAAACGAAACAATGAAATGAATATAAATAAAACAATAAAATGAAAATAACAATGAAATTGAAAAAAACAAAAAAAGAAAATGAAAATAAAACAAAACAATGAAATGAAAATAAAACAAAACAATGAAATGAAAACAAAACAAAACAATGAAATGAACACAAAACAAAACAATAAAATAAAAATATAAAAAAACAATGAAATGAAATCAAAACAAGACACTGAATAAAAATAAAACAAAACAATGAAATACAAATAAAACAAAACAATTAAATGAAAACAAAACAAAACAATGAAATGAACATAAAATAAAACAATTACATGAAAAAAAAACAATTTATTTTAATTTGATTGTTTTATTTTAATTCCATTGTTTTGTTTTATTTTCATTTCATTGTTGTGTTTTATTTTAATGTCATTGTTTTATTTTATGTTCATGTCATTGTTTTGTTTGGTTTTCATTTTATTGTTTGTTTGTTTTTTATTTTATTGTTTTGTTTCATTTCATTGTTTTGTTTTGTTTTCATGTTATTGTTTTGTTTTGTTTTCATTTCATGGTTTTGTTTTATTTTCATTTCATTGCTTTGTCTTGTTTTACTTTTTATTGTTTTGTGTTGTTTTCATTCAATGTTTTGTTTTATTATAAATCATTCTTTTGTTTTATTGTCATTTCATTTATTTTATTTTGATTTCATTGTTTTGTTTTTTTTCATTTCATTGTTTTGTTGTATTTTTATTTCATTGTTTTTTGTTTTTTTTTCATTTCATTGTTTTATATTATTGTAATGTCGTGGTTTGGATTTCATTGTTTTGTTTTTTTTTCATTTCATTGTTTTGTTGTATTTTTATTTCATTGTTTTTTGTTTTTTTTTCATTTCATTGTTTTATATTATTGTAATGTCGTGGTTTGGTTTTATTTTAATTTGATTGTTTTGATTTTATTTCATTTCTTTGGTTTCTTTTATTTTCATTTCATTGTTTTGTTTTATTTTAATTTCATGGTTTTTTTGTTTTATTTTCATTGTTTTGTGTTATTTTCATTTTATTATTTTATTTTATCTTCATTTCATTGTTTTGTTTTATTTTTATTTTATTGTTTTGTTTTTTTATTTCATTGTTTTGTTTTTTTTGCATTTCATTGTTTTGTTTTATTTTCATTTAATGGTTTTGTTTTATTTTCATTTCATGGTTTTGTTTTGTTTTCATTTTATTTTTTTGTTATATTTTTATTTCATTTTTTTTGTTTTATTTTTATTTTATTGTTTTGTTTTATTTTCATTTCATTGTTTTGTTTTATTTTCATTTTATTGTTTTGTTTTATTTTCATTTTATTGTTTTGTTTTATTTTCATTTTATTGTTTTGTTTTCTTTTCATTTTATTGTTTTGTTTCATTTTCATTTCATGTTTTTTTTTTTTTTTCATTTCATTGTTTTGTTTTATTTTAATTTCATTGTTTTGTTTTATTTTCATTTCTTGTTTTTTTTTATTTTATTGTTTTGTTTTATTTTCATTTCATGGTTCTGTTTTATTTTCATTTCATTGTTTTGTTTTATTTTCATTTTATTGTTTTGTTTTATTTTCATTTCATTGTTTTGTTTTATTTTCATTTCATTGTTTTGTTTTATTTTCATTGTTTTTTTTCATTTTATTGTTTTGTTTTATTTTCATTCATTGTTTTCTTTTATCCTCATTTCATTATTTTGTTTTATTTTCATTTTATTGTTTTGTTTTATTGTCATTTAATCGTTTTGTTTTATTTCCATTTCATTGTTTTGTTTTATTTTAATTTCATGGTTTTGTTTTATTTTCATTTTATTGTTTTGTTTTATTTTCATTTCATTGTTTTGTTTTATTATAAATCATTCTTTTGTTTTATTGTAATGTCATTGTTTTGTTTTATTTTAATTTTATTGTTTTGTTTTATTTTTATTTTATTGTTTTGTTTTATTTTCATTTCATTGTTTTGTTTTATTTTCATTTCATTAATTCATTTTATTTTCATTCCATTGTTTTGTTTTATTTTCATTTCATGGTTTTGTTTTATTTTAATTTCATTGTTTTGTTTTATTTTCATTTCATGGTTTTGTTTTATTTTTATTTTATTGTTTTGTTTTATTTTCATTTGATTGTTTGGTTTTATTTTCATTTTATTGCTTTGTTTTATTTTCATTTCATGGTTTTGTTTTATTTAAATTTCATTGTTGTTTTTTTTAATTTTATTGTTTTGTTTTATTTTCATTCATTGTTTTCTTTTATCTTCATTTTATTGTTTTGTTTTATTTTCATTTTATTGTTTTGTTTTATTTTTATTTCATTGTTTTTTTTATTTTCATTTTATTGTTTTGTTTTATTTTCATTTCATTGTTTTGTTTTATTTTCATTTTATTGTTTTGTTTTATATTCATTTCATTGTTTTGTTTTATTTTCTTTTCATTGGTTCGTTTTATTTTATTTTAATTGTTTTATTTTATTTGCATTTCATTGTTTTGTTTTAGTTTAATTTCATTCTTTTGTTTTGTTTTAATTTAATTGATTTGTTTTATTTTCATTTCATTGTTTTGTTTTATTTTCATTTCATTGTTTTGTTTTATTTTCATTTCATTGTTTTATTTCATTTCATTGTTTTGTTTTATTGTCATTCAGGGTTTTCTTTTATCTTCATTTCATTGTTTTGTTTTATTTTCATTTTATTGTTTTGTTTTATTTTCATTTTATTGTTTTTTTTTATTTTCATTTCATTGTTTTGTTTTATTTTCATTTCATTGTTTCTTTCCATTTTATTGTTTTGTTTTATGTTCATTCATGGTTTTCTTTTATCTTCATTTCATTGTTTTGTTTTATTTTCATTTTATTGTTTTGTTTTATTTTAATTTTATTGTTTTGTTTCATTTTCATTTCATTGTTTTGTTTTATTATCATTTCATTGTGTTGTTTTATTATCATGTTATTGTTTTGTTTTATTTTCATTTCATTCTTTGGTTTTATTTTAATTTCATGGTTTTGTTTTATTTTTTTTATTGTTTGTTTTTTTTTCATTTTATTGTTTTATTTTAATTTCATGGTTTTGTTTTATTGTCATTTTATTGTTTTGTTTTATTTTCATTTCATTGTTTTGTTTTGTTTTCATTTCATTATTTTGTTTTAAGTTCATTTCATTTTTTTATTTTATTTTCATTTCATTGTTCTGTTTTATTTTCATTTCATTGTTTTGTTCTATTTTTATTTAATTTTTTGTTTTATTTTCATTTTATGGTTTTGTTTTATTTTCATTTTATGGTTTTGTTTTGATTTTCATTTAATTGTTTTGTTTTGTTTTCATTACATTGGTTTTTTTTATTTTCATTTCATTGTTCTGTTTTTTGTTTCATTTTTTTCTTTTGTTTTATTTTCATTTATTATTTAGTTTTATCTTCATTTCATGGTTTTGTTTTATTTTCATTTCATTGTTTTGTTTTTTTCATGTTATTGTTTTGTTATATTTAATTTTTATTGTTTTGTTTTTTTTATTTCATTGTTTTGTTTCATTTTCATATTTTTTTTTTTTCATTTTCATTTCATTGTTTTGTTTTATTTTCATTTTATTGTTTTGTTTTATTTACATTTTATTGTTTTTTTTTTGTTTTATTTTATTGTTTTGTTTTCATTTCATTGTTTTGTTTTATTTTCATTTTTTGGTTTTATTTTGTTTTCATTTTATTGTTTTATTTTGTTTTCATTTTATTGTTTTGTTTTATTTTCATTTCATTGGGGTTTTTTATTTTATTTCATTGTTTTGTTTTATTTTTATTTCATTGTTTTGTTTTATTTTCATTTCATTGTTTTTTTTCATTTCATTGTTTTGTTTTATTTTCATTCAGGGTTTTCTTTTATCTTCATTTCAGTGTTTAGTTTTATTTTCATTTTATTGTTTTGTTTTATTTTCATTTTATTGTTTTGTTTAATTTTCATTTTATTGTTTTTTTTTATTTTCATTTCATTGTTTTGTTTTATGTTCATTTCATTGTTTCTTTTCATTTTATTGTTTTGTTTTATGTTCATTCATGGTTTTCGTTTATCTTCATTTCATTGTTTTGGTTTATTTTCATTTTATTGTTTTGTTTTATTTTCATTTCATTGTTTTGTTTCAATTTCATTTCATTCTTTTGTTTTATTTTAATTTCATGGTTTTGTTTTATTTTTTTTATTGTTTGTTTTATTTTCATTTTATTGTTTTATTTTAATTTCATGGTTTTGTTTTATTGTCATTTTATTGTTTTATTTTATTTTCATTTCATTGTTTTGTTTTGTTTTCATTTCATTATTTTGTTTTAAGTTCATTTCATTTTTTTTTTTCATTTCATTGTTTTGTTTTATTTTCATTTCATTGTTTTGTTCTATTTTTATTTAATTTTTTGTTTTATTTTCATTTTATGGTTTTGTTTAATTTTCATTTTATGGTTTTGTTTTGTTTTCATTTAATTGTTTTGTTTTGTTTTCATTACATTGGTTTTTTTTATTTTCATTTCATTGTTCTGTTTTTTATTTTTTTTTATTCTTTTGTTTTATTTTCATTCATTGTTTAGTTTTATCTTCATTTCATGGTTTTGTTTTATTTTAATTTCATTGTTTTGTTTTTTTCATGTTATTGTTTTGTTATATTTAATTTTTATTGTTTTGTTTTTTTATTTCATTGTTTTGTTTCATTTTCATATTATTGTTTTTTTTCATTTTCATTTCATTGTTTTGTTTTATTTTCATTTTATTGTTTTGTTTTATTTACATTTTATTGTTTTATTTTGTTTTCATTTTATTGTTTTGTTTTATTTTCATTTCATTGTTTTCTTTTATTTTCATTTCATTGTGTTGTTTTATTTTCATTTAATTGTTTTGTTTTATTTTCATTTCATTGTTTTGGTTTATTTTCATTTCATTGTTTTGTTTTGTTTTCATTTCATTATTTTGTTTTAATTTCATTTCATTGTTTTATTTTATTTTCATTTCATTGTTTTGTTTTATTTTCATTTCATTGTTTTGTTTTATTTTCATTTCATGTTTTTGTTTTAAGTTCATTTCATTGTTTTATTTTATTTTAATTTCATTGTTTTTTGTTTCATTTTATTGTTTTGTTTTATTTTCATTCATTGTTTTCTTTTATCTTCATTTTATTGTTTTGTTTTATTTTCATTTTATTGTTTTGTTTTATTTTTTTTCATTGTTTTGTTTTATTTTCAGTTCATTGTTTTGTTTTATTTTCATTTCATTGTTTTGTTTTATTTTCATTGTATTGTTTTGTTTTATATTCATTTCATTGTTTTGTTTTATTTTTATTTCATTGTTTTGTTTTATTTTCTTTCATTGTTTCGTTGTATTTTATTTTAATTGTTTTATTTTATTTGCATTTCATTGTTTTGTTATATTTTAATTTCATTCTTTTGTTTTGTTTTAATTTAATTGATTTGTTTTATTTTCATTTCATTGTTTTGTTTTATTTTCATTTCATTGTTTTTTTTTATTTTCATTTCATTGTTTTTTTTTAATTTCATTGTTTTGTTTTATTTTCATTCAGGGTTTTCTTTTATCTTCATTTCATTGGTTTGTTTTATTTTCATTTTATTGTTTTGTTTTATTTTCATTTCATTGTTTTGTTTTATTTTCATTTTATAGTTTTGTTTTATTTTCATTTTATTGTTTTTTTTATTTTCATTTCATTGTTTTGTTTTATTTTCATTTCATTGTTTTTTTTTCATTTGATTGTTTTGTTTTATTTTCATTCAGGGTTTTCTTTTATCTTCATTTCATTGTTTTGTTTTATTTTCATTTTAATGTTTTGTTTTATTTTCATTTTAATGTTTTGTTTTCATTTCATTGTTTTGTTTTATTTTCATTTTTTGGTTTTATTTTGTTTTCATTTTATTGTTTTATTTTGTTTTCATTTAATTGTTTTGTTTTATTTTCATTTCATTGTTTTCTTTTATTTTCATTTCATTGTGTTGTTTTATTTTAATTTCATGGTTTTGTTTTATTTTCATTTCATTGTTTTGGTTTATTTTCATTTCATTGTTTTGTTTTCATTTCATTATTTTGTTTTAATTTTATTTCATTGTTTTATTTTATTTTCATTTCATTGTTTTGTTTTATTTTCATTTCATTGTTTTGTTTTATTTTCATTTCATTGTTTTGTTTTATTTTCATTTTATTGTTTTGTTGTATTTTCATTTCATGGTTTTGTTTTATTTTCATTTAATTGTTTTCTTTTATTTTCATTCCATGTATTTGTTTTAGTTTTCATTTCATTGTTTTGTTTTTAGTTCATTTTATTGTTTTGTTTTATTTCCATTCATGGTTTTGTTTTTGTCTTCATTTCATTGTTTTTTTTTTTTTCATTTCATTGTTTAGTTTTTTTCATGTTATTGTTTTGTTTGATTTTATTTTTATTGTTTTGTTTTTTTTTATTTCATTGTTTGTTTTATTTTCATTTTATTGTTTCGTGTTATTTTCATTTCATTGTTTTGTTTTAACTTTATTTCATTGTTTTGTTTTATTTTCATTTTATTGTTTTGTTTTGTTTTCATTTTTTTGTTTTTTTTTATTTTCATTTTATTGTTTTGTTTTATTTTCATTTTATAGTTTTGTTTTATTTTCATTTTATTGTTTTGTTTTATTTTCATTTCATTGTTTTGTTTTATTTTCATTTCATTGTTTTGTTTTATTTTCATTTCATTGTTTTGTTTTATTTTCATTTTATAGTTTTGTTTTATTTTCATTTTATTGTTTTGTTTTGTTTTCATTTCATTTTTTTGTTTTATTTTCATTTCATTGTTTTGTTTTATTTTCATTTCATTGTTTTGTTTTATTTTCATTTTATAGTTTTGTTTTATTTTCATTTCATTGTTTTGTTTTGTTTTCATTTCATTTTTTTGTTTTATTTTCATTTCATTGTTTTGTTTTATTTTCATTTCATTGTTTTGTTTTATTTTCATTTCATTGTTTTGTTTTATTTTCATTTCATTGTTTTGTTTTATTTTCATTTTATAGTTTTGTTTTATTTTCATTTTATAGTTTTGTTTTATTTTCATTTTATTGTTTTGTTTTGTTTTCATTTCATTTTTTTGTTTGTTTTTTTATTTTATTGTTTTGTTTTATTTTCATTTTATTGTTTTGTTTTGTTTTCATTTCATTGTTGTGTTTTATTTTCATTTCATTGTTTTGGTTTGTTTTTCTTTCATGTTTTTTTATTTTCATTGCATTGTTTTGTTTTGTGTTCATTTCATTGTTATTTTGTTTTTATTTGATTGTTTTGTTTTATTTTTATTGCATTGTTTTGTTTTATTTTCATTTCATGGTTTTGTTTTGTTTTCATTTTATTTTTTTGTTTTTATTTCATTTCAGAAGGAGTTGGAAGACTTCAACAGTTAGAGGTTATTGAAAAAGTTGACCATACGGATTGGGCCAGCCCGATGGTATATGTGAAAAAAAAATAACAAAATCAGGGTCTGTGCGGACTTCTCAACAGGCATTAATGACTGTTTAAAGGACCACAATTATCCCCTTCCGTCGGCAGAAGATCTATTCTCAAAACTAAACGGAGGAAAAAATGTTTTCCAAGATAGACCTCTCATACGCGTACTTGCAAATCAAGGTCAATGATGAATTTTCAAAGTACCTGTGCATTAATACGCACAAGGGTATCTTCAAGCTAAAGAGGCTTCCTTTTGGCTTACAGGTCGCCCCTGCTTTGTTTCAACAGATAATTGATACGATGCTCGCAGGGTTGGAATTTGCGATGGCATACCTTGACGATATCTTGATAAAAGCAGTAATTTGCAAGAACATAAGAAGCACGTCAGAGAAGTACTTAAGAGAATAGGGGGTTTGGTTTCAGATTGAGTCCGGAGAAATGTGATTTCTTCATGAAAAGGATCAAATACCTGGGTCAAATAATTGACAAAGATGGACGAAGGCCAGATCCACAACGGACCGAAGCATTTGATAAGATGCCTGCCCCAGACTCAGTATCAAAACTACAGTCATTTCTGGGATTGGTACAATATTATGCGATATACATCCCTAATGTACATAATTTGAGAGCTCCTCTTAACGAGCTACTAAAAAAAGGCAGTAGATGGAATTGGACAAAGGAATGTGAATCTGCTTTCCAGAAAATTAAGAAATGTTTACTATCAGATCTGGCATTAGCACATTTCGATCCAGAGAAAGAGATTGTACTAGCAACGGACGCCAGTGATTACGGAGTTGGTGCTGCATTACTCCACAAGTATGAGGATGGAACAACAAAAGCAATCTCTCACGCGTCAAGAACTTTGATTGCAGCTGAGAAAAACTACAGCCAGATTGAAAAGGAGGCTCTCTCAATAATATTTGGAGTCAAAAAGTTTAACCGTTTTCTCCATGGACGAAACTTCATATTACAGACGGATCATAAACCACTAATCACGATATTTGGATCTAAGAAAGGTATCCCAATGCATACTGCAAATCGACTACAGCGATGCGCTGTAACTCTCTTAATCTATCAGTTTAAGATGGAGCATGTGTCATCAAAAAGGTTAGGACACGCGGATGCACTGTCAAGGTTGATTCCAAAAAGAAATGAAAGTTTCGAAGAGACGGTAATTGCAGCTCTTAAAGATGAAAGCGAATGCTCAAATTCAATGTGCAGTATGATCCGTGAACTCCCGGTAACTCTAGAAGAGATTAAAAGAGAAGCTGCAAAAGACGTTTTTATAAAGCAAATGAAAAATCAAGTAGGACGGACGGAAAGAAATAAGATGGCAAGAGAAATTACACCTTTTCCCATTTGCGAAGATGTGCTTATGTATGCCGATAGAATCGTAATTCCACAGGTATTACGAAAAAGAATGCTAAACGAATTTCACACAGGTCATCCTGGCATTGCAAGGATGAAATCCCTAATTAGAGGTTACGTGTATTGGCCTGGTATGGATAAAGAGGTGGAAAACTGTGTCAAAGCGTGCAAAGGATGTCAGTTAGCAGCCCGAGATCCGCCTGTAAAAACGACCCCGTAGCCGAAGACGGACTTGCCCTGGTTACGACTGCATATTGATTATGCCGGACCCCTAAAAGGGTTTTTTTACTTAATTGTAGTGGACTCTTTCTCCAAATGGCCGGAGATATTCAAGATCAGACATCCAACATCAAGGAACACTGTAAGTGCACTTGACGAAATTTTCAGCCGGTTTGGTGTACCAAAGACCATAGTGAGTGACAATGGTACAGCATTCACAGGTTACGAATTTAGAGAATTCTGCAACTCACTGGATATACAGCACATCACGACGCCTATTTACCATCCTAGGTCGAATGGGTTGGCAGAAAAATTTGTGGACACGTTTAAGCGGGCATTAAGGAAAAACATGAACATTGACACAGATGAGCGGACAATACAAACATTTCTAGCGATCTACAGAGTAACCCCAAATCCAAACAATGATGTAAATTCATCCCCTGCAGAACTTATGTTCGCCAGAAAAATTAGCCACATTTTCGATAGACTTCTACCGGATAAAAAGAAACTTACCAGAAAAGAAAACTTTAATGTAAAATGCTATTCCCCAGGAGATAAAGTTTATTTTAAAAATTTTCAGAATGGAAAAAATCATTGGGTGGACGGTATTGTAAAGAAAAGAATTGGGAACATGGTCTATACTATTCAAGGTCCCAGTTTTGTCTGTAAAAGACATGTTAATCAAATCCGTTCCAGAATTTCGGAAAATACAGAGGAAATTCCAATGGAAACGTTGTGCGACACATTTGACATTCCAAAACCGGTGGGTATACATGGACCCATGAATGTATCTCCTGAACATACCGCACGGGCTGAACAGAATTCTTTACCAAAGGAAACTCTGACCAAAAGGAAGAGCACACGTAAAAGGAAAGTCGTCAGGCGTTTAAGTCCTGATCCTAAACGGAAGCGATATTAAAGCTAAAATCGGGAAGATTTCAGCTTCAGGGGGAGGTGTTATAAGGGACATAATTACGGATAGCACCGGATACAAAACGGTGTATAAAAGAGCGTCTTGAATTGTCTTGGAGTCAGTCAAGTGGTACGCACTAGCCCGACCGTCTCGCGTCTTACACTCTCCAAGTGTAGTCAGGATTAACCAAGCTCCCAGGACGAGCGTTCCGCTCACACACGTTAAGTTACCTTTTTCCTTTACCTTCATTTACGCGTATATCAAGTTCAAGGCGAGCAGCCATTTTGTATTGTGTATTATTTCGAAGTACGAATAAAACCTTTTTGTTACGCATTCCACTCGGCGTATTTTGTCATGTTATTATATGCCGTCAAAACGGGATATAACAATTTCATTGTTTTGTTTTATTTTCATTTCATGGTTTTATTTTATTTTCATTTTATTGTTTTGTTTTATGTTCATTTTATTGTTTTGTTTTATGTTCATTTTATTGTTTTGTTTTATTTTTATTTAATTGTTTTATTTTATTTTCATTTGATTGTTTTGTTTTATTTTCATTTCATTGTTTTATTTTATTTTCATTTCTCTGTTTTGTTTTAGTTTTCATTTAATTGTTTTGTTTTATTTTCATTTTATTGTTTTGTTTTATGTTCATTTTATTGTTTTGTTTTATCTTCATTTTATTGTTTTGTTTTATTTTAATTTCATTGTTTTGTTTTATTTTCATTTCATGGTTTTGTTTTATTTTCATTTTATTGTTTTGTTTTATTTTCATTTTATTTTTTTGTTTTATGTTCATTTCAGTGTTTTGTTTTATTTTCATTTCATTGTTGTGTGTTATTTTCATTTTATTGTTTTTTTATATTTTCATTTCATTGTTTTGTTTTATTTACATTTTATTGTTTTGTTTTATTTTCATTTCATTGTTTTGTTTTATTTTCATTTTATTGTTTTGTTATATTTTCATTTCATTGTTTTGTTTTATTTTTATTTTATTGTTTTGTTTTATTTTAATTTTATTGTTTTGTTTTATTTTTATTTTATTGCTTTGTTATATTTTCATTTTATTGTTTTGTTTTATTTTCATTTCATTGTTTTGTTTTATTTTCATTTTATTGTTTTGTTTTATTTTCATTTCATTGTTTTGTTTTATGTTTATTTTATTGCTTTGTTATATTTTCATTTCATTGTTTTGTTTTTTTTCATTTCATTGTTTTGTTTTATTTTCATTTTATTGTTTTGTTTTATTTTCATTTCATTGTTTTGTTTTATTTTTATTTTATTGTTTTGTTTTATTTTCATTTTATTGTTTTGTTATATTTTCATTTCATTGTTTTGTTTTCTTTTCATTTTATTGTTTTGTTTCATTTTCATTTCATTGTTTTGTTTTATTTTCATTTTATTGTTTTGTTATATTTTCATTTCATTGTTTTGTATTATTTTCATTACATTGTTTTGTTTTATTTTCATTTCATTGTTTTGTTTTATTTTCATTTTATTGTTTTGTTATATTTTCATTTCATTGTTTTGTTTTATTTTTATTTCATTGTTTTGTTTTATTTTCATTTCATGGTTTTATTTTATTTTCATTTTATTGTTTTGTTTTATTTTCATTTTATTGTTTTGTTTTATTTTCATTTTATTGTTTTGTTTTATTTTCATTTTATTGTTTTGTTTTATTTTCATTTTATTGTTTTGTTTTATTTTTATTTTATTGTTTTGTTTTATTTTCATTTTATTGTTTTGTTTTATTTTCATTTTATTGTTGTGTTTTATTTTCATTTTATTGTTTTGTTTTATTTTTATTTCATTGTTTTGTTTTATTTTCATTTTATTGTTGTGTTTTATTTTCATTTCATTGTTTTGTTTTATTTTCATTTTATTGTTTTTTTTTATTTTTATTTCATTGTTTTGTTTTATTTTCATTTAATTGTTTGTTTTATTTTCATTTCATAGTTTGGTTTTATTTTCTTTTCATGGTTTTGTTTTATTTTCATTTTATTTTTTTTTATTTTCATTTCATTGTTTTGCTTTATTTTAATTTCATTGTTTTGTTTTATTTTAATTTCATTTTTTTGTTTTATTTTCATTTCATTGTTTTCTTTTATTTTCATTTCATTGTTTTGTTTTGTTTTCATTTCATTGTTTTGTTTTATTTTTATTTTATTGTTTTGTGTTTTTTTCATTCCATTGTTTTGTTTTGTTTTCATTTTATTGTTTTATTTTGTTTTCATTTCATTGTTTTGTTTTATTTTCATTTTATTGTTTTGTTATATTTTCATTTCATTGTTTTGTTTTATTTTTATTTTATTGTTTTGTTTTATTTTCATTTCATTGTTTTGTTTTATTTTCATTTCATTGTTTTGTTTTTTTTTCATTTCCTTGTTTTGTTTTCTTTTCTATTACTTGTTTTGTTTCAGTTTTCATTAAATTGTTTTGTTTTATTTTTATTTTATATTTTTGTTTTATTTTCCTTTCACAACTTTGTTTTATTTCTATTTTATTGTTTTGTTTTATTTTATTTTATTGTGTTGTTTTATTTCTATTTTATTGTTTAATTTTATTTTTATTTTATTGTTTTGGGTTATTTTTATTTTATTCATTTTTTTTATTATTAATTTCATTTCATTGTTTTTTTATTTTCATTTTGTTTTAGTTTATATTTCATTTTTTTATTTTAGTTTTCATTGTATAGTTTTGTTTTATTTTTATTTTATTGTTTTGTTTTATTTTGATTTTATTGTTTTTTTTTTTAATTTCTATTTTATTGCTTTGTTTTATATTCATTTTATTGTTTTGTTTTATTTTCCTGTCATTGTTTTAGTTTTCATTTTATAGTTTTATTTTCATTTCATTGTTTTGTTTTATTTTCATTTCATTGTTTTGTTTTATTTTTATTTACTTGTTTTGTTTAATTTTAATTTACTTGTTTTGTTTTGTTTTCGTTTCATTGATTTGTTTTATTTATTTTATTGTTTTGTTTTGGTTTTCATTTAATTGTTTTGTTTAATTTTAATTTCATTGTTTTGTTATATTTTAATTTTATTGTTTTGTTTTATTTTACGTTTCATTGTTTTGTTTTATTTTCATTTTATTGTTTTGTTTTGTTTTCATTTCATTGTTTTGTTTAATTTTAATTTCATTGTTTTGTTTTGTTTTCATTTCATTGTTTTGTTTTGTTTTCATTTTATTGTTTTGTTTTGTTTTCATTTAATTGTTTTGTTTAATTTTAATTTCATTGTTTTGTTATATTTTAATTTTATTGTTTTGTTTTATTTTACGTTTCATTGTTTTGTTTTATTTTCATTTTATTGTTTTGTTTTCATTTCATTGTTTTGTTTTGTTTTCATTTCATTGTTTTGTTTTGTTTTCATTTCATTGTTTTGTTTTGTTTTCATTTCATTGTTTTGTTATATTTTAATTTTATTGTTTTGTTTTATTTTACGTTTCATTGTTTTGTTTTATTTTCATTTTATTGTTTTGTTTTCATTTCATTGTTTTGTTTATTTTTCATTTTATTGTTTTGTTTTGTTTTCATTTAATTGTTTTGTTTTGTTTTCATTTTATTGTTTTGTTTTGTTTTCATTTCATTGTTTTGTTTTATTTGTATTTTATTGTTTTGTTTTATTTCTATTTTATTGTTTTGTTTTATTTTCATTTTATTGTTTTCTTTTATTTTTATTTTTTTGTTTTGTTTTATTTTCATTTAATTTTTTGTTTTGTTTTGATTTCATGGTTTTGTTTTACTTTTATTTAATTGTTTTTTTTGTTTTCATTTCATTTATTTGTTTTATTTTCATTTCATTGTTTTGTTTTGTTTTTATTTTATTGTTTTGTTTTATTTTCATTTCATTGTTTTGTTTTATTTTCATTTCATTGTTTTGTTTAAGTTTCATTTTATTGTTTTGTTTTATTTTAATTTTATTGCTTTGTTTTATTTTAATTTCATTTTTTTGTTTTATTTTCATTTCATTGTTTTGTTTTCATTTCATTATTTAGTTTTATTTTCATTTCATGGTTTTATTTTATGTTCATTTCATTGTCTTATTTTATTTTCATTTTATTGTTTTGTTTTATTTTACTTGCATGGTTTTTTTTTCATTTTATTATTTTGTTTTATTTTCATTTCATTGTTTTGTTTTATTTCATTTTATTGTTTTGTTTTATTTTCATTTTATTGTTTTGTTTTATTTTCATTTCATTGTTTTATTTTCTTTTCATTTCATTGTTTTGTTTTATTTTCATTTCATTGTTTTGGTTTATTTTCATTTCATGGTTTTGTTTTATTTTCATTTTATTGTTTTGTTTTATGTTCATTTCATGGTTTTGTTTTATTTTAATTTAATGGTTTCGTTTTATTTTCATTTCATTGTTTTTTTTTTGTTTTCCTTTCATTGTTTTGTTTTCATTTCATTATTTTGTTTTATTTTCATTTCATTGTTTTATTTTATTTTCATTTACTTGTTGTGTTTTTTTTTTATTTTATTGTTTTGTTTTAATTTCATTTCATTGTTTTGTTTTATTTTCATTTTATTGTTTTGTTTTGTTTTTTTTCCTTTCATTGTTTTGTTTTGTTTTCATTTTATTGTTTTGTTTTATTTTCATTTTATTATTTAGTCTTATTTTATTGTATTGTTTTGTTTTGTTTTAATTTCATTGTTTTGTGTTCTTTTCATTTCATTGTTTTATTTTATTTTCATTTTACTTTTTTGTTTTATTTTCATTTCATTGTTTTGTTTTATTTTCATTTTATTGTTTTGTTTTCTTTTCATTTCATTGTTTTGTTTAATTTTCATTTTATTGTTTTGTTTAATTTTCATTTTGTTGTTTTGTTTTATTTTCATTTAATCGTGTTTTATTTTGATTTTATTGTTTTGTTTTATTTTCATTTCATTGTTTTGTTTTATTTTCATTTTATTGTTTTGTTTTATTTTCATTTCATTGTTTATTTTTGTATTTATTTTATTGTTTTGTTTTATTTTCCTTTCATTGTTGTGTTTTATTTTCATTTTATTGTTTTGTTTTATTTTCATTTCATTGTTTTGTTTTATTTTCATTTTATTGCTTTGTTTTATTTTCATTTCTATGTTTTTTTATTTTCATTTTATTGTTTTGTTTTATTTTCATTTCATGGTTTTTTTTTTCATTTTATTGTTTTGTATTATTTTCATTTCATTGTTTTGTTTTATTTTCATTTTATTGTTTTGTTTTATTTTCATTTTATTGTTTTGTTTTATTTTCATTTTATTGTTTTGTATTATTTTTATTTTATTGTTTTGTTTTATTTTCATTTCATTGTTTAGTTTTATTTACATATTATTGTTTTGTTTTATTTTCAAGTTATTGTTTTGTTTTATTTTCATTTTATTGTTTTGTTTTAGTTTTTTATTGTCTTGTTTTATTTTCATTTCATTGTTTTGTTTTATTTTTATTATATTGTTTTGTTTTATTTTCATTTTATTGTTTTGTTTTAGTTTCATTTTATTGTTTTGTTTTATTTTTATTTCATTGTTTTGTTTTATTTTCATTTCATTGTTTTGTTTTATTTTCATTTTATTGTTTTGTTTTGTTTTCATTTTATTATTTTTTTTTTCATGGTTTTGTTTTATCTTCATTTCATTGTTTTGTTTTTTTTTCATTTTATTGTTTTGTTTTATTTTCATTTTTATGTTTTCTTTTATTTTCATTTCATTGTTTTGTTTTATTTTCATTTCATTGTTTTGTTTTTTTTCATGTTAATGTTGTGTTTTCATTTCATAGTTTTGTTTTTTTTTCATTTTATTGTGTTGTTTTATTTTCATTTCATGTTTTTTTTATTTTCATTGCATTAATTTGTTTTCTTTTCATTTTATTGTATTTTTTTTCCATTTTATTGTTTAGTTTTATCTTTATTTCGTTGTTTTGTTTTATTTTCATTTCATTGTTTTTTTTGTTTCATTTCATGGTTTTGTTTTATTTTCATTTCATGGTTTCGTTTTATTTTCATTTCATAGTTTGCTTTTTTATTTCATTGTTTTGTTTTATTTTTATTTCATGGTTTTATTTTATTTTCATATCATTGTTTTTTTTGTTTTCATTTCATGGTTTTGTTTTATTTTAATTTCATTGTTTTGTTTTCATTTCATTGTTTTGTTTTATTTTCATTTCATTGTTTTATTTTATTTTCGTTTAATTATTGTGTTTTTGTAATTTTATTGGTTTGTTTTATTTTCATTTCATTGTTTTGTTTTATTTTCATTTTATTGTTTTGTTGTATTTTCCTTTCATTTTTTTGTATGATTTTAATTTGATTGTTTTATTGTATTTTCATTGTATTGTTTTGTCTTATTTTATTTTATTGTTTTGTTTTATTTTCATTTCATTGTTTTGTTTTTTTTTCATTTCATTGTTTTATTTTATTTTTATTTTATTGTTTTGTTTTATTTTCATTTCATTGTTTTGTTTGATTTTCATTTTATTGTTTGGTTTTCTTTCCATTTCATTGTTTTGTTATATTTTTATTTTATTGTTTGTTTGTATTTTCATTTCATTTCATTGTTTTATTTTAATTTCATGGTTTTTTTTTATTTTATGTTATTGTTTTGTTTTATTTTAATTTTATTGTTCTGTTTGATTTTCATTTTATTATTTTGTTTTATGTTCATTTCATTGTTTTTTATTTTCATTTCCTTGTTGTGTTTTATTTTCATTTAATTGTTTTATTTTATTTTAATTTAATTGTTTTGTTTTCATTTCATTATTTTGTTTTATTTTCATTTCAATGTTTTATTTTTTTTCATTTCATTGTTTTTTTTTCATTTTATTGTTTTGTTTTATTTTCATTTCATTGTTTTGTTTTTTTTCATTTTATTGTTTTATTTTATTTTCATTTCATTGTTTTGTTTTATTTTCATTTTATTGTTTTTTTATTTTCATTTCATTGTTTTGTAATATTTTCATTTGATTGTTTTGTTTAATTTTCATTGCATTGTTTTGTTTTATTTTCATTTTATTGTTTTGTTTTTTTTCCATTTCATGGTTTTGTTTTATTTTCATTTTATTGGTTAGTTTTATTTTAATTTCATTGTTTTTTTTTTTTTTTAATTTCATGGTTTAGTTTTATTTTGATTTCATTGTTTGCTTTTTTTTCATTATTTTGTTTTATTTTTATTTCATTGTTTTATTTTATTTTCATTTCATTGTTGTGTTTTTTTTATTTTTTTGTTTTGTTTTATTTTCATTTTATTATTTTGTTTTATTTTAATTTGATTGTTTTGTTTTATTTTCCTTTCATTGTTTTGTTTTATTTTCATTTTATTGTTTTATTTTATTTTCATTTTATTCTTTAGTCTTATTTTATTTTATTGTTTTGTTTTATTTTCATTTCATTGTTTTGTTTTCTTTTCATTTTACTGTTTTGTTTTATTTTCATTTCATTGTTTTGTTTTCTTTTCATTGTATTGTTTTGTTTTCTTTTCATTTCTTTGTTTTGTTTATTTTTATTTTATTGTTTTGTTTTATTTTCATTTCATTGTTTTGTTTTTTTATTTTTTTCATGTTTTGTTATATTTTCATTTCAGTGTTTTGTTTTGTTTTATTTTATTGTTTTGTTTTATTTTCATTTCATTGTTTTCTTTTATTTTCATTTTATTGTTTTGTTTTATTTTAATTTCATTTCATTGTTTTGTTTTATTTTCATTTCTTGTTTTGTTTTATTTTCATTTATTGTTTGTTTTATTTCCATTTCAGATTTTTTTTTTTCGTTTTATTGTTTTGTTTTATTTTCATTTCATTGTGTTGTTTTATTTTCATTTCATTGTTTTGTTTTATTTTCATTTTATTGTTTTGTTTTATTTTCATTTCATGGTGTTGTTTTATTTTCATTTTATTGTTTTGTTTTATTTTCATTTTAGTGTTTTGTTTTATTTTCATTTCATTGTTTTGTATTTTTTTCATTTCATTGTTTTGTTTTATTTTCATTTCATTGTTTTGTTTTGTTTTTTTGTATTGTTTTGTTTTATTTTCATTTCATGGTTTTGTTTTATTTTCATTTTATTGTTTTGTTTTATTTTCATTTTATTGTTTTGTTTTATTTTCATTTTATTGCTTTGTTTTATTTTCATTTCATTGTTTTGTTTTTTTTTCATTTTTTTGTTTTGTTTTATTTTCATTTCATAGTTTTGTTTTATTTTCATTTTAGTGTTTTGTTTTATTTTCATTTCATTGTTGTGTTTTATTTTCATTTTATTGTTTTGTTATATTTTCATTTCATTGTGTTGTTTTATTTTCATTTTATTGTTTTGTTTTATTTTCATTTTATTGTTTTGTTTTATCTTCATTTTATTTCTTTGTTATATTTTCATTTCATTGTTTTGTTTTATTTTCATTTTTTAGTTTTGTTTTATTTTAATTTCATAGTTTTGTTTTATTTTCATTTTAGTGTTTTGTTTTATTTTCATTTCATTGTTGTGTTTTATTTTCATTTTATTGTTTTGTTATATTTTCATTTCATTGTGTTGTTTTATTTTCATTTTATTGTTTTGTTTTATTTTCATTTCATTGTTTTGTTTTATTTTCATTTTATTGTTTTGTTATATTTTCATTTCATTGTTTTGTTTTATTTTTATTTTATTGTTTTGTTTTATTTTCATTTATTGTTTTGTTTTATTTTTATTTGATTGCTTTGTTATATTTTCATTTTATTGTTTTGTTTTATTTTCATGTCATGGTTTTGTTTTATTTTCATTTTATTGTTTTGTTTTATTTTCATTTTATTGTTTTGTTTTATTTTCATTTCATAGTTTTGTTTTATTTTAATTTCATTGTTTTGTTTTATTTTCATTTTATGGTTTTGTTTTATTTTCATTTCATTGTTGTGTGTTATTTTCATTTTATTGTTTTTTTATATTTTCATTTCATTGTTTTGTTTTATTTTCATTTTATTTCTTTGTTATATTTTCTTTTCATTGTTTTGTTTTATTTTCATTTTATTGTTTTGTTTTATTTTCATTTCATAGTTTTGTTTTATTTTCATTTTAGTGTTTTGTTTTATTTTCATTTCATTGTTGTGTGTTATTTTCATTTTATTGTTTTTTATATTTTCATTTCATTGTTTTGTTTTATTTACATTTTATTGTTTTGTTTTATTTTCATTTCATTGTTTTGTTTTATTTTCATTTTATTGTTTTGTTATATTTTCATTTCATTGTTTTGTTTTATTTTTATTTTATTGTTTTGTTTTATTTTAATTTTATTGTTTTGTTTTATTTTTATTTTATTGCTTTGTTATATTTTCATTTTATTGTTTTGTTTTATTTTCATTTCATTGTTTTGTTTTATTTTCATTTTATTGTTTTGTTTTATTTTCATTTCATTGTTTTGTTTTATGTTTATTTTATTGCTTTGTTATATTTTCATTTCATTGTTTTGTTTTTTTTCATTTCATTGTTTTGTTTTATTTTCATTTTATTGTTTTGTTATATTTTCATTTCATTGTTTTGTTTTATTTTTATTTCATTGTTTTGTTTTATTTTCATTTTATTGTTTTGTTATATTTTCATTTCATTGTTTTGTATTATTTTCATTACATTGTTTTGTTTTATTTTCATTTCATTGTTTTAGTTTTATTTTCATTTTATTGTTTTGTTATATTTTCATTTCATTGTTTTGTTTTATTTTCATTTTATTGTTTTGTTTTATTTTCATTTCATAGTTTGTTTTTTTTTTCATTTTATTGTTTTGTATTATTTTCATTTCATTGTTTTGTTGTATTTTCATTTTACTGTTTTGTTTTATTTTCATATCATGGTTTTGTTTTATTTTCATTTCATGGGTTCGTTTTATTTTCATTTCATTGTTTTGTTGTCTTTTCATTTCATTGTTTTGTTTTCTTTTCATTTCATTGTTAATTTTGTTTTCATTTTATTTTGTTGTTTTATTTTCATTTCATTGTTTTGTTTTATCTTCATTTCATTGTTTTGTTTAATTTTCATTTTATTGTTTTGTTTTATTTTCATTTTAATGTTTTGTTGTGTTTTCATTTCATTGTTTTGTTGTATTTTCATTTCCTTGTTTTGTTTTATTTTCATTTTATTGTTTTGTTTTATTTTCATTTCATGTTTTTTTTTTATTTTCATTGCATTGTTTTGTTTTATTTTCATTTTATTGTTTTGTTTTATTTTTCATTCTATTGTGTTGTTTATTTTCATTTCATTGTTTTTTGTTTTAATTTCGTTGTTTAGTTTTATTTTTATATTATCGTTTTGTTTTTTTTCAGTTCATTTCATTGTTTTATTTTAATTTCATGGTTTTTTTTATTTTTATGTTATTGTTTCGTTTTATTTTCATTTAATGGTTTTGTTTTTTTGTCATTTCATTGTTTTGTTTTATTTTCATTTCATTGTTTTGTTTTGTTTTCATTTCATTTTTTGTTTTATTTTCATTTCATTGTTTTTTTTAGTTTTTTTCCTTGTGTTTTATTTTCGTTTCATTGTTTTGTTTTTATTTCATTATTTTGTTTTATTTTAATTTCATGGTTTTATTTTTTTTCATTTTATTGTTTTATTTTATTTTCATTTTATTGTTTGGTTTCATTTTACTTTCATTTTTTTGTTTTGTTTTTCATTTTATTGTTTTGTTTTGTTTTCATTTCATTGTTGTGTTTTTTTAATTTCATTGTTTTGCTTTATTTTCATTTCATTGTTTTGTTTTATTTTCATTTCATTGTTTTGTTTTGTTTTATTTCATGGGTTTGTTTTGTTTTATTTCATGGGTTTGTTTTTTTTTTCATTTCATTGTTTTGTTTTATTTTCATTGCATTGTTTTGTTATATTTTCAGTTTATTGTTTTGTTTTTTGTCATTTCATGGTTTTGTTTTATTTTCATTTCATGGTTTTGTTTTATTTTAATTTTTTTGTTTTGTTTTATTTTCATTTCGTGGTTTTGTTTTATTTTCATTTAATTATTTTGTTTTATTTTCATTTCATTTTTTTTTTTTTAGTTTCATTTTATTGTTTTGTTTTATTTTCATTTCATGGTTTTGTTTTATTTTCATTTCATTGTTTTGTTTTATTTTTATTTCATTGTTTTTTTATTTTTATTTCCTTGTAGTGTTTTATTTTCATTTCATTTTTTTGTTTTATTTTATTTTCATTGTTTTGTTTTCATTTCATTATTTTTTTTCATTTCATTGTTTTGTTTTATTTTCATTTTATTGTTTTGTCTTATTTTATTTTATTGTTTTGGTTTATTTTCATTTCATTGTTTTGTTTTCTTTTCATTTCATTGTTTTATTTTATTTTCATTTTACTGTTTTGTTTTATTTTCATTTCATGGTTTTATTTTATTTTCATTTTATTGTTTTGTTTTCTGTTCATTTTATTGTTTTGTTTTATTTTCATTTCATTGTTTTGTTTTGTTTTCATTTCATTGTTTTGTTTTATTTTCATTTCATTGTTTTGTTTTCTTTTTTTTGATTTCATTGTTTTGTTTATTTTCATTTCATGGTTTTGTTTTTTTTTATTTTAGTGTTTTGTTTTTTTTTTCATTTCATTGTTTTGTTTCGTTTTATTTTATTGTTTTGTTTTCTTTTCATTTCATTGTTTTGTTTTATTTTCATTTTATTGTTTTGTTTTATCTTCATTTTATTGTTTTGTTTTATTTACATTTTACTTTTTGTTTTATTTTCATTTTATTGTTTTGTGTTATTTTTATTCATGGTTTTGTTTTATTTTCATTTCATGGTTTTGTTTTATTTTCATGTCATTGTTTTGTTTTAGTTGTCATTTTATTGTTTTTTTGTTCATTTCATTGTTTAGTTTATTTTGATTTCATTGTTTTATTTTTTTTTACTTTCATGGTTTTGTTTTGATTTCATTTCATTGTTTTGTGTTATTTTCATTTCATTGATTTGGTTTATTTTCATTTCATTGTTTTTTTATTTTTATTTTATTGTTTTGTTTTATTTTCATTTCATTGTTTTTTTTTATTTCAATGTTTTGTTTTTTTTCATTTCATTATTTTGTTTTATTTTCATTTCATTGTTTTATTTGTATTTCATTGTTTTGTTTTATTTTCATGTCATGGTTTTATTTTCATTTTATTGTTTTGGTTTTTTTTTCATTTCATTGTTTTGTTTTATTTTCATTTCATTGTTTTGTTTTATTTTCATTTCATTGTTTATTTTTGTTTTCATTTTATTATTTTTTTTTTTTTTTCATTTCATTGATTTGTTTTATTTTCATTTCATTGGTTTTTTTTTTCATTTCATTGTTTTGTTTTATTTAAATTTCATTTTTTTTTCATATCACTGTTTTGTTTTATTTTCATTCATTTAATTCTGTCGTTTCATTTTCATGCAGGCTCTCCTAGACCACGTGAAATCAATAAGACCATTGATATAGTGCACAATGGAGAAATAAAAAGATAACCAACTGGCCTTACTTGATATACTCCTATCACACACAGAAGATGGGTTTAAGACATCCGTATATCGCAAGCCTACCTTCACCGGACAATACCTTAACTTCAACTCCCATCACCCATACAGTATCAAACATGGAATCGCACGCTGCCTACAACATCAAGCAGAGACAATAAGTAGCGACACCATTGCATACCACCAAGAAATGGTCAGGTTGAAGAATACCCTCCGTTGTAACAACTACCCCGATAGCATGTTATCCACCAGACGTGTTAATAGTATAAGAGAGGAGAATAAAACCCAAAAACCACCAATGGTCTGCCTACCATACATACGAGGCATTTCCGAAAAGATTCAGAGAATATGTGTCCCCTACAACATCAGGACGGTATTCAAGGGCGAGTCAACACTCAGACGACACCTGGTACGAGTGAAGCCCCGCATGGAGGAGAACATGACTAAAAACTGCATATGCTCCATCCCATGCAGTTGCAGAAAGGTTTACAAGGGTGAAACATGCCGCCCCGTCAAAGTAAGGGTGGAAGAACACCGAAAAGCGGTAACTAAAGGGGAGACGGAAAAATCGGGTATAGCCAACCATGTCTGGATGGAGAGGGGGACCATCGCCCCCTATGGGATGAAGTAAAAATAATAAACAGAGAGACCCACTGGAAAGTGAGAAAACTTACAGAAACAGCTCACATGCTCGGACATAACAACGTACTGAGCAAACCAAGCATAGAGCTAAATGCAATTTGGACACCTCTAATAGAGAGAGAAAACCTTGAATAACAACATACGTTTAACATTAACAACAACCAACTAAAAATTGTCCTAGTGACATATGGCCGAGTGGTCCTAGACATTGTATAAAAGTTTACAGTTACCCAAAGGTGCTGAGTTCAATCCTGAACGAAGGCAGTGAAAAGTAACATTCAAAAATAGAGAATCAGAAACTATGTCCCGTAGCCTAGCTGGAGTCCGAACAAGTACACCCATAATAATAATAATAAAGTGTTGGGTCCGAGACTCCTAACAAACGGTTCCCCAGTTCGATATAAAACACCTGATGAAGGCCGGAAGGCAAAACGACCGAAACGTTGTGACTATAAAATCCAAGATGAGGAAGTCAGTCCGACAATCTCAATAAATGAAAACACCTCATCTCCAAAATACAGACAATTACTATTTCATTTCATTGTTTTTTTTTTTTTTATTTCATAGTTTTTTTTATTTTTCATTTTATTGTTATGTTTTATTTTTCATTTTATTGCTTTGTTTTCATTGTTTTGTTTTATTTTCATTTCATTGTTTTGTTTTATTTTTCATTTCATTGTTTCGTTTTATTTTTCGTTGTTTTTTTTTCATTTCATTGTGTTAGTTTTAATTTCATTGTTTTCTTTTTCTTTCATTTTATAGTTTTTTCATTTTCATTTCATTTTTTAGTTTTACATTCATTTGATTGTTTCCTTTTATTTTCATTTTATTGTTTGCTTTTACTTTTATTTAATTCTTTTGTTTTATTGTCATTTCATTGTTTTGTTTTATTGTCATTTCATTGTTTTGTTTTATTTTCATTTCATTGTTTTGTTTTATTGTCATTTCATTGTTTTGTTTTATTGTCATTTCATTGTTTTGTTTTATTTTCATTTCATTGTTTTGTTTTATTGTCATTTCATTGTTTTGTTTTATTTTCATTTCATTGTTTTTTATGTTTCATTTCATTGTTTTGTTTTATGTTTCATTTCATTGTTTTGTTTTATTTTCATTTTATTTTTTTAATTTTAATTTCATTTTTTTTATTTTATTTTCATTTCATTGTTATGTTTCATTTTTCATTTCGTTGTTTTGTTTTATTTTTATTTTATTGTTTTGTTTTATTTTCATTTCATTGTTTTGTTTTATTTTCATTTCATTGTTTTGTTTTATTTTCATTTCATTGTTTATTTTTGTTTTATTTTCATTTCATTACTTTGGTTTTTTCATTTCATTGTTTTGTTTTACTTTTATTTCATTGTTTTGTTTTATTTTTTATTGTTTTATATTATTTACATTTCATTGTTTTGTTTTATTTTCATTCCGTTTTTATTTTTTTCATTTCATTCTTATGTTTTATTTTCATTTCATTGTTTTGTTTTATTTTTCATTTTATTGTTTTGTTTTTATTTCATTGTTTTGTTTTATGTTTCATTTCATTGTTTTGTTTCATTTTTTTATTTCATGGTTTTGTTTTAGCTTTCATATTATTTTTTTTTGATAATAATTCAGATAAAGGATGATGAAATTCAATTTTTATGGTATTTTTTATTCAAAATCTCACTTTCGTTGAAAAGAAATTTTTAGTTAACTAAAAATTTTTGCAACTAATGTATTTTCACATATAGACATAAAAATATAGGGTAATAAAAAACCTATATTTTCACATATAGAGATAATAGGATTATTAAATATATAGTTTCATATATAGAGATAATAGGGTTCTACATATAGAGAAAATAAGGTAATGAGAAAATGTGTTCAACTAAACTGTAGTTCCACATATAGGCATAAAAATACAGGGTAATTAAACATATAGTTTCACATATAAACAAAAAATACAGGGTAATTAAACATATAGTTTCACATATAAACGTAAAAAATACAGGGTAATTAAACATATAGTTTCACATATAAACATAAAAATACAGGATAATTAAACATATAGTTTCACATTTAAACATAAAAAATACAGGGTAATTAAACATATAGTTTCACATATAAACATGAAAAATACAGGGTAATAAAACATATAGCTTCACATATATAAATACAGGGTAATTAAACATATAGTTTCACATATAATCATAAAAAATACAGGGTAAATAAACGTATAGTTTCACATATAAACATAAAAAATACAAGGTAATTAAACATATAGTTTTACATATAAACATAAAAATACAGGGTAATCAAACATATAGTTTCACATATAAACATAAAAATACAGGATAATTAAACATATAGTTTCACATTTAAACATAAAAAATACAGGGTAATTAAACATATAGTTTCACATATAAACATGAAAAATACAGGGTAATAAAACATATAGCTTCACATATATAAATACAGGGTAATTAAACATATAGTTTCACATATAATCATAAAAAATACAGGGTAAATAAATGTATAGTTTCACATATAAACATAAAAAATACAAGGTAATTAAACATATAGTTTTACATATAAACATAAAAATACAGGGTAATCAAACATATAGTTTCACATATAAACATAAAAAATACAGGGTAATTAAACATATAGTTTCACATTCAAACATAAAAAATACAGGGTAATTAAACATATAGTTTCACATGTAAACATAAAAAATACAGGGTAATTATACATATAGTTTCACATATAAACATAAAATATACAGGGTAATTCAAAATTAAAACACACTGATTATTAGTTGTTGTTATCAGCAGTCGAGTTGTGATTTTTCTAATTTTTATTGCTAGTCTGTACAGATGACTCACTAATTTCGTTTCGCTAAATATTGCGTTCCGTTACATTCTTTACATACATTAAGTGATCGCCATCTTGCCTACGACTCAAAATGGCCCATTCATTGTATTTTTTATATTTTGTTAAACAAGGAACTACTTTAAAAAGTATTTAATTATTTTTTTTAATTATTTTCGGGGTTTGTTTTACAATACACAGAGAGTTGAAAAAGTTGTAAAAAATAAAATATGCTACAAATATAAGTTACCATATATATATATATATATATATATATATATATATATATATATATATATATATATATATATTTAGGACAGGTACCTCAGAAACTGGTGGGGGGTATCTCACCTTTTTTTTGTACTAGTACGGAACAACACAACGAGGTGTTTATGCAGAGAAATACTGTACTTGAAAACTACTAGGTTTTAGTCAACTGAAAAAAAAACAGTTGTATTATTTTCGTCATGATAATTCTAGGAAGGAAACTCTGTTCATGGACGTTCTTGTTAATACAGAGATTAAAATGGTAAATTATTGACAGTTGTTGCAGACAAGTTATTTTTGTGATTTATTTTACGGATAGAGACTATCGATTAGCGCTTTATAGAGAACCTACCAGAAAACTAATGATTACCAACATCTTTTTGTGATAAAGTGGTTGTACTATATTTCGAAGTCATTTTTGTACTCTGGTAACAGTGCCTTCAGTGACATCTGCCAGGTATGGCAACAGTAGTCTTTAAACGGATTTGAGTAATCTACACGTAGGGGATAGCGTCAGGTATGTAATACTTTCTGGAGCGGTAACCATATTTAATTACGTGAGCAACAGATGATTTAAGTATTCCATGTCAAGTTTAGACTTGCAAAATGCCCCGGAAACTTATCAAAGTCCAAAATTACGCCGAATTGAGTATCCAACCATCCTAGGAGAAAAGCTTTGTTTTAGACGTATTAAAAATGCGTTTAAAACAAAGCTTTTCTCCTAGGATATTAAGAATCGTTTTCTCAATTGCACCACGGGTTTCAGATCAAAAATAGAAAAGTACAAAATCGAATTGTTGTCCCATGATAGTTGGGCTATCTGCATAAATGTTGACGAATGAACTTTAAATGATCTAATTAAGATCATTTGTGAATATTAAAAAGCGGGTTCGTTTGTGCGAGAAAGGCAGAATTCAGATGGTAGTAGATTTCAGTCACAAGGTGCGGAGTTTGATGCAAAGTTCTTTGCTCAGATGCTCATTACGATACTTTCTTTTAAGTACGAGAAGAGAGGCAAGAAACTTTTACGTATACATGAGAGTCAAGAACATATTTAAGTACTAGAGGAGAGTCAGGAATATTTTAAAGTACAGAAGGAGAGTCGAGAAAATGTTAAAGAATAGCAGACGATTAGAGAAACTTTTAAGTATGGGAAGAGAGTGCGTGAAATTATTTAATTGAAAAAAAAAACAATTAAGAAAACTTTTAACTACTGTAAGAGTACCAAGAACATTTTAAAGTACAAGAATCAAATAAACTTTTAAGTTTAGAGAGTCAAAAACATTTTTAATACGAGAAGAGAGTCAAGAAAAAATTTAATTACCGGAGAAGAGTCAAGAAAACGTTTTAAAAACGCGGGTCACTAAAACATTTGATTATAGAGACTCAAGAAAACTGTTAAGTACACTGGGAAAGGCAATCAAATATTATAGTACGCGAACCAAACTCAGAAAACTTTTAAGTACGCGAGGAGAGTGTAGAAACTCTTCAAATACAGGAAGAGAGTTCAAATAACTTTTAAGTGCGGGTCAAGAAAACTCTTAAGTACGCAAGGAGTGTGAAGAAAACTTTAAAGTACGGAAGGAGAGCAAAAAAAATGTTCAGTACCGAGGTGGAATCAAGAAGAATTTAAGTACTGCAATAGTATCAAAAAGACTGTTACGCACTTAAGGAGAGTCAAGAAAACCTTTAAGTAGTACTAGAAATTCGTGAAAAGTAGAAGAGTTAAGAAAACTTTCAAATACGGAAGTTTACTGTTACAGTGTCACGGAAATATTCAAGTACTGATAGAGAGTCAAGAAAACTTTTACATACTAAAGTAGAGTTAATGAAACTTGTAAGAAAAGAGGCAAGAAAATTTTTAAGCGCGCAAAAACGATAAGTAAACTTTCAAGCACGCAGGAAGAGTCAACAAAAATTTGAAGTGAGGGTGCAGAGTCAATACGCAAGGAAAGTCAATAAAATGGTAAGAACGCGAATTGTGTCAAGTAGACTTTCGAATACGATAGGAGAGTAAAGAGTTTTTTTTTAGTTCAGGAAAACTTTTAATAGTCCAGGCAAAATGTGACTAAATCTGCAACAAATTGCTAACATTTTTTAACTTGGATATTAGACATGAATAACCTCTCTTTCAGATGAAAAAGGTTTACCACCAGTAAAGTTGAAAGGGGTCAACGGCCGCCATATTCAAAATCCAACTTAACTATATTAAAATTTTGAGACATAAAATTCCTGACATTTCCTAACAGGTATGTCCATTATTCTTGACAATTATTGACAAAAATAAATGTTTTCCTGAAAAAAATCTTTATCAAATTAGAAATAAAAAATATTTTTTTCATGAAAACTCACACAGGGCCAACTCCAAACCAGCTTAAAATCTTCTTGGTGTTTTAAATTGTAACGATAGGTACTCATATGCTTAATTATCAACTAAAATCAGAAAATGACTAACCCTGCCATTGTTTCCGTGTTTTTTTTTTTCATTTCTTATATAATTATGAATATAAAAGGTACAAAAACAGACTAAGTATCTTTTTCAAGGCAACAATCCTCACATTAATTTCTGACATTTCATTAAAAATAGGTACAAAATAAGTACAATTTGCAATAAAAGAAAATAAAAGAATGGTCAGTTTGTCGAATGCTGGGGAAAGACTCTTGCATAACCACCACAGGTATGTCTATTATTCCTGACAAAAATAAAAGTTTTTTCCTGACAAAAAAATCTTTATTAAATTAGAAATAAAAAAAGAATATTTTTGCATAAAACGGAACAAAAAACATTTTTTGTCAAGAACTATGTAACTCATCATCATCAAGATCTGTCTGTGGTGAGTTGGTGCAGTGGAGGCCTTTGTGTTGCGTCTTTAATTGTTAGAAATATTCTAAACAAAACTTTTCAGGGGAATTTGCATCAGTGACTTTATGCAAATTACCCACTATTACTTGAGGAGAGGCTACATATAAACACTAAAAAATCTTGGATGAAGAAGAATTTAATGAAAGGACGAGCAGAGTTTAAAATAAAAGGATTAACTCTATTACCTAATTTACTTCAAAAAAAAAATTAACTCTATTACTTAATTTCCTTCAAAAAAAATTAACTCTATTACTTAATTTCCTTCAAAAAAAAATTAACTCTATTTCCTAATTTCCGTCAACAAAACATTAACTCTAGTAGCTAATTTCGTCGACAAAACATTAACTCTATTACCCAATTTACTTTTAAAAAAATTAACTCTATTACCTAATTTACTTCAAAAAAAAATTAACTCTATTACCTAATTTCCTTAAAAAAAATTAAATCTATTACTTAATTTCCTTAAAAAAAAATTAACTCTATTACTTAATTTCCTTCAAAAAAAAATTTACTCTATTTCCTAATTTCCGTCAACAAAACATTAACTCTAGTAGCTAATTTCGTCGACAAAACATTAACTCTATTACCCAATTTACTTAAAAAAAATTAATTCTATTACCTAATTTCCTTAAAAAAAAAATTAACTCTATTACCTAATTTCCTTAAAAAAAAATTAACTCTATTACCTAATTTACTTAAAAAAAAATTAACTCTATTACCTAATTTCCTTTAAAAAAAAATTAACTCTATTACTTAATTTCCTTCAAAAAAAAAATTAACACTATTTCCTAATTTCCGTCAACAAAACATAACTCTATGACCTAATTTCTTTCAACAATAAATTAACTCTATTACCTTATTTCCTTCAACAGAAAATTAACTCTATTACCTAATTTCGTCAATAAAAAAATTAACTCAATTTCCTTCAACAAAAAATTAAATTAATTACCTAATTTCCTTCAAAAAAAAATTAACTCTATTACCTAATTTCGTCAACAAAAAAAATAACTCCATTACTTAATTTCCTTCAACAAAAAATTAACTTCATTACCTAATTTCCTTCAACAAAAATTAACTCTATTACCTAATTTCCTTAAAAAAAATTAAATCTATTACCTAATTTTCTTCAACAAAAAATTAACTCTATTACCTAATTTACCTCAACAAAAAATTAACTCTATTACCTAATTTCGTTAAAAAAAACTCTATTTACTTCAACAAAAAATAACTCTATTACTTTATTTTCTTCAACAAAAATTAACTCTATTATCTAATTACTTTCAACAAAAAATTAACTCTATTGTCTAATTTCCTTCAACAAAAAATTAACTCATTTACCTAATTTCCTTCAACAAAAAATTAACTTTATTACCTAATTTCCTTCAACAAAAAATTAACTCTATTGTCTAATTTTCTTCAACAAAAAAAACATCCTCCAGGATAACCGTTTTGGAAACTACCAAACTTCAAACTGACATAAGTATTACTCTTTGTTGTATTTATTTTTATAATTTAATATAATATGTTTTGAATGCAATACTTTGTTAGTTTTTAATTACTATTGTCCAAAAAAAATCGAAGTTGCTCTACTACGAATGATTGTACTTTTCTATGAGCAAAAACAAATGTGTGAAATATCTAATTAAAGAAAATTTCTAACATAATGGATAAACAACTTTCATACCCATCAAAGACAATGCATACTGTTCCATATTTGTGACCCATCTTCGGTATTTGTAACCAATCCTCGCTATTGGGCACAGATCTCATCAAATGTGTGAACTTTTTGGCAGTTTGAGGCGTTAAAGTAGTGCTCCACCATCTATGGTGTGGATCTGAAGATTATGGACCTGTTTGTACAGGGAATGTCAGTTCTCATATTACGTTTGGCAAAGTCGTTTTTTTTCCTCTCATTGTAATCCGAAATAATCAAAAAGTGCAGGTGAGTAACCACAAAGCTCATACTGGAAATGTTCTTGCTGCTGAGTTAAAAGTTCATTGGTAGATAGCACACACAGTCTCTGGAATAGGATTTATGGATCAGTCTGAATTGCTACATCTTTTTGAGTGGAACTTTTGACCAAAGTGTAATTGCCTGATCCTTTTTTTAAAAACATTTTCTCCAACCATTGAAGCTATGGTTGCCTATTTTTACTTTGTCCACTTTCACCTTTTTGTCTCCAGTTATCCCACTTGAAATGCTGTGAATGGACGGATCTTCCACGAAAGAGTCATATCTTTGGAAAAATGCAAGGATCTTCCATGTTTCCTTCCCATCTCGCTCTTTTCTTTTGCTAAAATATCATCCTGATGCTGGTCACTAGTACCATAACGAATGCCTGCTAGTTCTTGCATTGTAAACTTGATTTCAGCACACTCTGGCAGTGATAGCGTCCAAACCGATCATTGAATTTGGGTCATTGCTCCGCCATGACTAATGTCTTCATGCTGCTCATTAGCATCGGCTCAATAACCAGTTTGCAAGCCAGCTCAATAGCGATCACTCCGTCTAATCACATTTCGGAATCCCTTTCATTTTATGCAAGTAGAAGTAGGCAGACTTTCTACGTAGGATGTGTCCTGTTGCAGCAAATATTGGCAGCATTTTCTTTACAGTGTCAATGTGCAATTTCCAGTACCTGATGCAGTCTGCCTTGATAAACAATTGCAGTATCTTCACCATATCAAGGTACTGAATCTACAATTTTGCTGTTCCTAGTCAACTATCGCATTCTTCAGATGTCTGATTCTATGGACAATCTGAATTATGATCTTTTCTCCACGTTGTTCAGAAGTTCTGTTAATGGAATCGATTCCCTTCTGGCTAACAATGATTGTTTCTTCATTACTGGACAGTTCACAGTTGCAAATAGCACACTTGTTAGCATCCATAATTATCGATACTTCACTTTGGTCAACCTTAAATTAGCATATCACTAAATATTAAGCTCCCGTAGCAATGCATCAAAAGAGATAAAGATAAGGCATAAGAAATTATATTTAAGTTTTTGAAAATTGTTGGTTTTATCCAATTTCACATTGCTACAGTTGTTATTTTTGAAGATGAATTTACAGCCATTGAGTTAAAGAGGGGAGGCTAGAATCGGCGGCAGCCTTTAAAGATGGTGGTTGTTGAACTCGTGGTAAACTTTTTTTTTATCTGAAAGCGGTTATCATGCCCTTTTAAATTAAAAACCTTTGAGGTTCAGCCAAAGAAATCAGCTAGATTGATTGGACTATAAGTAGAAAGTCATGAATATAAAGTATGGATGAAAAGAAAACATTTAAATACGCCGCGAGAGTCAAGATAACTTCTAAATACGGGAGAAGTATAAACAAGCTGTTCAGTAAAGTAAGAGAAGAAAGAAAACTGTTAAGTACGAGAAGGGGGTCAAGTAAGTACGAGTAGATAGTCATGAAAACTTTTACGATGAGGTAAGAGAGTCAAGAAAATTTTTGAGTACTCGAAGAAAGAATTCTTTTTAAGTGCGTCAAGAAAACTTGAAAGTATAGGAAGAGAGTCAAATAATCAAGAATAGATACAAATGTGAAGTACTGGATGCAAGTCAAGAAAACTTCGAAATACGAGTGGAGAGTCAAGAAAACTTCGAAATACGAGTGGAGAGTCAAGAAAACTTCGAAATACGAGTGGAGAGTCAAGAAAACTTCGAAATACGAGTGGAGAGTCAAGAAAACTTCGAAATACGAGTGGAGAGTCAAGAAAACTTCGAAATACGAGTGGAGAGTCAAGAAAACTTCGAAATACGAGTGGAGAGTCAAGAAAACAATTAAGTGTGAAGTGTGAAAACACTTTAAAGTGCGCAAAGTCGTTCAATTAACCTTTTAAGTACAAAAGAAAATTCATCGAAAAATCAAGTATTCGAGAAGTCAAGAAATATTTTAAATACTTAAATATTAATTTTTTTAATGGAGAGGAACAGACTTTCAAGTACGCGAGGAGAATCCAAAACTTTTTAAAGACGACAGGAGAGTCCAGAAACCCTTAAGTATGAGAATAGACTCAAGAAAACTTTTTTATATACGGGAGAATCAAGAAAACTTTTAAGCACGTGTGGGGAGTGAGAAAAAAATTAACCTACCTGAAGAGTGAGAAAAAGGCTTTCAAATACTCGGTAAGAGTGAAGAAAACTTTTATATACGAGAATATAGTTAGGAAAACTTTTAAGTACTGAAAGAGAATCCAGAAGGTAAGTAAGATAAGAGTTTAATAAAACATTTAAGGACTTGAGGAGTATCAAAAAATACTTTTTTATTACGTACAGGAGGAGAGTCAAGAAAACCTTCAAGTGCCGTTGAAAAATCAAGAAAACTTTAAACACAGGAGGAAAGTAAGTAAAGTTTTTAAGTACGCAAGGAGAGTTTTAAAGAACTTTTAAGTATTTGGGGAGAATCTATAAAACATTAAAGGAAATTCAAGTAACTTTTAACTACGCGAGGAGACTGAAGTGTGCGAGTAAAGCCTTTAAAGTACAAGAGTAGAATCAAGAAAATTTTTAAGTATGATAGAAAGCCTAAAGAAATTTAATGACGCAAAAAAATTTTATGTACCAGGGGAGAATTATTAAAACTTTGTATACAAGTGGAGAGCGAAGAAAACTTTCAAATACGGGACGAGAGTACAGAAAACCTTTTAAGAATTTTTTTTTTAGTACGCTAAGATTTTTTTTAGTACGCTAAGAAAATTTAAATACGCAAAGGGAGTTAAGAACACTTTTAAGTACTCAAGGAGAATTAAAAAAAAAGACTTCTAAGTACGCAAGGAGAGTAAACAAAACTTTCCTTAAAATTACGCGATGGGCGTCGAGAAATTATTTAAATTAAAGTTAGAAGACTTAAGAAATATTTATATACGGGAAGGGAATGATAAGAATCTTTTAAGTACGAGAACAAGGCTAAAAATACCTTTAAGAATATAGGAGTTTCAAGTGAACTTTAATATATGTGACGGGAGTGAAGCAAATTTTCAAATTCAGGGGAAGAGTAAGGAAAACTTTTAATTGTTAGAGGAGAGTCAAGCAAACATTGAAGTACGGGAGTCAGAAAACTTTTGATTGCGCAAAGAGAGTCGAGAAATAGTACAGGCAGAGAGCAAAAAAAAACACACTACCGCATGAAAACCAAGAAAACTTATAAATACAAGAGAAAAGTTAGGAAAACATTAAAGTACGCGAGAAAAGTCAATAAAACTTTGAAGCGCGCAACAGAAAACTAAGAAAACTTTTAAGTACGCGACGTGCTCAATAATTTTTTTAAGTATAGGAGTGGAGTAAACAAACTTTCATGTACCTTGGGAGAACTAAGAAAAAGTTTAACTACAGGCAGAGAGTCAGTAAAACTTTAAAGTATAGAAGGAGAATCAAGAATAGTTGTAAGTACGTGAGGAGAGTTAAGAAAACTTTCAAATACATGCGGAGAGTCAAGAAAAATTAAAGTACGGAGAATACAGAAAATATGTATGCGAAAGGAGTTAGGCAAACGCGAGGAGAGTCAAAAATATTAAGCATGTAAAGAGAGTAAAAAATTGTTACCATTCAAGCAATGTCAATAAAACTTTACAATTAAAATTTAAGTGGATGAAGACAGTCTAGAAAACATTTTATTCCGCAAGGAGATTCAAAGAACTTTTAAGTTGCAAGGAGAGTCATAAAAAACTTTTAAATGTGGTCGGAAATATTTTAAGTACGGAAAGGGAATATAAAAATGGGAAGGAAATCAAAGAAACATTTTAAAAACTTTTAAGTGCACGAGGAATGTCAAACATTGTTTGAAGTGCGTAAAGAGAGTCAATAGAATGTTTAAATATGGGAGGAGAGTTTTAAAAAAACTTTATATGCTGGAGGAGAGTCACGAAAACTTTTATATACAGGAGGAGAGTCAAAAAAATGTTAAGTACGTGAGGAGAGTCAAGACAACATTTACATGTGCACAGTGGGTCACCATAATTTTTAACAATGCGGGAAGAGTACCTATTTACTATGCCTCCCCACGGGACAGAGTTAGACACCAGGGTCGTTTTTTAACGTGGAGAAAAGGTACAAAAATAAAAATTGTCTCAGTCGTGAAGGATTTCTCCTCCACCGAAAGAGAACAAGAAATAGAAGTGCAGCATCTGAAGAACAGGCGGGAAGAGTAAATAAAAAAATAATACAACAACTATCAACGGTTTTTGCTCTAACGTCCTAAATGATACACATGATTGACGAATATTTAGCGATGAAAATCACTGAAGACCTGCAATTGCATTACATTAACTACGAATTGGTGCTAATCAAAAATGTGTATGATTTGCGAAATGAAATTATCAATAAAATAACACCTTTACTTTATATTGAGGAACGCCAGAAAGACAAAGCAAAAACGAAATTGGTTTACATAGAATTAATATTATTGATTACAAGATGTTTCCATCCATTTCTGACAAGAATGTATTAAGCAATCACGCCACAATTCTTAAGTGTTACAAATCGATGTAATTAACTTGAAGATAATTACACCCGATTAAGAGAACGGGCGTCGTCGTCGTCGTCGTCGTGAATTAAATACAAGAGGCGCCATATATGTTACACTTTCGCATTCTACATCAATTCTGTTTCACCAATTTCCTTCCAGTCATTTTATTAGACAAATAATTGAATAGTAGTGAGAACATTGCAGGTTAACCCGTTATATCTATGCTATTTATCAGATGCTAATCAACTGGCTTATTCAAAGTTAATTTCATGCGAGATTTGCACTGGTACCAATTTTCCAAAAGTTCTATAGAAATTAGTTTCCAATCTAAACAATAAGGCAGCATTAGAAAAACAAAGAATATATTTTTCTCTTTCTTCTCCCTTTTACATTGCAATGTTCTGTATCTTCTTTCTCTCTTTTTTCTCCTTCTTTTTACATTGCAATGTTCTGTATCTCCTTTCTCTCTTTTTTCTCCTTCTTTTTACATTTCAATGTTCTTTATCTTCTTTCTCTCTTTTTTCTCCTTCTTTTTACATTGCAATGTTCTTTATCTTCTTTCTCTCTTTTTTCTCCTTCTTTTTACATTTCAATGTTCTTTATCTTCTTTCTCTCTTATTTCTCCTTCTTTTTACATTGCAATGTTCTTTATCTTCTTTCTCTCTTATTTCTCCTTTCTTACATTGCAATGTTCTTTATCTTCTTTCTCTCTTTTTTCTCCTTCGTTTTACATTGCAATGTTCTTTATCTTCTTTCTCTCATTTTTCTCCTTCTTTTTACATTTCAATGTTCTTTATCTTCTTTCTCTCTTATTTCTCCTTCTTTTTACATTGCAATGTTCTTTATCTTCTTTCTCTCTTATTTCTCCTTTCTTACATTGCAATGTTCTGTATCTTCTTTCTCTCATTTTTCTCTTTCTTTTTACATTGCAATGTTCTTTATCTTCTTTCTCTCTTATTTCTCCTTTCTTACATTGCAATGTTCTGTATCTTCTTTCTCTCATTTTTCTCTTTCTTTTTACATTGCAATGTTCTTTATCTTCTTTCTCTCTTATTTCTCCTTTCTTACATTGCAATGTTCTTTATCTTCTTTCTCTCTTATTTCTCCTTCTTTTTACATTGCAATGTTCTTTATCTTCTTTCTCTCTTATTTCTCCTTTCTTACATTGCAATGTTCTGTATCTCCTTTCTCTCTTTTTTCTCCTTCTTTTTACATTGCAATGTTCTTTATCTTCTTTCTCTCTTATTTCTCCTTTCTTACATTGCAATGTTCTGTATCTCCTTTCTCTCTTTTTTCTCCTTTTTTTTACATTGCAATGTTCTTTATCTTCTTTCTCTCTTTTTTCTCCTTCTTTTTACATTGCAATGTTCTGTATCTTCTTTCTCTCATTTTTCTCCTTCTTTTTACATTTCAATGTTCTTTATCTTCTTTCTCTCATTTTTCTCCTTCTTTTTACATTGCAATGTTCTTTATCTTCTTTCTCTCATTTTTCTCCTTCTTTTTACATTGCAATGTTCTGTATCTTCTTTCTCTCTTTTTTCTCCTTCTTTTTACATTTCAATGTTCTTTATCTTCTTTCTCTCATTTTTCTCTTTCTTTTTACATTGCAATGTTCTTTATCTTCTTTCTCTCTTTTTTCTCCTTCTTTTTACATTTCAATGTTCTTTATCTTCTTTCTCTCATTTTTCTCCTTCTTTTTACATTGCAATGTTCTTTATCTTCTTTCTCTCTTTTTTCTCCTTCTTTTTACATTGCAATGTTCTTTATCTCCTTTCTCTCTTTTTTCTCCTTCTTTTTACATTGCAATGTTCTTTATCTTCTTTCTCTCTTTTTTCTCCTTCTTTTTACATTGCAATGTTCTTTATCTTCTTTCTCTCATTTTTCTCTTTCTTTTTACATTGCAATGTTCTTTATCTTCTTTCTCTCTTTTTTCTCCTTCTTTTTACATTTCAATGTTCTTTATCTTCTTTCTCTCATTTTTCTCTTTCTTTTTACATTGCAATGTTCTGTATCTTCTTTCTCTCTTTTTTCTCCTTCTTTTTACATTGCAATGTTCTGTATCTTCTTTCTCTCTTTTTTCTCCTTCTTTTTACATTTCAATGTTCTTTATCTTCTTTCTCTCTTTTTTCTCCTTCTTTTTACATTTCAATGTTCTTTATCTTCTTTCTCTCTTATTTCTCCTTCTTTTTACATTGCAATGTTCTTTATCTTCTTTCTCTCTTATTTCTCCTTTCTTACATTGCAATGTTCTGTATCTCCTTTCTCTCTTTTTTCTCCTTCTTTTTACATTGCAATGTTCTTTATCTTCTTTCTCTCTTTTTTCTCCTTCTTTTTACATTGCAATGTTCTTTATCTTCTTTCTCTCTTATTTCTCCTTTCTTACATTGCAATGTTCTGTATCTCCTTTCTCTCTTTTTTCTCCTTCTTTTTACATTGCAATGTTCTTTATCTTCTTTCTCTCTTATTTCTCCTTTCTTACATTGCAATGTTCTGTATCTCCTTTCTCTCTTTTTTCTCCTTCTTTTTACATTGCAATGTTCTGTATCTTCTTTCTCTCTTTTTTCTCCTTCTTTTTACATTTCAATGTTCTTTATCTTCTTTCTCTCTTTTTTCTCCTTCTTTTTACATTTCAATGTTCTTTATCTTCTTTCTCTCATTTTTCTCTTTCTTTTTACATTGCAATGTTCTGTATCTTCTTTCTCTCTTTTTTCTCCTTCTTTTTACATTTCAATGTTCTTTATCTTCTTTCTCTCTTTTTTCTCCTTCTTTTTACATTTCAATGTTCTTTATCTTCTTTCTCTCTTATTTCTCCTTCTTTTTACATTGCAATGTTCTGTATCTTCTTTCTCTCATTTTTCTCTTTCTTTTTACATTGCAATGTTCTGTATCTCCTTTCTCTCTTTTTTCTCCTTCTTTTTACATTGCAATGTTCTGTATCTTCTTTCTCTCTTTTTTCTCCTTCTTTTTACATTTCAATGTTCTTTATCTTCTTTCTCTCTTTTTTCTCCTTCTTTTTACATTGCAATGTTCTTTATCTTCTTTCTCTCTTATTTCTCCTTCTTTTTACATTGCAATGTTCTGTATCTTCTTTCTCTATTTTTTCTCTTTCTTTTTACATTGCAATGTTCTTTATCTTCTTTCTCTCTTTTTTCTCCTTCTTTTTACATTTCAATGTTCTTTATCTTCTTTCTCTCTTATTTCTCCTTCTTTTTACATTGCAATGTTCTGTATCTTCTTTCTCTCATTTTTCTCTTTCTTTTTACATTGCAATGTTCTGTATCTTCTTTCTCTCTTTTTTCTCCTTCTTTTTACATTGCAATGTTCTTTATCTTCTTTCTCTCTTTTTTCTCCTTCTTTTTACATTTCAATGTTCTTTATCTTCTTTCTCTCTTATTTCTCCTTCTTTTTACATTGCAATGTTCTGTATCTTCTTTCTCTCTTTTTTCTCTTTCTTTTTACATTGCAATGTTCTGTATCTTCTTTCTCTCTTTTTTCTCCTTCTTTTTACATTTCAATGTTCTTTATCTTCTTTCTCTCTTTTTTCTCCTTCTTTTTACATTTCAATGTTCTTTATCTTCTTTCTCTCTTATTTCTCCTTCTTTTTACATTTCAATGTTCTTTATCTTCTTTCTCTCTTATTTCTCCTTCTTTTTACATTGCAATGTTCTGTATCTTCTTTCTCTCATTTTTCTCTTTCTTTTTACATTGCAATGTTCTTTATCTTCTTTCTCTCTTTTTTCTCCTTCTTTTTACATTTCAATGTTCTTTATCTTCTTTCTCTCTTATTTCTCCTTCTTTTTACATTGCAATGTTCTGTATCTTCTTTCTCTCATTTTTCTCTTTCTTTTTACATTGCAATGTTCTGTATCTTCTTTCTCTCTTTTTTCTCCTTCGTTTTACATTGCAATGTTCTGTATCTTCTTTCTCTCTTTTTTCTCCTTCTTTTTACATTTCAATGTTCTTTATCTTCTTTCTCTCATTTTTCTCTTTCTTTTTACATTGCAATGTTCTGTATCTTCTTTCTCTCTTTTTTCTCTTTCTTTTTACATTGCAATGTTCTTTATCTTCTTTCTCTCTTTTTTCTCCTTCTTTTTACATTTCAATGTTCTTTATCTTCTTTCTCTCTTATTTCTCCTTCTTTTTACATTGCAATGTTCTGTATCTTCTTTCTCTCATTTTTCTCTTTCTTTTTACATTGCAATGTTCTGTATCTTCTTTCTCTCTTTTTTCTCCTTCTTTTTACATTGCAATGTTCTTTATCTTCTTTCTCTCTTTTTTCTCCTTCTTTTTACATTGCAATGTTCTGTATCTTCTTTCTCTCTTTTTTCTCCTTCTTTTTACATTGCAATGTTCTGTATCTTCTTTCTCTCTTTTTTCTCCTTCTTTTTACATTTCAATGTTCTTTATCTTCTTTCTCTCTTTTTTCTCCTTCTTTTTACATTTCAATGTTCTTTATCTTCTTTCTCTCATTTTTCTCTTTCTTTTTACATTGCAATGTTCTGTATCTTCTTTCTCTCTTTTTTCTCCTTCTTTTTACATTTCAATGTTCTTTATCTTCTTTCTCTCTTTTTTCTCCTTCTTTTTACATTTCAATGTTCTTTATCTTCTTTCTCTCTTATTTCTCCTTCTTTTTACATTGCAATGTTCTGTATCTTCTTTCTCTCATTTTTCTCTTTCTTTTTACATTGCAATGTTCTGTATCTTCTTTCTCTCTTTTTTCTCCTTCTTTTTACATTGCAATGTTCTTTATCTTCTTTCTCTCTTTTTTCTCCTTCTTTTTACATTGCAATGTTCTTTATCTCCTTTCTCTCTTTTTTCTCCTTCTTTTTACATTTCAATGTTCTTTATCTTCTTTCTCTCTTATTTCTCCTTTCTTACATTGCAATGTTCTGTATCTTCTTTCTCTCATTTTTCTCTTTCTTTTTACATTGCAATGTTCTGTATCTCCTTTCTCTCTTTTTTCTCCTTCTTTTTACATTGCAATGTTCTTTATCTTCTTTCTCTCTTATTGCTCCTTTCTTACATTGCAATGTTCTGTATCTCCTTTCTCTCTTTTTTCTCCTGACAAGGGCGGATGTCAGGCAGATCATCAAGCACTGTGAGGCATGCCAGTCTATCGATCCTGCACCTGAGCAATGGCAGAAGGGGCGATTGGAAGTTGAGCATGTGTGGCAACGATTAGCGATGGATATTACCCATTACAGTGGTAAGCCCTTTCTAACCCTTATCGACTGTGGACCCACTCGTTTTGCGGTGTGGTGGCAAATGACCAGGCAGGACTCAGCGAATGTTGTCCGCCAACTGTCATCTATCTTTTCTGAGCGAGGTGCGCCGGAAGAGATATTGACGGACAACGATGCTGCTTTTTGTAGCCACCAAGTTCGGCAGTTGTTGAATGAGTCGGGTGTCCGACTACGACTGCGATGTGCTTATGTGCCATCAGGGAATGGCATTGCTGAGAGGAGCCATCGCAACATCAAGAGAATTGCTGCCAGAAAGCAATGCACCATTACGGAGGCCACGTATTGGTATAACATCACACCAAAGGATGGGAAGACACTAACAACAGCACCGGCCAATGCCATACATAATACCGTGTTAGGATAAAAGGCATTGACACTGTCCAACCAATCGACGAGGAGAGTCATAACAAATACAATGTAGGGGATCCAGTTTGGGTTAGACCCCCTGGAAACCGGTGCACCACCAAGTTCAAGCGAGGACGAATATCTGGAGTGGTCAGCCAGCAGTCGGTCCTTGTTGATGGAACCCCACGCCATGTGCGCGATCTTTGCCCAGCTAATGAAATACATCCCACAATTACAGAGAGCGATGAATCATCAGATGATGAGCTGCTGATGAGTAAAGTCACCGAGCAAGAGAGTGGTAGTTGTAGTTCGTCTGATCAGGCAGGATCAGAACCAGAACCAGAACCACACCCAGAACCAGAACCAGAACCAGAACCAGAACCAGAACCTGAATCCGAGAGTGTAAATACCACCCTTCGCAGAAGCCAACGAACTAAGAGGCCACCCCCGGAGTGCACTCTATGTGATCATCAGATCAGGGGGGGAGTGTAGTACTTACCAACACAACAAACGCCCACGTGTTTGTGCCTTGTATAGGCATGCGCGACAACAAAACTTGGGTTTTTATAAGCGGAATTCTCGAGGTTGTCAAGAATCTACAGGCGCATGCGCAAGAGAAGGGATTGAGATAGTGGTATAAAAGGCAGGTTGAGTGAGAAGGTTGTTGTTGTTGTCATTGGACGTTACAGTGACGCGTGCGTTAGCAGGTGATTAAGAGGCGTTTTTTTGTGTGTCAAGTCGCGCACCTCGGTGAAGATCATATAAGTCGTGCACCTCGGTGAAGGTGAAGGTCATAAAATCTGTGAGATTAGAGGGAGGGATCCGGGAAGAATAATGAACTTGGAAGTTACTAAAATAACGAAGATAGTTAAATCAAATCACGTTGCATTATCTAAGGTATAGCATCAATAATAAAGCAGCCAATGTCAGAAGGTGATAAAATAAGATAGATAAAATAGGTAGTGGGGTACAGTAAAGACAACTCCAGAGAGATAAAACTCATAATATTTAAGACTTAATCCATTATGTGGAAAAGTCTAAGTAGAAAAAAATAAATAAACATCCATATATAGATAGGTACTAACAATAGAAGCATTCACATTCGTCTCACAAAGAACAAGCATGTAAAGGGATTTGAACATTCTGAATATATATATATAGTTAGGTGAAAGTAGTGAAAAGTTAGATTTTTTTTCACGAGAATGTACAAATTTTTTTTGTCAATAGATGTTAAGAAAATAAGCGGAAAAAATACTCCCATCATTAATTAATTCTGCAAAAAAATAAATAAAATGTTGGTTTAGTGTTTCAACATTTGAACAACGCTCGGCTGAATTCGGTGATTGCCAGTCGAACCCTAAACTAATTGGAATCCGGTGCGGGGAGGGAGGGGGAGGGGATAAATTCTGCATGAGTACCATTCTTTTTAATTTTGTCTTTTGTTCAATTTTTTGTCTGGGCTTTTACCGCTAGCAAACTAACAAATTTAACCAAAATGCAAAAAATTCAACAATTAAATAATTTTAATAAGTGCCCAGCTCCTAATACAAATCCTTGCAAATCAATCCCCCTTATTGGAAACACTGAAAGGAAGGACGAAACCAAATTATTGCCAGTATGTTTGGGAGAGGTTCTATAGGTGTATCAGAAAGTGGCCATTAAGAATGATGATCAGAACTTTAATAATTCAACTTACTATTTTTTTAAGCTTATAACTACTTGAAAATATAATTCAAACCCTAATTTTTTTTTCAATTAAAGGAGCAAAGACCAATTTTTTTTTAAAATAACAGGTTTAATAGCAAATTATGAAATATTTGTTTTTTAAGCGGTTTTCTTTTAAAAATATATAAAGAAAATCAATATATTTTATATATGTATATATATATGCCAAAAAATCACTTACCTAAAAAAATATTATTAAATGGGAGTTCCATTCTTCATTGTTAAGAATTTATCCATATTTATATTTTAAATTCCATGTATTTTTTAAATAAAAGGATTTTTTAAAGCGAGGGTCCTAGAAAATTGCATTTTTGTAACGTGTTTTGCGCGAAGCATTAAATAGCTGCTGCTGCTAAAATGAAATTTATGAAGTATGGTTTCGTTCAAGGGCATAAATAATGTCTCTTTTTTATTGCGTGTGTTAACCAAAATTAGTATTTTTCATCCTCCGTAGTTAAAAAAGAAACGCACATTCATTCATAAGTTTTTCCCCTAGAACAAAAAATCCGCTTCATCGATTAAAAAAAAATTATTTTAATGAAATACACGAGTTTTTGATTGATATATTTTAATACTTCTTCATCAACTATTTTTTTTTTAATATCTAAAAAAAAAAGACAAAATTAAATGAGATAGAAAAATTTGCCGTCAGCGTCTGGTATTTACTTGACGATGTAAGCATAACATGAGCTTTCATTAAAAAAAAAATCTACGTAAAAAAGGTTTTACACTTTGGACTTTACAGGTAAATTTCTAAAAAACTATTCTTTTTTTTTGTTTTAAATTGGAATATTTTCTTCATTGATCTTTTTCTTCAATTTGTGATATATAAAACTTTGACACATAAATTAATTATTTAAATTTCAATAAACATTTCAAAATGGGGGTGTGAATTTGAAAAAAAACGTTTGTCTAAAATATTATATTTGGTTTGTTGAAAAGAGCATAAAATTTCACATTGACCCTGAAAATATCATAAAAATTGAATCAATAGAAAAATTTTGATAGATTTTTAAAGTTTAAAAATTGAAAAATATTTAACTCGTAAAATTCTATTGATTTTATTGCGTAAAAAAATGGCTGCATGAAGGCACGCCGGTATTTTGAAAACATTTTGTAAACACTGTTTTTTAAAAAATAAAAAAATAATATTTCTATTATTTTTTAAACAACTTTGATAGTTTATTTTGAAAGTATGTTCCATATAGAAAATAAACAAATCACTTTAAAAAGAGAAATTACGAGTTTTTTTATATTTTATTCGCAGTTTTCTGTTAGGGGTGTCAAAAATTCCTCCAAATTTCTGATACATCTAGAGGTTCTATTCTTTTTTTCTTACTTTCTTTTTTTTCAATATTTTAAGCAGATTTGTCACTCAGCTAGCAGATTTGGTGCTTGTACACTTTATTGCCGAAATTGGAGACGCCATTTTTTTCACGCACTTGCTATCCAAATCTAGGGATGACATCATTTTAAGGCCGAACGATTGCTTCCGGAAAGGGAAAGAATCAATTTACCAAAATTTACATTTATTACTTCCGGAAACGATAAATTAAACTAAATAAATTTATCAAAATTAACATTTATTACTCCCTTAAACTAAAATGATCATTTATTACTTCCAGAAACTTGGTAAACCGATATTAGAAAATGAATCTTGACAATTCAAAAAAATATTTAAAATTATTTATTTGTTCGAAAAGAAAACCCAAAAAAACAAAACACACAAACGAAAAATAAACAAACAAAAAAACTAATAAATGTTTTGGTTTTGTTTTGGTTTTGTTTTGGTTTTCAAATGGCGTTCGCTCCGGTTAAACTATTATGAATATGTCATTTCAGTTTTCTGTTTTTAATAAAAAAAAAATTGTTCCATGAAAAACTTTCCCGTTCTCATTAATTAAATCAAAACATTTCCAATTAAACAATTACGGATTTATGTTCTCTTTCACTTTATTTATTTACTTTTAAAGCAACATTAGACTTTTATGAAATAGTTTTTTTTTTTTTTTGTTTTTTGTTTTTTTGTTTTGTTTTGTTTTTTTTTCGAGCAAATAAATAATTTTAAATATTTTTTTGAATTGTCAATGTTCATTTTCTCCAGTAATATCGGTTTACCAAGTTTCTGGACGTAATAAATGATAATTTTAGTTTAATTTAACGTTTCCGGAAGTAATAAATGTAAATTTTGGTAAATTTATTCTTTCCCTTTCCGGAAGCAATCGTTCGGTCATATAATGATGTCTCCCCTAGATTTGGATAGCAAGTGCGTGAAAAGAAATGGCGTCTCCAATTTCGGCAATAAAGTGTAGAAGCACCCCAGATTTTTATGGGTCGCTATTTTTGCCATAAATTGTTAGGTAAAAGCTTGTTTTTTTTTTTTTTTCATGAAAACTTTCACTTTTTTTAAAGAAAGTTGGTAGTAAACGTTTCTTTTGGAAAACAATTTGGTACTTCTTGGGCGTTGAGTTCCATGGCGACCAGCATAAAAAACACGCATCACTCCCTTTCTGAAGCAAGCGCACGTAACACTTTTTTTTATTTACTGACGTTGTTGTAGTAACTAAACGATTATTTGTCGCATTATTTATTTTGAAAAAAAGTTTTACTCTTTATGAATATTAATACTAAACATTTATTAATAATGCCTCACTTGGTACTGGTCGCGATTAGAGTTCCCTGCCGAACACCCTAAAAAAATACTGACTTCTCCCTTAGTTGCCATAGTAACTAAACGATCATGAATTTTTATCGACTTTGTTTTACTGTTTATGAATATTGAAATAAAAGACATTACTACACATTTATTAATAATATCTCACTTTTAATCACTTTTATCGACTTTTTTTTTTACTGTTTATGTGTCACTTTTATCGACTTTTTCTTTTCTTTTTTAAATAGCATTTTCTTTTTAAATGACTACGTTTTAACCTTACAATTGAATAAAAAAAGAAACATTAAACTTTAATTAACCTTAGAAATACGATTTAAAATATAGCGCGGATCATAAGTGCACTAGCACCCATTTTTTTATTAATAAATGTTTAGTCATTATTTTTCTTTTAATATTCATAAACAGTAAAAACGTCGTCATTTAAAAAGAAAATGCTATTTAAAAAAGAAAGGAAAAAGTCGATAAAAGTGACACATAAACAGTAAAAAAAAAAAGTCGATAAAAGTGATTAAAAGTGAAATATTATTAATAAATGTGTAGTAATGTCTTTTATTTCAATATTCATAAACAGTAAAACAAAGTCGATAAAAATTCATGATCGTTTAGTTACTATGGCAACTAAGGGAGAAGTCAGTGTTTTTTTAGGGTGTTCGGCAGGGAACTCTAATCGCGACCAGTACCCCTCACTTTTACAGACATTTGTTTTTAAATTTCTTTTTAAATGACAACTGTTATCGACTTTTTTTAATAGCATTTGCGGTTCGCAGCTGACATTTGTTTTTTTGTTTTTTTTTACTTTCTTTTTAAATGACTTTTATTTTAATAGCATTTGCGGAAAACGAAAAAAATAGCTAAGCCATTTACTGACAATTTCTCGGTATCTTGACTTTGATCAAATTTATTTGTTAAAAATATTTGTGAAAATTAGAATTATCAGTAAATGGTTTAGTTATTTTTTTTTCGTTTTTTTACCCATCCGCAAATGCTATTAAAAAAAAAGAAAGTCGATAAAAAGTCATTTAAAAAGAAATTAAAACAAATGTCAGCATACCCATCCACAAATGCTATTAAAAAAAAAGTCGATAAAAGTCGTCATTTAAGAAATTTAAAAACAAAACTCTGTAAAAGTGAGGCATTATTAATAAATGTTTAGTAATTTTTCTTTTAATATTCATAAAGAGTAAAAATGGAATGGAAATTTAAATTTCGCTCCGTTTTAATCTTTTTTTTAATTGTGCTTCTCCCAAACAAATATAATTAAGAAAATAACATTCAACAATTGTACTTTATATATATACTAGCGAGGGGTACCCGGCGTTGCCCGGGTGTTTGTAGGGGTGTGTGATGTTAAATAAAAAAGAAACCGGGGGGTAGGATCGAAGCCGAACCCCTGAGGCGAAGTTTGAAAATAAAATCGGCCAGCCAGAAGTGAAAGATGTTTGAAAGTCGTCGAGCGTTACGACGACGACGATGACGATGTAAGCATTGTTATAAGCGAAGTAAGAAAAGAAAACAACGTTTTAATTAAGCGGGGGGGGGTAAACACAAAAAAAATAACGTAAGGCAAACGAACGATTAAAACAGAAAACGAACGAACTTTACGTGAAAAATGGCTTAAATAATACAGGGTTCAATATTTAGATTTAAAAAATCGAAAAAAAAAAAAAAAAAGACATCTCACACCACAATTCGAACCCAAAACGTTTAGATAATGAACCAAGGCCTTAACTACCTGCGCTAAAGCAGCGTATATAAAGTTTGTTTGGTTTATCAACTATTTAAAGTAAATCAGGTCACGACGTCATGACGTCATCTGACGCATGCGTTGTTGACCCTCTCCCCTGTCGATTTCGGGGTGAAAAAGTTAACGTTTTTCTCGTTTTCTGTCTAGACATCTCTCTCTCTCTCTCTCTTTTACAGAGTGATCACCACTTATCAAGGCCTGGAAGCCATTCAGGGATAAGGGTTATTGCAAGTACATTACGTTAGTGTGGAGATTTTTTTTTTTTCTATTACATTTTCACCCCAAACAAGGTAAATTGCCACTTTGGTGTAGGGGGCTACTATCAGGGGCAACAACTACTGGGCTACTATGTAGGGATTTGGGCAGTAAGATGTCGGTTCACGTTACACTTGAACTTCTGCACGTCAGTACTGTTGGGGAAGCAGGGACCTGGAATGGAATTCCAGAGTCTAGCGGTTCTGGGGAAGAAACTATTGGAGTAAAAAGATCTTTTACATCTAGGGATCTCTACAGTGTGGGGGTGGGATGTAGCAGCCTGTCGGGTTTGTCGAGGGTGCTCACGTCGTGGGGGCACAAGTGATTGCAGTTCGTCAGAGCATTCACCACTAAAATACTTGTAGAAAAGGCAGAGGGATGCAACATTTCGTCGATGGGACAGAGGCTAAAGCTTAGATGCCAGTTCAGGACCTATCAGGTTTGCGACTCTCTTTTGAACCTTGTCAAGGAGCGAGAGACTAGTAGCAGATGCATCAGCCCAGATGTGGCAGCAATACTCCATACATGGGCGAATTGTGGCCTTATAGAGGTATAGGATACTTTCGGGTGTTAGTAGTTTTCTAGCACGGTAGAGAGAGCCACCTTTCTTGCAGCGGTCCTGGCAATGCCTTCAATGTAATTGTTCCAACTCATGTTTCCTGTGAACGTTAGGCCAAGGAGTTTGAAAGATGTACTCTCAGATAAAGAGTCGTTGGCCATTGCTATAGGAGGTAGAGAGGGTTTCTTGTAATTATTGAATGAAACTAGTTTAGTCTTGGCAGCATTGAACGCGACCAACCACTTTTGTCCCCATTCCATCACAGATTGGAGGTCTTCCTCTAGTGTTTCTGCCATTTCTTTAGAAATGTGTTCATTCGTCTTCCTGTCGTGCCTGACCTAGAGTGTAGTGTCATCAGCATATATACCTATCTCAGAGGCAATTTTGTCGGGGAGGTCATTTATGAATATCAGGAACAATAGAGGTCCAAGGATAGAACCCTGGGGCACCCCCGCATTTATATCATATTGTTTAGATGTACGACCGTCGAGGACAACCTGGATTTTTCTCTTATCTAAGAAGGATTTAATCATGTTAAGTATTCTACCAGTGATACCGTATGATCTGATTTTCCTGAGGAGACCCTCATGCCATACCCTGTCAAAAGCCTTAGATATATCTAGAGCTACCACTCTGCCCGCCCCCGCTTTGTCCAGTGAATGGTATATACGTTCAGAGATCACAGTTAGTATGTCTGCTGTGGAACGGGCTTGTCTAAATCCATATTGTTGGTCAGTCAGTAGTTTAGCATCTGTAAGATGATGGACTAGAGCATGGTTAATTATGGTCTCAAATATTTTGGCAAAAAGTGGGAGGAGGCTAATGGGGCGATAATTTGATGGGTCAGTCCTTTCGCCAGAATTCTTGAATACTGGTACAACAGAAGCAGTTTTCCAACAGCCCGGAAAGCAAGCTTCATTAAGGCATTTGTTGTAGAGTTTGGAGAGAACTGGAGCTACTTCGGCGGAGCACTTTTTAATAGCACAGCTGGGATAAGATCGGGTCCACATGCTTTTGAAGTTTCAAGGTTTTTATGATAGCATGCACCTGAGCAGGGGTGGTTTTCAGATCGTCTAGCGTGGCGTATGTCCGCATAGGAAAGTCAGGTAGGGGGTGGTTAGAAGGTTCCAGTGTGCAGTTTGAGGCAAACCGACTGGCAAGCATGTTAGCCTTGTCGGTTGCTGAGGAGACAACCTCGTGATTGTTGGTTAGTGGGGGAATTGTTGATTGCCCATTATTTACTACACTGTTGTAGATTTTCCAGAAATCTCGAGTTCCTAGTTTTTGTGCTTTGATGCGCTTTTTAGTGGTTTCTGTAAATTCCCTCTTAGCTGTCGCTATTTCTTTCTTAACATTATTTCTAGCTTCTATATACTTCAGTCTGTTTGAACTGGACTTATGTCGGTTAAACCTACAGTATGCATGCTGCTTTTGAGCAGTGGCAGTTGCACAAGTCGACGTAAACCATTGGGGATAGTGGGGCTTACTATAAAATTTCCGCATGGGAACATGCGCTTCGATTGCAGTTTTGAACCAGTCAGTGGTCTTGTATGCACATTGTTCAGCAGGGAGAGAGAAAATATTTCTCCATGGGGCATCTCTAATTAGTTCCCTGATGGCTTCCCAGTCAGCCTTTTTATAATATCTCGTTGTTTTGAGAACTGGCTCTTCAGTTTTGGCTCTAGAGTTTAGGGCGATTTCAACCATTATCACTGCATGATCAGCGTTCCCGAGTGGGCTGTGGGCCTTCGTTATGCATTCATCGGGAACTGTGGTCAAAAACAGATCTAGAAGTGATGCGTGTTGTTCTTCCTGGTCAGGGAAATGGGTTGGAAACGTAACAATTTGTGATAGGGAGTGAGATATAGTGAATCTATGAGTTGTGCTGCCCGCTGCATCTGTGTAAGTAGAGAATCCAAGCCAGTTTTTGTGGTGGACATTAAAGTCACCAAATACATGTATTTGTGCGCTAGTGTCGAGGGACAGTGCCGTGTCTATGCTGTCAGATACTTTGTTTATTATGGTGCAGTCCTGAGTCGAGTGAGAGCGGTAGAGAAAATAATAGTAGCTAATAGTGTGTTGCCTGTTTAGTCTAAAGCACATAAAGGCTTGATCATCTGTTTCTAGGTTTGTTTCTCTAGTCAAGGGAAGGGTATTACGAATGTAAACTCCAAGTCCGTGCATATGTCTGTCAGAGTCCTTACGGCAGAGTGGGAGATATCCAGGCATGGTAAAGTGGTTAGAGGGAATGGAGGAGTGTAGGTTAGTCTCACTTAATGCTAAGATATCCGGGGTATTTGTTAAGAGAAATGCTTCAACATCAGCTAAGTTAGTTCTAAGCCCACGGATATTTGTGAATGAGGGCCTCAAGGGAGGAGGCAAGTTGAATTTGTTTGTCCCTAATCCTGGTTTAAGCTTATTTTTAGATTGTACTGTCGTCATATTTTTTTTAAGAGTTTCGGTTTAGGTAAAAGGGGGCTAAACAAGAGGTTATGCAGAGCTTCAGACATGCTTCACAAGTAGACCATCAGCTGACCTTTCTCCAATTAGGATTGTGGCCTCAGGAAAGCCCACCGGGGATGAGTGCAGGGTCTCTTTCCATGTGCGTCATGGCACTACAAACAACCCGATATTATTCAACTGTTGATGGACAGCCGCTCTAAGCGCTACCAAAGAGTTAGGGCTCCTGAATTACCAGTCGGGAACAGCAGCCAGGAACTGTCAATCCGGTACCCTCAACCCATTAGAAGAAGGTCAACACAATCTAATTGCTCAGGCATATCTCATACTCAAGCACTCCCAAATGTTCAGTTTTTGGGGTGGGGCGTGCTGGGAATGGGGAAAAACGGCGTTCGTTGCCCTAGCCAGGAAATGAGATCTACCGCTGGGTGTTTCTGTCGAATCACTGAGATAATGTCTCTGCGCTTGACTAATGGGCAAAGAAGGAGTATGGAAGCCGGGCGATAGACAGAGCCTATCTACTCCTTAAGCAATTTAGGTTTGCAAACCGGTGAATTTGTTTGAGTCACCGGCTCTAGAAAGGTCGTCATCCAAGACTGAAGAGGCCTCTCTCCCCTTTGGTTTAGTTTCAGAGTTTTCCTTCTCCTAGACGGATGATCTGGGAAGACCTACTGGGTCCGTCAGCACTGAGAGGGTTTTCTCCGCGCCTAGGTTCTAATCCAGGTATTTCTGCGACCCCGCGTGGTTAGTTAGTGTTACTGGGTTAGTTTGTGGGGGTTATATCTCTACTGATTAGTTACACTCCTCAAAGTGATTTAGGGACATGCTATTTAATTGTTAATGGATAAAGGGGGTGAGTGAGGTTCATGCAGTGTAAGCGTCTATGATTGTAAGAAGGCTTGTTAGGGAGGAGATAATGTGGTTTTAGTCTTACCCTTTTTATTTATTTTATTTATGTTAGCTTAGGTCTAAAGACAGCAAGTTTTGAGTCATGCGTAATTAGGTGAATAGATATATGGGCAGGTTTTGAGTCATGCGTAAATTAGGTGAAGAGATATATGGGCAGGTTTTCAGTAGGTGCGAATAGAGTTGAAATTGTAGATATTTTCAAGTAAGAGTCATGGGACATTTTGCATAACAAGGAGTGTCGTTTCAATAACGTATTAATCGTTGCAAAACTCTCGAGGAGACAGTTATGTAGTGCAGATCGCTTTGATTCTTAGTACTTTAGCTGTTAAGTAGCTGCCTCTGTGTGCTTAGGCTGTTAAGTCCCTTACTGGATAGGAATGAGCTGTAATGCATGCCTTAGAGGTAGAAATGTATAAATGTTTAGTGATGGCTATTAAAACAGTTTGCATATGAGGGATTAGGGGCTGGAAGTTAGCGATTCCACTACAGATGCGAGGCAATGTGGGAGTTTAGTGGCGGATAGGTTGGAAGGAGTAGATTGTTAGCGTTCAAGAGAAAAGGGGTTATTTATTTATAGATAGATTTCCATTAGGATTTTTGAGTTACAGGTAAGGTTTAGTTTGAAGAAAGGGGAGGGGAACAATTTTTTTTTTGTTTTTTTTTTGCATGCAGGTAAGACAAACACAATCGTCTTGGAGGTAAAATGTATAAGATTTCGTAGCTAGCTATTAGGTTTTTCCCTCCCAGTTATAGGAACAGCTAGTTCGTTGGGATTCGGAATTGTAGCCATTAAGGTCAATCACAGTGTGTTGCATCTACTCAGAAAATTAGCCCTAGTATCACAGCTAAGATTATGTATATTGCAGTTACAAATATAGTGACAGTTAAATTATGAGCCACGTGCAGTGGTTTGGTATGGGTATCATGGAAGACACTTTAATACAAGCAAGCGTACGGTGATTGCATATATTAAGTATACTACTTAAATAAAGTTCTGTCTTCTATAGTAGAAAGAAAGATAGTCCTAGCTCTGTTCGGTATTCTTGCATAGACTATTCGTTTTTCGAGTCGAGTTCTAACCACAAACGGCTCGCATGGAAATAAAGTGTTAAAGACCATTTTTACGCATATGTAATTAAAATGCATTAAATGAATAAATTTAAAGAGAAGGTATAAACAGTTGGTAAAAAGCTAAGAGAGAAAAAAAATTAAATAAAATAAATAAAAAATAAAAATAAAATGAATAAATAAATAAAAAATAAAATAAAATAAAAAATAATAGAAACGGCTCGCATGGAAGCAAAGAGTTAAAGAAAATATATACGCATATAAATATATGCGCATTTAAATAGTTAAATTTTAAGAAAAAAAGCAGTTGCCATTTTGGTAAGATTAGGATTTGTTAATTTCACTTAGCTTAATTTCTTTGCCCATCTACAATTTGTCGTGTCTGCCAGCGAGCGTAACCATGTTCTAAGTGAGAGGGTAGGTGGGGGCTTCACTTTCTTTCCCGAATTTTGTATCTATTTATAGAGCGCACATGTGTATGATAATTTTACTTGTTTTTTTTTTAGGTTAAAGTTCTGTCTTCTATAGTAGAAAGAAAGATAGTCCTAGCTCTGTTCTGTATTCTTCATAGACTATTCGTTTTTCGAGTCGAGTTCTAACCACAAACGGCTCGCATGGAAATAAAGTGTTAAACACCATTTTTACGCATATGTAATTAAAATGCATTAAATAAATAAATTTAAAGAGAAGGTATAAACAGTTGGTAAAAAGCTAAAAGAGAAAAAAATAAAATAAAATAAATAAAAATAAAATGAATAAATAAATAAAAAATAAAATAAAATAAAAAATAAAAAAATAATTTGATGAAGTGTTTAATTAAGGGGGCGGTTCATTAGGAATTTGTTAACATTGGACTTGAAGACATCCAAGTTGTAGTCCGGAGGGAAGCAGGCAGACGGAACAGAGTTCCACAGGCGTGCAGTTCTAAGAAAGAAGCTTTGTTCATGGAATTCGCGCTTTGATTAAGGCACAGATATAGAGTGGGGGAAATTTTTCACAGTGGATTCAGCTAGACGGGTGTTTTTCGTGAAAGATTGGCGAAGGCGGACCAGAGATTGGAGTTCAGACGAGCACCTGCCATGAAAATAACGATAAAACAAAGATAGGCTCGCAACGTCTCTTCTGTGGGAGCGAGGTTGCAGGGTAGAGAAAAGGGCATCCTCCACTAAGCCACGAAGTCTATTTTGTACTCTGTCAAGACAGGATAGGCTGTTTTTGGTCGCTCCTGCCCAGATATGGCAACAGTATTCCATCCTTGGACTCTCACTCACTCTCTCTCTCTCTCTCTCTCTCTCTCTCTCTCTCTCTCTCTCTCTCTCTCTCTCACTCACTCACTTCGTCTTCCTTACTCTAAAGACTGGAAAATGGCGTCTGGCTGTTTTTATTTTTAAAAACTTCGTTCGTTAATATTTTTTGTAAGCGTATTTTTTTTTACTTCACATGTTTCGGTTGTTATTTTTCGTTTAACTATCGTATCTACCTATTTTGAATGTGGTAATAACTTTGGTAGCGTTTCCATGGCGTAGAAGTTCATAGTTTAGCTTTAATTAATTTTTTTTTACCGATAACAACATTTTTAAATTGTAAATTCAGACCGCCATTAGAGCTTGCTGACATCAAAATCACGTGACATGACTCAGCGGGTTTTAAATACAAGTTGACCCAAAATAAACGGCCGCGTGTATCCTTATGTAGAAGAGGCAGTTATAAATCGATTTAAAAATATGTAATGTTTAACATTAAAATGTCACTTTTGGGGGGACCTCCCCTCCCTGCAGAATATCGATCAGTTGACGCACTTCTGATGGTCACTTTAGGCCAATTTTTCGATATTTGTCGTCCGGGAGGTGGGGCTTTCATATGAGACCAAGTTTGTGAATTTTTGTTGTGTCTGTCGAAAGTTTTTAGCAGACACACAAACATACACACATACACACAAACATGCATACACACATTTTCGCTTTTGTACATATAGAAAACACGAAATATTAAAATATATATAGATATTAACGAAAGAGAAATAATTCCATTTTTAAACGAAAAAAGTCAATTTTGTATATAGAAATTCCGTTTACTGATGTCACGTGATGACACGCGGTGTGAAATAATTGTCCCCAAATAAAAAAAATGTCCCATCCGTACAAAGAAAACCAAATATTTATTATAGAAAAATTATGTATAATGTTATAATTACAAAGAGATATATAGAAACACGCATGCGTGCCATAAACATATTATACCAAAATGTGGAAGCCACCCGTCCGTGTGTGTGTGTGTGTGTGTGTGTGTGTGTGTGTGTGTGTGTGTGTGTGTGTGTGTGTGTGTGTGTGTGTGTGTGTGATATTTTGACTGCAGCAACTCCCCTCTATACGGAAGTATCGTAGGTTTGCAATAACAGATGCCATATAGGCCTAGGTCTAGGTTATTAGCCACTGTTTTATGTAATTTTCGAACACAATTATAAACACATGAGTCGTTATAATAAAATGCTACATTGCATCGTGGGAGCAACACTATCACAGTCGCGACATCTATAGAGGAAGGAGTCCCTATTCTTCTCTATAAATATTTAGTCTCCCCACTGCCACCAGTTGACACTGGAACCTCTTCTATATTTTCCTACAATACTCACATTGGACCTATATTGAGATTGTTATTAGCTACATACTCATAATATAATCTTTCCATTAACTGATTAAAAAATAATAAATTCTCCTTTATCAAAATCCGCGCCATCTGATTGGCTGAGACCGGCCAATTCTGTTATTCCAGAATCCACTTCTCCATACATAAACAAACGCAGTGTACCATTATTTATTTACCGATCCTATTTTTTGTTTGTTTGTTTGTTTGTTTTATTTATGTTTGTTTGGTTTGGGAGCGTTTTTGATTATATTTGTTATATTTTTTAACATTTATTATATCCCTGGACGATTATACTTATATATTTTCCTACGCTTACATAGGCGTCAATCATGTTACTTATCGTGTAAACCATTTACGATGCTATTTTTTCGTTTGTTGACAGACAAACAAATCATAAAAACTTTTTAAATTTTTATAAAACATTAGATCTAAAAGCTGAAATAAAACCACAAAAAATTATCGACACAGCTCAGACATAAACATTTTCAGGTAAATTTTTACCTTAACCAACCTCCTTTAAAATGACGACTTTCAACTATGCTGAATAAGACAATTTCTTTTAACTTTGGAAGAGACAAGTAGTTTTCGAGATATAAAGACATGCATGTAATTCAGTGCTGCCATATTTGTACGCACACATGATAAACAAATCTTCTTCTCTCCTCCCGACACTGCCACACACCAATTTTTTTATGGTTTTTGCGGGTGTGTATGCTGACAACGTTATGGTTAAATACTTTGACAACCAACTCTCATAAAATGAGGTGGCTATTCTGTTGTGGTAGGATCTAATTAGCTGACGTTGAGCGTCAACTATGTAAATATGGTTGGTGCCGTAAAGACAGGAGATACCCAACGAGACACTCACCTAGAGACTCAGAGAGACATGAGATCTAGAGTCGACAGTCTCCCCATGACTATACCAATGGGCTCTATGTAAATATTGTATATACTTTCTTGCTTTCAATATGCCCAGTCTGTTAAATCCAAGGTAGCTGATCAACGGCTTTGATCCCACCAGTTTGGGCAAATAACAAATAGGATCCTGAACAGAAGTGTGCGTTCTATCCCAACCATTATCAATGGACCAGAGGTCATCTCGTCAGCGTCAGACAAGGCCAAACTATTTGCCAAGAACTTTGCAGCTAATTCTACCTATGTGACAAAGGCCATCAACTCCCCATATTTCCTCCTATAACACAGAACAAGCTAGGTAACATACAAATATCCGTGCATGAGGTCGCCAAGCTAATAAAGAACCTAGATTCCAGTAAAGCAACTGCCCCTGATGGCATCCCAATTATAGTGTTAAAAAAGCTTCAACCAGAACTTGCTCCTATACTTATGGAACTATTTAAGCGCTGCCTTAAGGAGAAGTGCTTTCCGACTCCCTGGAAGACCTCATCAGTTTGCCCTGTATTTAAGAATTCAGGTGATAAGTCATCTCCCTCTCAGTACAGACCAATAAGTCTCCTGTGTGTAATGAGTAAGTTGCTGGAATCCATATTAAATAGAGAAATAGTAAACCACCTCAGCAGGAATAACCTTCTTAGTGACACACAATATGGTTTCCGCTCTGCAAGATCTACCGCAGATGTGCTGACGGTTATATCCCACAGGATAAGTGAATCTCTTGAAAAAGGCTTCCTTTCTAGGGCAATTGCTCTTGACATATCAAAGGCCTTCGACAAGGCATGGCATAAGGGTCTACTTCACAAGATCTCCAGCTACGGTATAACTGGAAATGTTTTCTTAATCATTAAATCATTTCTCTCCGATAGGCTCATAAGAGTAGTGGTTGATGGACAAAAATCGGAGGCCTGCAATATAAATGCTGGAGTCCCTCAGGGGTCAATCCTGGGCCCAACTCTCTTCCTGATCAATGACCTCCCTAAACACATACTTAAATCATTCGTTGACATTTATGCTGATGACACGACAATCTACGGCAACACATCAAAGGCTGTAAATGACAAAGATCTCTCTGATTCTCTCTCCTCTGATCTCGAACGAGTGGTTCAGTGGGGGAAGATGTGGCTGGTTACCTTTAATGCATCCAAAACCAAACTCCTATCCTTACATCATCAACGCTCTGATCCCCATCTGGCATCAATTGTGATGGATGGCTCTCCTCTGGGTGAGGCCCCGTGTTTTTACAAGCTTCTGGGTTTGTCCTTTACTCCTGATCTGAAATGGAACACGTACATCAAGTCTGTTGTCAAGGTCGCTGGAAAGATGGTGGGATCCTTCTACCGCTCCAGAAGATATATCACTACTGATGCAATTCTCTATCTATATAAAAGCCAAGTACGTCCAAGGATGGAATACTGTTGCCATATCTGGGCAGGAGCTGCTAAAAACAGCCTATCCTGCCTTGACAGAGTACAAAATAGACTTCGTGGCTTAGTGGGGGATGACCTTTTCTCTTCCCTGCAACCTCTCTCCCAAAGAAGAGACGTTGCCAGCCTATCTTTGTTTTATCGTTATTTTCATGGCAGGTGCTCGTCTGAACTCCAATCTCTGGTCCCCCCTCGCCAATCTTTCACAAAAAACACCCGTCTAGCTGAATCCACTGTGAAAAATTTCCCCCACTCTATATCTGTGCCTTAATCAAAACGCGAATTCCATGAACAAAGCTTCTTTCTTAGAACTGCACACCTGTGGAACTCTGTTCCGTCTGCCTGCTTCCCTCCGGACTACAACTTGGATGTCTTCAAGTCCAATGTTAACAAATTCCTAATGAACCGCCCCCTTAATTAAACACTTCATCAAATCTCCACACTAACGTAATGTACTTACAATAACCCTTATCCCTGAGTGACTTCCGAGCCTTGATAAGTGGTGATCACTGTGTAAAAAAAATATATATGTTCTGTTTTACTTTTGTGTTGTAGTTATTTATTCCATGTGTTCAGTTGAGCGTCAACAATGGCGACGAAGGATTCAGAACCTTTATGCTATTTAAAAGTCGTTAAAAGACGACTGAGGAATTAAGGAATTTTCACTCATAAAAAATTAAAATATGTCGTCACACTAACAACGGTGACTTTAAATCGAAAAAAAAAAAGTTATCTGCGACGATACACTTTAAAACTGGTTCGACTACTAAAACGTGCATGGAATTAAAATACGCACAAATACATCGCGTCAAGTTTGAAACGTAACGAACTTTAAAAGTATATTTTTTGGTTTGTCCAATTATATACTGATGAATTTACCTCTGATAATAAATCAAAATCGGGAGTGCTTTCGTTAAAATACGCGAACAGAAGTACAATGATGAAAGAAAAGAACGAAAAATGAACAATTTCTTAAAAGAAGTTATGAAAAACTCGTTTTTTGTGCAGCAAGTGAAATAATTCATACTTGTAGAGAGTAAAAAGAAATTTTACCGACAGACTCTGTTGACAAAATATAAAAGAATATCAAAACTTGATTATCACGAACTTACGGATGTCAAAAGCAAGACATGAAATAAAAAGGATTCTCTCTCCTCTGATCTTGAGCACGTAGTACAATGGGGAAAGGAGTGGCTGGTTACTTTTAATGCATTTAAAACCAAGCTTCTCTCTTTACATCATCAACATTCTGATTCACATCTGGCATCAATTGAAATGAATGGCTCTCGTCTTCAGGAGGCCTCAAGTTTTGACAAGCTTCTGGGCTTGACATTTACTCCTGATCTTAAATGGAACACGTACATCAAATCCGTTGCCAAGGCCGCACGAAAAAATGGTGGCATCTTTCTATCGATCCAGTAGATAGCTCACTGTTGATGCAATTCTCTATCTACATAAGAGCCAGATACGTCCAAGGATAGAATACTGTTGCCACATCTGGGCAGGAGCTGCTAGAAAGGGCTTGTCTTGCCTTGATAGAGTTCAAAATAGACTTCGTAGCCTCGTAGAAGATGTCCTTTTCTCTTCCCTGCAACCTCTATCTCACAGAAGAGATGTTGCGAGTTTGTCTCTAATGTATCGTTATTTTCATGGAAAGTGTTCGACTGAGCTTCAGTCTATGGTCCCCCTCACCAAACTTTCACAAGAAACACTCGTCTGGCTGAAAACACTATCAATAATTCCCCCCCACTCTTTATCTGTGCCTATACCTAAACGTAGATTCCATGAACAAAGCTTCTTTTTTATAACTGCACGCCTGTGGAATTGCCTTCCGTTTTCCTGCTTTCCAGCTGACTACAATATGGTTGCCTTCAAGTCTAATGTAAACAAGTTCTTGATGAGCCGTTCCATATAAGTTAACAAATTTACCGAATTGATTACTATATTGTCCAATTTCTACTGTACACTCTTTAACCCTTATCCTTGAGTGGCCTCTTGGCCTTGATAATGTGGTGATGCCCGTGTAAAAAAAAAAGACGTAAGTTGGTACAAATTTTTTTTGTTCAACTCATATTATATTTGTGGCTTACACAAATTAAACGTATATTCATTGTTGCATATACATTATTATCTAAACATGGAAGAATTATCCAGAGTGATAACAGAATTATTCAAATCATAGCAAGAAAGTCAACAGCGTCAAAATAAACAGTTGCACCTATTAATTATTAATAAGGGAACAAAAGAGAATGCAGCAAAAATATCATTGAAAAACATGAACAGATTGCTTTATTGTTGCAAAAATAAGATGAATGATAGCAAAAATTTCAAGATGAAAGACTTGAAAAACAGGAAGAACGTTTCGCACTCCTGCAATTAGAGAACGAGAAATATCATAAAAAATTCCAAAAAGAACAAAGGGAATTTCAAACCGAATTACACAAAGAAGCAATGTCAAGGTCCGAAGAAATGCAGAACAAGCATTTAGAAATTCAAAAGTTAACGCTGGAGAAATTAAACAACAACCAGGCAAATGAAGGAAATCCTACATATTCTAATAACACCATATTTAATTCGCTTGAAATTTTCAACTACGTACCAGACGAAGAGAAAACGTTTGAATCGTATTATAAACGTTATGAGGACATTTTCTCCACAGACTGTGAAGGCTGGTCGAATTCAAGAAAAGTCAGTCTATTACTAAGAAAACTAGGTACAGCGGAACATAGCAAATTTGTAGATTTTATTCCGAGGAAAACAAATGAGTTGGAATTCTGGGAGACAGTTAAATTACTAAAGGAGCTGTTTGGACTAAATATGTCGCTTTGGCATAAGCGAAGGTTATGCATGAATGTCTCTAAATCCGATGATCCTGATTACTTAACATATGTGTCTATATTAAATAGACATTGTGACAACTTCAGATTGGCAGAGAACACGGTTAAGGATTTCAAGTGCTTAATTTTTGTTCAAGGATTCGTATCAAGTAAGAGTTCCGAAATAAGACGTAGAGTTTTGTCTAAACTCAAATCTGAACAGAACCTTACCTTGCAGAAATTAGCAGAGGATTGCTAACGGACAAGGCGCTTCAGCACTTTCTACAAATGTACAGGATTACACCGAAGCAGAGAACACTCGCAAACCTGTCACCAGCTGAACTAATGATCGCCAGTGTTTAACAAACTCTTGCCGATAAAGAATATAGTAAAGAATACTAGGTATACATCTAGAAAAAGATTCATCTCCGGAGAGAAGGTATTTTCCAAGTGCTGCAAAAACAATGTTGCGTTCTGGGAGCGAGGATAGTGAATAAGAGAATCAGTGACCTGATTTGCATAATTAAAGAACCGAAAAATACTCATAAAAGGCACCAGAACCAACAAAAAAATGTTAGTTACAAGAGCATAAAGAGGGTATACCGGATTAGGAGGAAGATGCCATAAAATTAATTTATGAAACATTTCAATTGGAACCTCCGTAAAATACACCTGAACCGAGAAGATCCGATAGGGAGCAAAAGTTCACGGAAACATTGGACGTGAATCCAAAACGTAAACGATATTAAAAACTACACTGATTGACATGTTCATATGAAGTATACAAATGGGACGTACGACGAAAATACCCCATAATCATCATTCCATATATGAAGCCATTTTGAAATCCAAAAGGGGCTCCAAGGCTTGGGAGGGGGTGTTGTGGTAGTATCTATCTAATTAGCATATGTGATCACCGGGCAGCTGCACGTGGAATCTTGAGGTAAGGGTTGCGCAATCACCATCCACACTATTCCTGAATCGTCACTGCTTGAGTCCAGCGACAAGGAAAAGTTCAGAACGACTGAAAACAATGCTGAGATAAGCAGAGAGCACATACAACACCTGGAATTCACAATGATCACCCATCTGGTACTGGCCAGGCTCATCGTTGCTTAACTTCGGTGATCCGACGGGAACCAATGTGTCAATATGATTATGCCGTACGTGTTGTTAATACGTTATACGTTATAGATGCTTTATATGTTTGTTTTTATATTATTCGTGCACAAATAAACATATAGATATAATTTATTTTCATAGTTTATAAATGAATACGTGTCGTTTTATATCAGTATAGAGTACATTCTCAGTAGAATGTCATTTTTCGTTTTGATAGCAATGGTCAGGTTTCTGCTCGATATTTATTTTCTTCGGTTCAATGAAAGATAATACTGATTAATAATGGAAATGTCTTGATAGAATCACATGTAATCGATTTGAAATGCTGCAGCTCTTCAGCATATAAAAAGTGACATCAAAACAATTGTGGAGAAGGTGGCTATAATAGTTAACTGATTACTTTATCTTCCAGGATGACGCGCGTTCAGTTCCATTGTTCAATATTGCTAACCTGGGTAAAAGAAGACGGCGTTGGTGGCGACAGTGGCGGCGATTTTATGATTAAGATTTGATTGATTTGAAAGATCCACTTTCCATGATTTGATGCACACATTTTCATAACGATAGACTTACACATTTGTATGAATTAAATTGACTCTGCTTACAAGCCTAACTCAAAAGAAATATGCATGAAAAGAACCACTGTACGCACACACGTACCCCTCATATATATATATATATATATATATATATATATATATATATATATTACAAGGTGGTCACCACTTATCAAGGCTCGGAAGCCACTCAGGGATAAGGGTTATTGTAAGTACATTACGTTAGTGTGGATATTTAAAGTGTCTACATAAGGGGGCGGTTCATCAAGAATTTGTTTATGTTGGACTTGAAGATATCCAAATTGTAGTCAGGAGGGAAGCAGGCAGAAGGAACGGAGTTCCACAGGCGTGCAGTTCTAAGAAAGAAGCTTTGTTCATGGAATCTACGTTTTTATTACAGATAAAGAGTGGGGAAAGTTTTTGACAGTGGATTCAGCTAGACGGGTGTTTTTCATAAAAGATTGGCGAGGGGGGACCAGAGATTCGAGTTCAGACGAGCACCTGCCATGGAAATAACGATAAAACAAAGATAGGCTGGCAACGTCTCTTCTTTGGGAGAGAGGTTGCAGGGTAGAGAAAAGGTCATCCCCCACTAAGCCACGAAGTCTATTTTGTACTCTGTCAAGGCAAGAAAGGCTTTTTTAGCAGCTCCTGCCCAGATATGGCAACAGTATTCCATCCTTGGACGTACTTGGCTTTTATATAGATAGAGAATTGCATCAGTAGTGATATATCTTCTGGAGCGGTAGAAGGATCCTACCATCTTTCCAACGACCTTGGCAACAGACGATGTACGTGTTCCATTTCAGATCAGGAGTGAAGGTCAAGCCCAGAAGCTTGTCAAAACATGGGGCTTCTCCTAGACGAGAGCCATCCATTTCAATTGATGCCAGATGGGGATCAGAGCGTTGATGATGTAAAGATAGGAGTTTAGTTTTAGATGAATTAAAAGGTAACCAGTCACGTCTTCCCCCACTGAACCACTCGTTCGAGATCAGAGGAGAGAGAATCAGAGAGAGCTTTTACAGCCTTTGATGTGTTGCCGTAGAAGGTCGTGTCATCAGCATAAATGTCAACGAATGATTTAAGTATGTGTTTAGGGAGGTCATTGATGCAGATCAGGAAGAGATTTGGGCCCAGGATTGACCCCTGAGGGACTCCAGCATTAATACTGCAGGCCTCTGATTTTTGTCCATCAACCACTACTCTTATGAGCCTATCAGAGAGAAATGATTTAATGATAGAGAGAATATTTCCAGTTATACCGTAGCTGGGAATCTTGTGAAGTAGGCCTTTATGCCATACCTTGTCGAAGGCCTTTGATATGTCAAGAGCAATTGCCCTGGAAAGGAAGCCTTTGTCTAGAGATTCACTAATCCTATGAGATATAACCGTTAGCACATCTGTTGTAGATCTTGCAGAGCGGAAACCATATTGCATGTCACTAAGAAGGTTATTCCTGCTGAGGTGATTGACTATTTCTCTATTTAATATGGATTCCAGCAACTTACTCATGACGCACAGGAGACTTATTGGTCTGTACTGAGAGAGATATGAATTATCACTCAAGTTCTTAAATACAGGACATACTGATGAGGTTTTCCAGGGTATTGGAAAGCACTTCTCCTTAAGGCATCGTTTAAACAGTTTCATAAGTATGGGAGCAAGTTCTGGTTAAAGCCTTTTTAACACTGTAATTGGGATGCCGTCAGGGCCAGTAGTGTTACTGGAATCAAAGTTCTTGATTAGCTTGGCGACCTCATGCACAGATATTTGTATGTTACCTAGCGTGCTCTGTGTTATAGGAGGAAATATGGGGAGTTGATGGCCTTTGTCGCATAGGGTAGAATTAGCTGCAAAGTTCTTGGTAAATAGTTTGGCCTTGTCTGACGCTGACGAGATGACCTCTGGTCCATTGATAATGGTTGGGATAGAACGCACACTTCTGTTCAGGATCCTATTTGTTATTTGCCAAAACTGGTGGGGACCAAGCCGCTGATCAGCTACCTTGGATTTAACAGACTGCGCATATAGCTCTCTTGCATTTTTTATTACTCTTTTACAGTGGTTGCTGGCAGTCCTGAAAGCAGCTTTAGTCTCAGTGCATCTATGTCGTTGGTAGCTATGGAAAAAGTGATTTCTGTGCGTGATGGCAGCAGCACATTCTGGGGAGAACCATGGCTGGCTGTTAGGTTTTTGTTGGAATTTTTTAGATGGTATGAATCGGTCTATGCCTGCAATTAATCATTCGATCAGGTCTGATACTATAGAGGACACATCCTTTTTAAACATGGAATGCAGAGGGAGATCAGATATAAATGTATGGAAGCTATCACAGTCAGCCATGGAATATCGGTATACAGTACGGTGGAGGGGTACATCTGGGGTTTTATCTTAACTGATACGACGGAGTGGTCGGAGGATCCTAGAGGAGAAAGAACGGAACATGAACATAGTTCAGGGGAAGTTGAGAGAAAAGGGTCAAGGAGGCTTGCATATTGACCTGTAGTATCGGGCACACGGGTGGGCTCGCGAACAATCTGAGTGAGGTCATAAGCAATGGCAAAATCATGATAGAACCTCCCCTCATCGTCCGTCTTATTTGAGTGGGTCAGCCATTCCACGTTATGGACATTGAAGTCACCACAGATGTGGATGTTAGCCGAGGGGTGTGCAGACAGGATGTGGTGGTCTATTTTCTCAGATATACTCTTAAAGATAGTAACTCCGCTGTTGTGGGGCCGATAGAGGGCAAATATAAATGCAGTGGTGTAAGCAAGTGCAACCCGGAAGCACATATAAGGTAAATTAAGATCTTCTCTAGAGATATCCCTGCTACATGGGAAGCCATCTTTAATGTAGGCACATATTCAATGCCCATGGCGAACTTGGGGGTCAGATTTAGATGTTAAGTTAGAGTATCCGTTATTTATGAACTCATCTAGGGAAGTGGTCGGCCCTATTCCATATATATATGATGATTGCAACGTCTTGTCAGACGTTTGCCATATATATATATATATATATATATATATATATATATATATATATATAAATATATGTGTGTATATATATATATATATATATATATATATATATATATATATATATATATATATATATACAGTGCGTAGCATCACTTTCTGCCGCCCGGGGCGGTCTTAAAATTTGCCCCCCCCCCTGCTGGCATATAATACTTCCCCCTCACCCCCCGCTGTCATATAATTATTTTTTGCCCCCTCTCCCGCTGGTATATGATTATCCTTTTGCCGCCCCCCCCCCCACTGCTGGCATATGACAACCTGTTGAAACCTTCAAAACTCCAAAAAGCCCTCAAAATATTTATTTTCATTGGACTAATGTTTACACAATTTCCCCCCTTTTTTATTTCAATTTAATTTACGAATTCTTTTCAATAATTTGAATAATAATAATTATATAAACATTAATCTGAAGGGAATTATGTAAACGTTAATATGAAACAAAAGAAACCAAATTTTTTTTAACAAAAACGTATAATTCAAATTATAAAAAAAATGTTAAATTAAATTAATTGACAACACAAACAAATATAATAATAACTTTGAATGAGAAAATTTGAAAACCTGAAAATGTTATGAAATGATAAAAATCATTTTTATTTACTTTTTAATGTTGTTAAAGTCCGAATTTTCGCTAAATAACATGGCTGTGTCAAAGAGAGGATAGTCCGATGTAGCTTTCTTTTCTTTTTCTTCATAATTGTTGTCTGCGCAAATAATTAACAAGAACACGGAAAGTAAAGGTATACAATAATATATTAGGAAGAAAAGTTATATGCATATTCACATGTCTTCAGATATACTTCAGTTGGAGATATTCCGGCAGGTGGCGTGTTGCATGCCTTAGTGGAGGCAGCCTAGGCGTCTTGCCTATTTGGCGGTTGTTCAGAACTTCCCCGATATTGGTGATTGATACCTTTATATATCTCACTCACCCGCCTATGTCTTAGTGGGCGTCTCCACAACACCCCCTCCCAAGATTTGCAGTCGTGTAGATTTCAATATCTTTTCCTCTTGAGGTTCATTATAATTAGTTCTGAAAACTTTCTTTTCCTTACGAATCTTCTCGGTTCGAGCATGGTTTGTGGTAGTTCGATATCGTATAGTATATCAATTGGATCTTCCTTTTCATCAGGTTTGTCATGTTCGTTGTCTTTTATATGACGTTTTCTCAATTGATTCTGATGTCTTTTGTGTATCCTTTTTGGACCTTTTATCATGTAGACCAAGTCGCCGATACGTTTATCTACCGTATCAAACTTCCAATATGAAATATTTTTTTTTTACATAGGCATCACCACATTATCAAGGCCAAGAGGTCACTCAAGGATAAGGGCTGAAGAGTGTACAGTAGAAATTGGACAATATAGTAATCATTAGTAATGAAAATTTGGTAAATTTGATAACTTATATGGAACGGCTCATCAAGAACTTATTTACGTTAGACTTGAACACAACCATATTGTTGTCAGCCGGAAAGCAAGAAAACGGAAGACAATTCCACAGGCGTGCAGTTCTAAGAAAGAAGCTTTGTTCATGGAATCTACGTTTAGGTTTAGGCACAGATAAAGAGTGGGGGGAATTATTGATAGTGTTTTCAGCTAGACGAGTGTTTCTTGTGAAAGTTTGGCGAGGGGGGACCATAGATTGAAGCTCAGTCGAACACTTTCCATGAAAATAACGATAAAGCAGAGACAAACTCGCAACATCTCTTCTGTGAGATAGAGGTTGCAAGGAAGAGAAAAGGACATATCCTACGAGGCTACGAAGTCTATTTTGAACTCTATCAAGGCAGGACAAGTCCTTTCTAGTAGCTCCTGCCCAGATGTGGCAACAGTATTCCATCCTTGGACGTACCTAGCTCTTATATAGATAGAGAATAGCATCAGCAGTGAGATATTTACCGGATCGATAGAAAGATCCCACCATTTTTCCATTTGATGTACGTGTTCCATTTAAGACCAGGAGTAATGGTCAAGCCCAGAAGCTTGTCAAAACTTGAGGCCTCCTGAAGACGAGAGCCATTCATTTCAATTTATGCCAGATGTGGATCAGAATGTTGATGATGTAAAGAGAGGAGCTTGGTTTTAGATGCATTAAAAGTAACCAGCCACTCCTTTCCCCATTGTACTACGTGCTCAAGATCAGAGGAGAGAGAATCGGAGAGAACTTGGTCGTTTACTGTCTTAGATGTGCTACCATAAATGGTAGTGTCGTCAGCATAAATGTCTACAAATGATGTAAGGATATGATTTGGAAGATCATTAATGTAGATCAGGAAAAGAGTTGGGCCCAGGATGGACCCCTGAGGGACACCGGCATTAATACTGTGGGCTTCTGATTTTTTCCCCTCAACTACTACTCTTATGAACCTGTCAGAAAGAAATGATTTAATAATTGAGAAGACTTTTCCAGCTATACCATAGCTAGCGATCTTATGAAGTAAACCTTTATGCCATACCCTATCAAAGGCATTAGATATGTCAAGAGCAATTGCCCTAGAAAGATTGCCACGGTCGAGAGATTTGCTAATCCTATGCGATATAACTGTAAGCACATCTGCTGTAGATCTAGCAGAGCGGAAACCATATTGAGTGTCACTAAGAAGGTTATTTTTGTTGAGATGGTTGATTACTTCTGTATTTAACACAGATTCTAGCAACTTACTCATGACGCACAGGAGACTTAATTATTTTTCATACATTTAAAATATACACGATCACCAGGTTTAAACCTTTTACGTGATGTGTGCGTAGTTTGATGGACGATTGCTTGCTTTGGTATTAAATTATCAAATGGTGATTTTATTTTTCTAGTAAACATTAATTCTGCTGGCGATAATTTCGACGGTGTATTAGGGTTCTTAGTTATCCTGTATATTTGCAGGAATTGTTGTAACGCTTTATCTGTCAAAGTCCCTATTGATTTTCTAAGTGCACGTTTTATCGTGTCTACGAACCTTTCCACTAATCTATTTGATCCTGGATGGAACGGTGGTGTAGTTATATGTTTTACCTGAAAAGTGTCACAAAAGTCCTTAAATCACTTGATGTAAATTGTGTTCCGTTATCTGTGACTATAATGTCTGGCACACCAAACCGTGCAAATATTTCATGCAGAAAACTTATTGTGTTATTTGTCGTCGGGTTCTTGAAACGCTTTACTTCAGGCCATCTGGAAAACCTATCTACTACGATTAGGTAGTATTGTCCTTCAGTCGATCCAGCAAAGTCCATATGAATGCGTGACCATGGATGGTCAGTTTTTTCCAAGATTTAAGGTGGTGCCTTAGCGGCTATCGCACAACCTTTACACTTGTTTGCTGTTAGTGCAATATCCAAATCCATGTTACGCCAGTAAACGTAATCCGCATAAGTGCCTTCATCCTATTTATACCCGAGTGTCCTGTATGAAAATCATGTAAGATCTTTTTTGCAAGGGTTTCGGGATAACAACTCTTTCACTATATAACAAAACATCATTGCATACGAAAAACATGCTTTGCGTTTTTTCATCATTTTCTCTTATTTTTTTCTCTATGACTGTGATCGCATCGTCATTTTCAGCCTCCCTTTTTATATCGGTTAACGTGACTGGTAATTTTTTTGTTATATTCGCCACCATGTTTTTTCCTCATAATTGGAACGTATAGCTGCAATTACTGACTCTTCCATTTTCGGTATAAGCCTTGATAGGCCATCTGCATGACCTTTTTTTTCCGAATCCAGATGTTTTATTTGAAAGTCATAATTTAGTAAGATCGTACCCCCCAACGGAGTAGGCGATTTGCTGTATATACTGGCAAGCCTTTTTTGAGCCGAAGATTGTCACTAAGTGTTATGATCTGTTTCCAGTATAAAGTGTCTCCCGTACAGTTAATGGTGGAATTTCGTCACCGCGAAAATAATACTTAACCCCTCTTTTTCTATTTAAGAGTAAGCCTTTTCTGCCGGAAGTAGTGTCCTTGAGGCGTGAGCTATAGGTTTCTTCGATCCATTTGGCAGGGTATGCTGTATACATGTTCCTATACCATACCGTACGAGCTCGCGTCGCTCGCAACACTTATTTCTAATTTTGGGTCGTAATAGGTTAAAAATAGATCGGACGTCAGCGTCTTTTTAATTTTATGTTGTCCATATGCATGGTGTTTCTTTCTTTAATAACTCGTTAAGCGGAGCTCTTAGGACGTGCATTCCTTTGATAAATACTTGGTAGTAGTTTGCGAGACCTAAGAAGCTCTGTAGAGTCATCACGTTATGTGGTGCCGGCATGTTTTTAATTGCTGTCGATCTTTCCGGGTGTGGGTGTCGACCGTCTTTATTTATTATTTGCCCTAAATATTTGATTTCGTCTGAACAAAATTCGCATTTGTTTTCTTTCACCTTGAATCCGTATTCGTTTATTTTTGTGAATACTTCTTTTAGATGCTCTTGGTGTTCACTTATGGACGCGCTCCTGATGATTATGCACAAGCACAATCTATTCCGTTCAGCATTGTATCCATTGCTTCTTGGAAAATCGCCGCCGCGAATTTGATCCCGAAGGGTAGACAGTTGTATTTGAACAACCCTTTGTGCGTGTTAATGCATAATATCTTTGAGCATTCTTCTTCCATCGGAATTTGTAAATAGGCGTCGGACAAATCTATTTTTGAAAAAATTTTGCCACCATTTAGTTTGCTAAATATCTCCTCGGGGCTTGGTAAAGGGTAGTGGTGGTCTTTTAATTTATCGTTTAGGACCGTAGAAAAGTCTGCACAAACTCGAATTTGTTCCGACTTTTTTTACGTACACCGTAGGGGCTGCCCAAACGCTAGTTTCGATTTTCGATAAGATGCCTACTTTTTCGAATCTATCTAGCTCGCTATTTATTTTGTCTAAACCGGCGAACGGTACGTTCCGTTTTTTTCTTAAACACCGGTGTTGCATCCTTTTTAGCTCGAACGAAGCCTTAAATTTATTGCATCTTCCCAGTCCAGTAGTAAATATTTCTGGGAATTTCTTTTTTAGATCGTTTTTAAAATTTTCTGATGTTGAGGTGCAACTGGTTATTTTTCTACAAAAAGCGTTCATTGGTTTATCCCAAAGATTGAATTTTTCAATCCAGTCAATTCCCAGTAAGTTCTCGTTTTCTTTAATTACGAAGATTTTCAATTTCTTCGTCGTGCCATTTAAATTAATTAGCAGGATGACCTCTCCTTCGAATTTTATTTCGTCTCCTGTCACTGTCCGTGCACCTTTACTTGACTTTTGAAGAGTCGGTTTACCCAGCTTTTTCCAAGTGTTGGAGTTTATTAACGACAATTCCGATCCAGAGTCAAGCTGAAATTTCTCTTGTTTGTCGAAAATATTTACTGATACATATTTTCGTAAATTATTTTTCCCTTTGTCGTTTGTTCTCATTTGGTGTACTCTGTTTTTGTTCTGCAGCAAACACGCTTATGTCCAACTTTATCGCAATTGTAGCACCTGATATTTTTGTAAGGACAATCCTTTACCAAATGTTTTTCATCACATCTGCAATTATTACCTGATACTGTCTTTTTATAATTCCTTTGATCATTATCGTAATTTCGTTTTCTGTTGTTATTATATTGACTATTATCGTAATTTCGTTTCTGTAATTATTATAACTTGAGTATTTATAATTTGAGTATTTTTTTGAATTTTGACTAGTCCCAAAATTTCTTTGGCCTGAGTTTCTGACAGGTTTTTTAATCTTCCTAATGTACGCCACTCCTGCTTCTTCTATATCACTGGAATCCTTTTTTAGTGATACTGCCCTTTGGCAATCTGCTAATTTCTGCAATGTCAGGCCTTGTTCTGCCTCTAATTTTGAGAGAACGCGTCTTCGGATCTCTGAATTGTTTGTGGATACTAGACCCTGTACAAAGATTAAGCATTTGAAATCGTCCACCGTGAGTTCCGATAAGTTGAAGTTGTCGCAGTTTTTGTTTACTATTGACGCGTATGTCAGGTAGTCCTGCTCATCAGTTTTCTTAAGATTCATACATGACCATCTCTTGTGGAAAAGAGACATGTTCGGTCCGAATAACTCCTTAAGGTGCTTTACGGTCTCAGCGAAATCTAACTGATTCGTTCTCCTTGGCAATATGAAATCAACAAATTTGCAATGTTCACTGGTACCAAGCTTTCGAAGTAATAAACTTACTTTCTTTCCGTTTCGCAGTCTGTTTCGAAAATATCTTCATACCTCTTGAAGTATGCATTAAAAGTTTTATCCTCTTCCGGTACGTATTGTGAACACATCTATGCTGTTAACAATTGTTGTGTTGGAGAAGGTTGTATTACTTTCTTGTATGGAATTAGTTGTTAATCTTTCTAATAGTTCTTTCTGTTCAAGTTGCATCTGCGCGAACCTTTCTTCCTGACTTTCTCGGCATTTTATGAGTCGTTCATTTTGTCTTTCGTCTCTTTCTGCGTAAGCGTTTGCTGTTCGTTTTGTAAGATCTGCTGATTCTGCGTGAACTGTGGCATTATTTTATCAAATTCCTCCGTCTTGTTTTTTTTTTTCAAAGATTAGAAAAATCAGTCTATTTTATTAATTCATTTTTACAATAACTACGAACAACCGTTTTTAGGTTCGCTTTTTTCTTTTTTTTTTTTTTGTGTGTCAACCGATTTCTATCGATATATTTTTTGCGCTGACCCTTTCTTTTGCCCTTTTTCTATTGAGGGATGAAAAATGTATTTTGTTTTTTCTCTTAATCCGTTAAGTTTTGATTATGTACAAGAAAAAAATCCTTTCTTGGTACAGCTGAAAAAAAATCACTTTTCTCCTTCAAGACAATTGCATAATTTAGTTCATGGTGTACTAGCGAAAAACACCTTCTTTTCTTTGACTTTCGTAGTCACTTTGAAATGGTTATTGGTATTTTGCTAGCGAAAACACCTTTTTTTTTACTTTCGTAGTCGCGTTGAAATGGTTATTGGTATTTTGCTTTCAAGTATCCAGTGTTTGAATAACTCGTTCGGCAATTTTGTAGTTACTTTCGTTTGTTTTACTTTTGTTTTGTTTTTTCGACCGTGATAACTTTCCACGTAAATTATTTTTCGAATACTGTGGCTGTGTCTACAGTGAATTCTCGAGTAAATCCTTTTCAAAATCCTCGATGCTACTGTTGTGTTCAAACAGTAGATTTTTTTTCTTCGCGTACGTTTTTTTTTTTCTATCTTTCTCGAGTACGTATTTTTAGTACACCACTGTTGAGTTTAGTAGTGGACTTTCCCGCGTAAGTCTTTTTTCGAATTCTCGAGGCCACTATTGTGTTTAATAGTGGATTTTAGCCTGCGTAAGTCTTTTTTTCGAATTCTCGACGCCGCTTTTGTGTTTTAATAGTGGATTTTATCCCGGGTAAGTCTTCTTCTTTTTTTTTTAATTCTCGACGCCGCTGTTGTGCTTTAATAGTGGATTTTATCCCGGGTAAGTCTTTTTGCGAATTCCCGTCGCCACTGTTGTGTCTGCACAAATAATTAACAAGAACACGGAAAGTAAAGATATACAATAATATATTAGGAAGAAAAGTTATATACATATTTACACGTCTTCAGATATACTTCAGTTGGAGATATTCTGGCAGGTGGCGTGTTGCATGCCTTACTGGAGGCAACATAGGCGTCTTGCCTATTTGGCGGTCGTTCCGAACTTCCCCGATATTGGTGATTGATACCTTTATATATCTCACTCACCCGCCTATGTTAATTAGTGGGCGTCTCCACAACAATAATGATATAATTAAGAGGTCGAGCCTCTCGAATAGAAAAAAATGTCTTGTATCGGCGCTTTTAGAAATCCTTGTGTGTAATCGCTTGATTCCAGCGCAAAATTTAAGAAATGAAAAGTCACACATTTTAGAAAACATTTCTTTTTATAAATTTAAATGAAGATATTTGAAATTTGAATTCATAAATTTAAATGAAGATATTTTAAATTTGAATTTATGAATTTAAATGAGAACATTTTAATTTTGAATTTATGAATTTAAATGAGAACATTTTAAATTTGAATTTATGAATTTAAATGAGAACATTTGAAGACATGAAAAGATTAAGAAATGATAAAATCATTTTTATTTACTTTTTTATTGTTGTTATTTCCGAATTTTCTCAAAATAAAAAAACATGGCTGTATCAAGGAGAGGTTACTCCGATGTAGTTTTTTTCTGTTTCTTCAAAATGTTATCATAAAGAGGTCGGGCCTCCCGAAGAAAAGAAATGTCTTGTATCCATACTTTTTTAAATCCGTGTGTGTTATTGCCCGGTTTAAGCGCAAAATTTAAGAAATTTATTGTTGTTAATAATGTTCCAATCTTTTTTAAATAGTTTAAATGTTTTTTTAATAAATGTATTTATGAATTGAAGATAAGGCTATAAATTCATTTTTTGTGAGAGATCTATCGCAAGGCATCATATCGGTTTAAAATTTACAAACATCCTTTTTGCGCTTTTTTCGGCAAAATTATTAATAACTCTATCGAAATTCACTCTATAGACAAGTTCCCTTCTCTATGTAGGAGATTGCCACGTCTGTAAGCCTTGTTTGGCTCATTTGTTTTTATCAAAGGTAGTTTTTTATGAGCTTCAGTTTTGAGAAAGCTTACAACTGGCAACGCTAATAGCTCGAGTAAGGAAAATGCGGAGTAAGATCACAATATTAGGGGCGGAATCCCCAAGGTGGAATCTCTGTATAAAGTTCGAAAGTTCAAAAGGTCAATTGATTTTATCTTTTCCTGAAGTTTTCACAAATACTGTAGTCTCTTCTTTTCGGCAAAGAATTCATCTTTTTCTATATCTTCGTCAACTTCACCAAGCTGACAATCATAATTATCATCAAGCAGATTTGACGGTGTAAGAAAAGCGTATTTACTTGCAAGATTGTGACTCGCTGAAATCTGCAAGATATTTCTTCGGTCAACCTGTCTATAACAGACAGCATTTCCCGTCTCAACTCGGTATGAAACCCCAAATGCTGCATCAATCGTTCACCATTCGGTTCTTTTTGCGGATACGATGCTCCATACTTATCCCCATTTCGGAGCAGAGTTTTTGACTCGTCCATTGTAGTACCCACCCTCTTTTCTCTATTCTGAAGAAGGCAATCTCTCAACGCCGTCAGCCTGATAGAACTTTGTGACAGATCCAGCCCCTTTTCTTGAAAATACTTCTGGAAATCATTGATTTATAGGAGAATAGTTTTCCAAAGGCTCAGAAATAAAAGAAACGAAAACGACAATACCGAGTTGAGAATTAAGGATGCATCTGATCTTGTGGTTCCATTTACTCCTTCTGCGAGCTGTTCCAGGGCAATGACGACTTCCAATAATTTTTTTACCACAACATTTGAAGCATCTGCTCGACTACTCCATCTACATCCACAGTCCGCTAGATACGTAGACCAGTCAACTGAATCAAGACATTCCAGCGACGTGTAGATGCAGAAAAGAACGAGAATAACCGGTCCAGTATGCAAAAAAAAATGTAACAGAGTGAACCGCTACAGAAGCAGCATGTACGCAAGCCAGATTTAATGAATGATTAGTGCATGGCACAAATAGAGCTTTTGGGTTGATTTTGGAGATTCGATTCTGCACACCCGATTGGTCGCCTGATTTTAAAATTAAGCTTAGTTGGTCATAGAACAATAACATCGAGACTACTAGTAAATTCTTGAAACCTTTGGAAGCTTTGTTTCCACTGAAACCATTTTGCCAACATTAAAATGTAAGTGTATTTCTAAAAATCTATTCTAAATACATTTAAACTGTTTTATATATTAAAAACAGAATTACTATTTTTATAACTTTTTATTACTTTTTCATATTTAAACTTATAATATATAAAAATATACAAGTATTAGTAGTAGTAGTAGTAGTAGTAGTAGTATATTGAGTCTCTCGTTTAGGTTACTCTTCTAAAATAAAACAAGATTCCATTTTTATGCAATTACGCGTTAATGCCTTAAAAAACTTGGCCGAAAGATAAACAAAACAATTAAGGATTTAGGGTGGAGATCTACTTCAATATTAATTGGACGTAAAATGATTTTTCAGAGACATTGTAGCATTTAAGAACACTAACCAAAAATTATTATTTTCCTCATGGAAATAAATTCTGAAAGCTTTTGGAGGGTGTCTAAGCGATTGCACATAGTTTGCCAGTCAGACTTCAGGTTAGTGAATATTTCTACTATGTAAGAGTAGCCTGGAAATGAGGATTTTAGTTAAAATAAATGTAAGAAAGTTTAAATTTAAAAATGATTGTTTGTGTTTTTTTCTGGCAATGTTTTCAAGGTGTGCATATGCAATCACATAAAACAAAATGAAAGTCGAATAAAATAAAATGAAAATATCATTTTTAACCAAGGATGTTAGTCTAAAATTCTCACAATATTAGTAAAAAGTATTTCGATTATAATTATCTGTATCTTGTTTTTTTTTTTTGTGTTTCGTTTTTTCTTTTTATTTTTATTTATTTATTTTTTTTTTTTTTTGCATTAAAACAAATCAATCTACGACATATCTATGACATTGTCAGTAGTAATAACCGGGAAAATATTTATGATTAGGGTCAAGACAAAACATTGTTTGGTAGAGAGAACGTATAGGATAGGATAGAATACATTCACGCCCGTTCTTACGTTAAGAATGGTTTTCTATATAGTAACTATGTTATTTAGAATCTCATGTTTAAAATGGAGAGGGGACTTTATTAATTATTCTGTTCCTATACCGTTTTATTTTGTATAACGATCGTTAATTATTTTCAATTGTTGTAAAATATTCAAATAGCATTTTGCCAACTCATGACAAATGCAAATCGGGTTTGTTTTAAAAAAAAGAAATGCATCTTTAGTTGCTTCATTATTTTCAAAATAAAAACATTCGATAAACATATTTAGACCCCCCCCGTATATTTAATATATGTCCCTCCCACACACACCCTAAGTGCATTTTTTGTTTGCGAAAATATATGAAGACATGAGAAGGTAATTCTAAAAGAAAAAGACAAAAACAAATCACTAATTAAATTAATTAATTAAAGAAATTTAAAAAGAATTGGAATCCGAATCGGGAATCGTTTCGGATCGGGGGTTAAAGACAGAATCGATAACTGAATCGGAATCGGGAAAAATTTGGAATCGTTTCATCACTAGTATACACACACACACACACACACACACACACACACACACATGTATATATATATATATATATATATATATATATATATATATATATATATATATATATATATATATATATATACATATATACACCTAGTGGATCGGACAAAAGGACACCAGACAAAGCCCGCCACCTAATTAAAATAAAAGACCGATAAAATCCCAAATGAATCAAAAATCTAGATAAAAAAATCATGGACTTTATGATTGCATATATACGCAACTTTTAATAAAATATTACGTAAAATTCCATATTAAACGTTATGCAATAAAATAAACAAAGTTAAATAGAATGCATATATTTGCTTCAATTTGCTTTGTATTTATAGATAAGAAAAACAAATCGAATATTAAAAGTGATCAGGGTCTATTCCTGGGTTACGAAAAAAGAAGTCTGGCATATCTAGCATTTTTTCCAAAAAAGAGTACAAGCTGAGTTCGGTGTGTAAAATTCAAAAACGCATTCAATTTCAAAAATGAAATCCATTTACCCATAAACTCAAATAATATTTCCCCATTTTTTACTTATTTAACGGCGGCGTTGACACTGACACTAACAAAAAACATTAATAATAATGACAACTATGATGCAGACGTCGATTTTAAGGTAAAAAAACACTCTAACAAGAAATACAAAAAGACCAGATTTTTAGTGATCGAGTATTTCAACAATTATCAAGCAAATTATTGCTATTCAATGGAAAATATACTAAAAGTTTCATTGGTGCAATTAATTCAGAAAATTGCCAACAATAGAAATAGGCTATCGAACATGAAATTGACGCTTTAAAAAAATAACACCTATACTTAAGTGTCTTCACTAAAGAATAGCAATGTCATTTCTTCCCGATGGTTCTTTACAAAAAAAAGACTACAGGGCCAGGCGTTGAACAATATAAAGCAAAATTTGTTGCTAAATGATTTTTTTTTTTAATCATAAACCTTTTCATCGACGACAAACTTAACACAATCAGAATTTTATTGCAACTCACATTGCAATATAACCTTGACATTCATCAAATGGATGTAAAAAAAATGCTTCTTTAAATGTCCCGATATACTGTGAAATATATATTACGTCTCCTGATAAATTCAAAATGAAAAATAAAAATTAGTTGTGGAAGTTTAACAAACCATGAAGTGGTAAAAATTGGAATTAAATATTTCCAATTTTTTTCATTGAATAACAATTTAAAAGAATTCCTAGTTGTCCTTGTTTGTATATGCAAAATTAAAGCAAAAAAACGATTCATTTTAGTTTCGCGGGTTAATGACATTTTAGTCGCATCTAATTGTGACTCGATATTAAGAATGCATTAAATAATAAATTCAAAATGATTGACCTTTGTCCGACAAATTTCAGTCATCATGGTTTCTGGATATACAATTTACACAGAATCCTACTTAGGTTTTGAATGCAAGATTCAAAACAACGCGCTACATGCGTTGAAAATAGTATACATAAAAATACGGACCCTGAATTTGAACTAATTAATGATAAATTATGTCAATAGATCATAGTAAGTTTTATATATTTTATAGTTATAGCCACAAGGTCCGAGATATGTTACCCGGCATTAAAAATTATAAAAACAGAAAATTAAGGATTGAAATAGGGCTAAACAAGTCCTTTGTTATCTGAAAGAGATTCAGGAACAATCTTAAGTATTTAGGAAACCTTCACATCCCCTAAAATTATCGGAGTTTTCAGATTCAGATTGAGAAAATGATGAAGATCAGGAAAGATATAATAAGATGCTGTTTCAGACTATAAAAAAATGAGAGTATTATCTCGTGGAAATCAAACAAGCAGCATATTGTGGCACTTTCTACTTGTGAAACTAAGTTTGTGGCACTCCCTCATTCTGCTCAAGAAGCACTATTTCTAAAAGCAATTCTAAAGATTGTTTTAAACAGAAATAGCTAAAAAATCCCGTATTAAATAATTCCGATAATAAAGCAAGCGTTGTCTTAAAACAAAACCCAATAATTTACCAAACATCAAACTATATAGATACTAAAAATTACTTCATGAGAAAAAGCAATCGATTACATAAAATCAGAACAAAATATAGCCAATATATTTATAAAACAGGCCACAAAACACTTGCAAACGTTTTGCTTCTAAACTTGTTGGAATTTTTTCTTTAAATAATTTATATATATATATATATATATATATATATATATAAATATATATATGTATATATATATATATATATATATATATATATATAACCTTCCGAATGTGATAGAATATATAATCTATATATCTATAAAAGTGAACGTGTCTGTCTGTCTGTGTGTCTGTGTGTCTGTCTGTGTACATTTCCCTACGCAATAACTCTGTCAATTTTTAGTCTATAGACTCGAAATTTGAAATATCGGGTACTGAGATTTGGGAAAATCGATGTGACGGGTGTCAGCCAGAAATTTGGCTGTTAAGGGGTCAAATTTCAACGATTTCACCTTTAAGAACTCTACCAAACTCCTCCGACAATTTTGGGTCTAGACACTTGAAATTTTAGATATAGGTTCCTTGAACATGGATCTAACTTAATAAAGTGATTTCAGCCCGAAACAATAAATTTTAAGGGGTCATAATAGGGGTCAAAGTTTAAAAAAAATTAACCATTTTTTTGTTTTTTTTGCTTTTTTTGCACAGTATACACCTCCAAACACCCGAGCAACGCCGGGCACCCCTGCTAGTATATATATATATATATATATATATATATATATATATATATATATATATATATATATATATATGTATGTATATATATATATATGTATACAAAAAAAGAAAGGAGAACGTCTACCTTAAACCACTAACCTAGTTCTAAAACAGATCCTTTGTTTGATAAAATGCATGCCCATTGGCTGATAGGAAGGGGCGCAGTGGATACTAGAAAGCTGATTAGTGATTGGCTAACTAGAAATCCTCAACATATATAAAAACAAGAAGCAACCACAGAATTCGCGCATAAGCCTGACGAATCCTATAGTTGGATGAAACGCAGAATATTCAGTGTAGCTTAATCGCCATATATATTTTATAAATTACTAACTAGCTCTACTTACGTATTGAGCACTTTTGAAGTAAATACTTAAAGTTTACGCATAAATCTATACTTTCGTATATTAAATTTATGTGAATAAATGAAGTAGTTATATCTATCTATCTATCTATCTATCTATCTATCTATATATATATATATATATATATATATATATATATATATAAGTGAACGTGTCTGTGTGTCTGGCTGTGTGTCTGCTTGTGTGTCTGTGTACATTTCCCTACCAAATAACTCTGTTAATTTTTAGTCTACAGACTCGAAATTTGATATACAGGTTACTGAGATTTGGGAAAATCTTTGGGGTCGGTTTTTGGCCAGAATTTTGGCTGTCAAAGTTCAACGATTTGGCTGTCAAAGTTCAACGATTTGACCTTTGAGAACTCTACCAAACTCCTCCGACAATTTTGGGTCTAAACACTTGAAATTTTAGATATAGTTTCCTAGGACATGGATCTAACTTAATAATGTAATTTGAGCCCAAAGCAATAAATGTTAAGAGGTCATAATAGGGGTCAAAGTTAAAAACATTACCTTTTTTTTTTTTGCTCAGCATACAAACACCCGGGGACACATGCTAGTATATATATATATATATATATATATATATATATATATATATATATATATATGTGTGTGTGTGTGTGTGTGTGTGTGTGTGTGTGTGTGTGTGTGTGTGTGTGTGTGAAGAATAAAACATGTATAAATACATTTGAAGCCAAAACTGCAACACGAATTTTTTTTTTTTTTATAAAATAAACAGATGTTTATTTTTAAAGAAATATATTTCGGAGTAAGACTCCTTTATCAATCATTTTTTTTTCTTCGCTTCTTCCACGACATGATGTAGTGGGAGATAGTTCGATGAAGAGTCCACGTGATGTTGTTAACTGCGGGGTTTTTGTGAAGCCGGATAGGTTACGCGTGGTCACGCATTTTGAAAATCTGGGTGGTTATTTTTGTGTATATCCGCTAGAAGTGTTGAGTGAAATTTGAAGAATAAAACATGTATAAATACATTTGAAGCCAAAACTGCAACACGAATTTTTTTTTTTTTTTATAAAATAAACAGATGTTTATTTTTAAAGAAATATATTTCGGAGTAAGACTCCTTTATCAATCATTTTTTTTCTTCGCTTCTTCCACGACATGATGTAGTGGGAGATAGTTCGATGAAGAGTCCACGTGATGTTGTTAACTGCAGGGTTTTTGTGTTTTATTCTTCAAATTTCACTCAACACTTCTAACGGATATACACAAAAATAACCACCCAGATATATATATATAAGTGAACGTGTCTGTGTATCTATCTGTGTATCTGTCTGTGTGTACATTTCCCTACGCAATAACTCTGTCAATGTTTAGGCTACAGACTCGAAATTTGATATACAGGGTACTGAGATTTGGGAAAATCGTTGTGATTGATTTTCGGCCAAAAATTATACGATTAAGGGGTCAAAGTTCAACGATTTCACATTTGAGAACTCTAACAAACTCCTCCGACAATTTTGGGTGTAAACGCTAGAAATTTTAGATATATGTTCCTTGCCCATGGATCTTACTTAATAACTTAATTTGAGCCCAAAACAATAAATTTTAATGGGCCATAATTAGGGTCAAAATTAAAGAAATTGACCGCTTTTTTCTTTTGCTCAACATACATCTCCAAATACCCAGGCAACGCCGGGCACCCATGCTAGTTATTTCTACAGCCAGACAGCGTTGCAGCTCACAAGAGCAATAACAGCCAACAAACCGGAAGTCAAAGACTCAAGTTTGTCCCTCATTTGGCTCATTAGTTAGACACATCCGAACTTGAGATTGAATGCATATATTTTTCTAGTTTTACTTTTCAAATCTTTGCGAAATTATATACACTAGAAAATTTTTTGCTGTTGTTCTTAAAATTAAAACAAGCCAAATTATTTTAAAATAGAAGTTTATTTACAATTTTTTTAAATACAAGTTTATTTACGATTTTTTTAAATGCAAGTTTATTTACAATTTTATAAAAATACAAGTATATCTACAATTTTTTAAAACACAAAGTTATTCACAATTTTTTTAAAAATACAAGTTTATTTACATTTTTTTTAAAATACAAGTTTATTTACAATTTTATAAACATACAAGTAAATTTACAATTTTTTTAAAATACAAGTTTATTTAAAAAAATTAAAATACAAGTTTATTTTTTTTAATTTTTAAATACAAGTTTATTTTCAATTTTAAAAAAAACAAGTTTATTTTTAAAAAAATTTAAATACAAGTTTATTTACAATTTTTTGGAAATACAAGTTTATTTACAATTTTTTAAAAATAAAAGTTTATTTACAATTTTTTTAAAACACAATTTATTTGCAATTTTTTTAAATAAAAGTTTATTTACACTTTTTTTAAAATACATTTGTATTTACAATTTTTTTTAAAATACAATTTTATTTAAAAAAAAATTTAACTGCAAATTTATTTACAATTTTTTTAAAATACAAGTTTATTTACAATTTTTTTAAAATAGAAGTTTATTTACAATTTTTTTTAAATGCAAGTTTATTTTTAAAAAAATTTAAATGCAAGTTTATTTACAATTTTTTTAAAAAGCAAGTTTATTTACAATTTTTTTAAAATACCAATTTATTTACAATTTTTTTAAATACAAGCTTATTTACAATTTCAACACTAGCGCACAAGTGCAAGTATTTGGAGACAATTTTATTTACAATTTTTTAAAAATACAAGTAAATTTACAATTTTTTAAAGTACAAGTTTATTTTTAAAAAATTAAAATACAAGTTAATTTTTTTTTAATTTTTAAATACAAGTTTATTTACAATTTAAAAAAAAACAAGCTTATTTTAAAAAAAATTTAAATACAAGTTTATTTACAATTTTTTTGAAATACAAGTTTATTTACAATTTTTTTAAAAATAAAAGTTTATTTACAATTTTTTTAAAACACAATTTATTTACAATTTTTTTAAATAAAAGTTTATTTACACTTTTTTTAAATACATTTGTATTTACATTTTTTTTAAATACAATTTTATTTAAAAAAAATTTTAAATGCAAATTTATTTACAATTTTTTTTAAATATAAGTTTATTTACAATTTTTTTTAAAATAGAAGTTTATTTACAATTTTTTTTAAATGCAAGTTTATTTACAATTTTTTTAAATGCAAGTTTATTTACAATTTTTTTAAATGCAAGTTTATTTACAATTTTTTTTAAATGCAAGTTTATTTACAATTTTTTTAAAATGCAAGTTTATTTACAATTTTTTTAAATGCAAGTTTATTTTTAAAAATTTTAAAATACAAGTTTATTTACAATTTTTTAAATGCAAGTTTATTTACAATTTTTTTAAATGCAAGTTTATTTTAAAAAAATTTAAAATGCAAGTTTATTTACAATTTTTTTAAATGCAAGTTTTTTTACAATTTTTTTAAATGCAAGTTTATTTTAAAAAAATTTAAAATACAAGTTTATTTACAATTTTTTTAAATGCAAGTTTATTTACAATTTTTTTAAATGCAAGTTTATTTTAAAAAATTTTTAAATACAAGTTTATTTACAATTTTTTTAAATGCAAGTTTATTTACAATTTTTTTAAAATACCAATTTATTTACAATTTTTTTAAATACAAGCTTGTTTACAATTTCAACACTAGCGCACAAGTGCAAGTATTTGGTGTATTTTCTACTTACATAGACGCAGCTGATAGCACAACACATAGCTTGTCTATAACTCATTCCCTGTCACTAATGGTTACATTTCCAACCCGTTTCCCTGACCAGCAAGAACAACACGCATCACTTTTAGATCTGTTTTTAACCACAGTTTCTGATGATTGTGTTACGAACGCTCACAGTTCACTTGGGAATGCTGATCATGTAGTGATAATAGTTGAAATCGCCCTAAACTCTAGAGCCAAAACAGAAGAGCCATTGCTCAAAACAACGAGATATTATAAAAAAGGTTGACTAGGAAGCCATCAGGGATCTCATCAGAGACACCCCATGGCGAAATATCTTTTCACTTCCTGCTGAACAGTGCGCAAATGAGACCACTGAATGGTTCAAAACAGCAATTGAAGCACATGTTCCATGCGGAAATTTTATAGTAAGCCCCACTCTCCCCAATGGTTTACTTCCACATGTGCAGCACCCATCGCTCAAAGGCAGCACACGTACCGCAGATTTAACCAACATAAATCCAGACAGAAGTATATAGAAACCAGAAGTAACTGTAAGAAAGAAATAGCAACAGCTAAGAGAGAATTTGCTGAAACCACCAAAAAACGCATCGAAGCACAGAAATTAGGAACCCGTTACTTCTGGAAAATCTACAACAGTGTAGTAAATACTGGTCAATCAACAATTCCCCCACTATCCAACAAGCATGAGGTTGTTTGCTCAGCAACCAAGAAGATTAACATGCTTGCCAGTCGGTTTGCCTCCAACTCCACACTGGACCCTGCTAACCACCCTTTCCTGGACTTTCCTTTGCGAACAGACACCACACTAGACGATCTGAAAATCACCCCTTCTCAGGTGCATGCTATCATAAGAAATCTTGACACTTCAAAAGCATGTGGACCTGATCTCATCCCGGCTTTGCTATTAAAAAAGTGCTCCGCCAAAGTAGCTCCATCCTTTCCAAACTTTACAATAGTTGAAATCGCCCTAAACTCTAGAGCCAAAACAGAAGAGCCATTGCTCAAAACAACGAGATATTATAAAAAAGGTTGACTAGGAAGCCATCAGGGATCTCATCAGAGACACCCCATGGCGAAATATCTTTTCACTTCCTGCTGAACAGTGCGCAAATGAGACCACTGAATGGTTCAAAACAGCAATTGAAGCACATGTTCCATGCGGAAATTTTATAGTAAGCCCCACTCTCCCCAATGGTTTACTTCCACATGTGCAGCACCCATCGCTCAAAGGCAGCACACGTACCGCAGATTTAACCAACATAAATCCAGACAGAAGTATATAGAAGCCAGAAGTAACTGTAAGAAAGAAATAGCAACAGCTAAGAGAGAATTTGCTGAAACCACCAAAAAACGCATCGAAGCACAGAAATTAGGAACCCGTTACTTCTGGAAAATCTACAACAGTGTAGTAAATACTGGTCAATCAACAATTCCCCCACTATCCAACAAGCATGAGGTTGTTTGCTCAGCAACCAAGAAGATTAACATGCTTGCCAGTCGGTTTGCCTCCAACTCCACACTGGACCCTGCTAACCACCCTTTCCTGGACTTTCCTTTGCGAACAGACACCACACTAGACGATCTGAAAATCACCCCTTCTCAGGTGCATGCTATCATAAGAAATCTTGACACTTCAAAAGCATGTGGACCTGATCTCATCCCGGCTTTGCTATTAAAAAAGTGCTCCGCCGAAGTAGCTCCATCCTTTCCAAACTTTACAACAAATGCCTTAATGAATCTTGCTTTCCTGCCTGCTGGAAAACTGCTTCTGTAGTACCAGTTTTCAAGAATTCTGGTGAAAGAACTGACCCAGTAAATTACCGCCCCATTAGCCTCCTCCCACTTTTTGCCAAACTATTTGAGTCCATAATTAACCAAGCTCCAGTCCATCATCTCACAGATGCTAAACTTCTGACCGACCAACAATATGGATTTAGGCAAGCCCGTTCCACAGCAGACATCCTAACTGTAATCTCCGAGCGTATATACCATTCACTTGACAAAGCAGGGGAGGGTAGAGCAATAGCTCTAGATATATCTAAGGCTTTTGACAGAGTATGGCTTGAGGGTCTTCTCAGGAAAATCAGATCATACGGTATCACTGGAAGAATACTTAACATAATTAAATCCTTCTTAGATAAGAGAAAAATCCAGGTTGTCCTCAATGGTCGTACATCTAAACAATATGATATAAATGCGGGAATGCCTCAGGGGTCTATTGTTGGACCTCTATTATTCCAAATATTCATAAATGACCTCCCTGAAAAAATTGACTGTGAGATGGGTATTTATGCTGATGACACCAAAAAAAAACAAATCAACACATATCTAAAGAAATGGCAGAAACACTAGAGGATGACCTCCAATCTGTAGTGGAATGGGGACAAAAATGGATGGTCACATTCAATGCTGCAAAGACTAAACTTGTTTCCTTCAATAGCTACAAGAAACCTTCTCTACCACCAATAGAAATGGCCAAAGACTCTTTATCTGAAAGCACATCTTTTAAACTCCTCGGCCTAACGTTCACAGGAAACATGAGTTGGAAATATTACATTGAGAGCATTGCCAGGACCGCTGCGAAAAAGGTAGGGTCTCTCTACCATGCTAGAAAGCTACTAACGCCTGAAAGTATCCAGTAACTCTATAAGGCCACCATTTTCCCATGTATGGACCTCTTGACATTTATTGTTTTGGGCTCAAATCAAGTTATTAAGTTAGATCCAAAACGGAGGAGTTTGCTAGAGTTCTCAAAGGTCAAATCGTTGAACTTTGACCCTTTAACAGCAAAATTTCTGGCCGAAAACTGATCACAAAGATTTTCCCAAATCTCAGTACCCTGTATATCAAATTTTGAGTCTGTAGACTTAAAATTGACTGAGTTATTACGTAGGGAAATGTACACACACGCATTGTTTCCCGTGTGTTTAGATGTGTATGTTGAGCAAAAAAAAAAAAAGTGGTAGTAGGAAGGGAGGCTCGAACCCGTACCGCAAAGGAGGCAAAGAACGAGGTAAAACCTAACGTTTATGCTCTTACGACCATCGCCAAACCGGAAGCGACATTTTTTTAAATTAAGGCTAGACAATCTAAAGGAGAGGATAACTTTCAAAAATATCAGCGAAAAAAGTGACCCCCCCCTGTAGAAAAGTGCCTAGTTGAAGGGGAAGATATTAATGTTTTTAGCCAATTTTTCGATATTTGTTGTATGAAAGGTCGAACTTTAAAACAGTATTGATCTTGATCTTGCTAAAATCCGTCGCCTCTATTGAAAGTTTAAGGCAGACATGGAAACAGACATACATACATACATACATTTATATATTGGAAACTAAACATTTTCGACCCAAACTGATGAAAAAGCTTGCCCTATCTCTGAATGCCCTTTATGTAAAATTTCAAATATTTAGACCAGAAATTGTCTGAGTAATTTGGAAGAGACCGAAGAGGTCAATTTTTTTAACTTTGACCCCTATTATGACCTCCTTAAAATTTATTGTTTTGGGCTCAAATCAAGTTATTAAGTTAGATCCATGTCCAAGGAACCTATATCTAAAATTTCAAGTGCGTAGACCCAAAATTGTTGGAGGAGTTTGGTAGAGTTCTCAAAGGTCAAATCGTTGAACTTTGACCCCTTAATCGCCAAATTTCTGGCCAAAAACCGATCACATCGATTTTCCCAAATCTCAGTACCCTGTATATCAAATTTCGAGTCTGTAGACTAAAAATTGACAGAGTTATTGCGTAGGGAAATGTACACAGACACACAGATACACACATAGACACGTTCACTTTTATATATATATATAGACTATGATATGATATATGATGTAGCATTCGATGTAAAAATATTAGCTTATGATGTAGCATTCGATGTAAAAATATTAGCTTATGATGTAGCATTCGATGTAAAAAGAATCGAATTATACTTGGAACAATGATTTGGCAACTGCCGCTTGTGACATCTGTGCGACCCTTTTCTAGTCTCGCACAAAAACACGCGTTCACATCTCAAGCCATTTTTCTTGTCATACACATACGTGCACACAAACATACGCGCGCATGTACACACACATAGATATATTCATGTTTGCGTACATACACTCACATTCACGTGCATATACACACACACGCTAATGTGCACACATATACGCACACATACATGCACACGTACGCACACATGGGCAACGTCACTTCTCCTTTAAAGGAAATCCACACATGCACAAAAGACCACCGGAAACAACTATAAAAGCAAGAGACAGAAACTCTTTTCGACTTAGCTCCCAAGCTGAGCGGTCGACGGACCATTAACTCCCTTTCGGGGCACGCGCACCCGCGGGCGTCACATCCTCTGCTACTATGCGTGGGGGCAAGGGTCAACAGACAGTACGTACACCTTATACGCTTTCTATCTCGATGGCCTGGATTGACTTTCTCTCTCACTCTCTCTACAACAATAGACTTTCCCTCTCACCAATTAACAGCGAGAGATGCATGCCAAGCAAAACACATGCTGTACCCTTTCATTTAATTTGTTTCTTCACAAAATAAATTCCAGTTTGTCTAATTCAATAAACGCGTTGTTCGTTCCTTCCTCAAAACAATTCATTTTTCCTATCTTGCACCACCTCTACAAATTGGTGACTCGACGTGAGATGAACATGCATTTCCTTCTATACAACAAGTTCTCCACAAATTGGTGACTCGACGTGAGACAAACACGCACTTCCTTCTATATCCAAGTCCCGCAACAAACCGGCGACCGACGGACGTGAAACGAACACGCATGGAGACTCTATTTTTTTTTTTAATTAATTGTTTTGAGCGAGATGCGCTTTTTATTTGATAAAAAAAAACCGTACATTTCAACAAAGAAAAACAAGTGAACTACAATGATGAAACCCCTCGTCAGACTCGGCAGAAAAATAAAACGGAGCTGTCCACTTCATACCGAATATAAAGAAAAATTTGAGCTTGACAAACATTTTTCACGGTTTCCTGACATTACCCTGCAACAAACGCGAGGAGCAAAATCACATAGGTCTATACACATTCTCTCCCGCACAGCAGATGCCACAACAAAGAAACAATTACAGGACATCCCTATTAAAGTTGAATATGAGTTGAGATGCTTCCACGCACACTGATAAACTCACAACTGGAAGTTTCGTTGACAGCCGGTAACTGGACACCCCCGTTCAACACGAACAAACCTGCAACTAGCGTCTGTACAAACAATGTACACACACTACCACAGACTCACTTGCGAAGACACCGTCAACTGGACACACCATGTCAATACGAACAAAAATTGTCCTTCCAAATGAACAATTTACTTCACTATCCAATCAACTCGTTGCACATGTAAGCACACAACAAAAAACAAACAAACAAATGTCAGCCTAAAAAAAGGGTAAACGCCTTTTCCATGCGTAAGTAAATACGTTTTTGACGTTTTTTTTAAACAACCACACAAACAGCAAAAAATAGGACGACAAAACAGTATATTTAAAAAAAAAAAAAATATATATATATATATATATATATATATATATAGGGGAAGTGGTAATTAATAAAAACTGAAGAAAATGCTCAATACCGTTGTAGAGCAGATATGCGTTTTATTTTTTATTATCGTATCTTTCTGTTAAGTTACATTATTGTTTCAGCTACTTGGCCGTTTTTTGGCCGTCTGTAGCATCCTCAGACTTACAGAAATGTTCGCTATTTTGAGATGAGAGAGTGAAAGAGTGAATAAGGTCAGGGGGTGCGAGGAGGGCGGAAGAGATAGAGGAAGGGAACAAGGGGGGAAGGTGGGGGCGCTTTGTATGTCGATAATGTTTTAGTTTTGGGGTTTAAGGAACTTGTGGGTGAGGGTCTGGGAAGTTTATTTCTGGTGTGGCCGAGGGCATAGGGATACATGGAGGGGAAGGGGAATATGTGGGGGTGGGAGGAGGGGGGTTACTTTAAAATTCGAGTCTTAATGCTAAAGTTTTTATGCGTCTCCTTGGTGAGATGATTTCTTGGTATGTCTTGACCTGTTGGGTGTTCGCTTATGTTTGGAGGCGGGGGGGGGCTATGATTCGGTTTATTTATTTTTAGTTTTTATTTTGTTGTTATATATATATACATACACTGCATATTTTTTTTCTTGGGAAGGGGAGTATTGTGCGAGACTAGAAAAGGCTCGCGCAATAAACTATATTAACATATTATTAACATATTAACATATTATATTAACATTAACTATAGAAACAACTATAAAAGCAAGAGACATAAGCTGTTTCCCTCTTTTCGACTTGGCTCCCAAGCTGAGCGGTCGATGGACCATTCGCTCCCTTTCGGGGCACGCGCGCCCGCGCGCGTCACATCCCCTGCTACTATGAGTGGGGGCAAAAGTCAACAGACCGTACGTACATCTTACGGGCTTTCTATCTCCATGGCCTGGATTGACTCTCTCTCTCTCTCTCTCTCTCTCTCTCTCTCTCTCTCTCTCTCTCTCTCTCTCTCTCTCTCTCTCTTAAACAATAGATTTTTCCTCTCACCAGCTAACAGCGAGAGACGCACGTCAAACTGGATTGACTTTCTCACTCTTTTTCTCTCTCCCTACAACAATAGTCTTTCCCTCTCACCAGCTAACAGCGAGAGACGTACGCCAAACTGGATTGACCTTCTCACTCTCTCTCTCTATCTCTCTACCACAATAGACTTTCCTTTTCACCAGTTAACAGTGAGAGATGCACGCCAAACTAAATACGTGCTGTACCCTTTCATTTAATTTGTTTCTTTACGAAATAAATTCTAGTTCGTTTAATTCAATTTAACACGTTGTTCGTTTCTTCCTAACGACCGGGGGATATGTATAATATATCCACCAGTCCACTACACATCTACCAGCACGGGGTGGATGAACATAGACTTCATAAAATTTATTGTTTTTGAGCAAATTCAAATTTTATTGAATTTCGTTTCAAAATAATGGGCAAGAGAACTTCTGTTTATGTTTGAATGATGCTTTCGTGTCAACCTTTTATTGGTTGATGTCAGTCTCGTGACAGTTCTGGGATTATAATGTCGATTTTTATAGGTTTTCGCGTATGCTGACAACGAATATCAAAGTTAAATTTGGGGCTGATACTGTTTTATTTAGATAGATAGATAGATAGATAGATAGATAGATTTTACCAGCATAAATTTCCTGGTATTTTTAACTTCAACATTTTTAGCAAGTCTAATTAAACATTTTAAAAAATTATTTGCAACTTTGTAATATGTAATTTTGTGTACCATATGATCGCAATTAAAACACTTTCTGATTCTATGTGTGTGTGTGTGTGTGTGTGTGTGTGTGTGTGTGTGTGTGTGTGTGTGTGTGTGTGTGTGTGTGCTGCGTGCGTGCGTACGCTCGCACGCTAATGAAATTAAACGCAAACACAGTTTATGATGGAGTAAATTATCAATATCATCTCCAGGTTTGTTATTTATCACCGTTTTATTAACATTAATAATAAAACTATAGCCTCTTATCATAACTGTGATAAGTTGTTTTTTTTTTTTTACTTGTATTGATCCGACTATTGTTCTTATTTTCAGTGTTATTTGCGAAAAAATTGGTTGGCAAAGGGGAGAAAACTCAAATAGAGATTAATAGGAGATTATTTCCCTTTCATCGTCAAAATTTTAAGGGTGTTTGTTTTTTTTTTCTATAATTAGAGGCTTCCAAATGCTACTAAAATCTATGTTGGTCTGCTTATTAATTTTTATTTATTAGCATATGTGCTGCCTTCTTGAATCGCCTTACTCTCCTCCTTGCATCCTTGTCAATTATTTTGTTTTGTTCCACAAAGAGAAGTGTGTCCTTTTTTTTTCCCCTTTTTCTATATGTGATCAGCTAGTCTTGACTTTTTGACCTCTTCTCACGGCTTTACTGTGTTCTTCTAACCTTCTCGCCTTTGTACAGTTTTCTGCATTTGCATGAAATCTCATAAACACAGTTTTTTGTCATGAGACTTTTGGTCGGGAGTTTAACTCGTACTAGATGTTTTTTGAGGGTCGAATCACTCTTGAATATTGTTCTGATGTCATACGGATTGCATATTTTTTACATTTTTTCAGACATGCCCTTTATATATGGTGTGCACACTGTGACAAGTTTTCGGGTATTGTCCTTTAGCGTTTGCTCTAGGTTTTCTGGAACCAATGTAACGCTCTCGGAATAGTCATTTTGACGGAGGTTTATTCTTAAGTTGCCTCCTCGTATATGTTGTTGCCACTACATATTGTTCTGGTGTTGTAAGTCCCGGACGATTCCTTTTTTATGTTATATGGATGGTGTGAGTTAAAATTTAGATATTGTCCCATGAATGTTCGTTTTCGTTATATGGAAAATACAAACTTCTGATCCCTATGGATTATTAATACATCCAGGAATGCTACTTGGTTGTTGTGTTCCTTTACCATGGTGAACTGGATAGATGGACGAATGGAGTTTGCATGGTCTAGTAAGTTTTGAACGTCCTCCTGGTGAGGCTAGAGTATGAATGTATCATCCACGTATAGTAGCCAGATAGTTGGTTTCAGTCGCGTTGAGCTTATCGACAACTCCTCAAAATGTTCTTCTTGTTCAATACGTTCTGGTAATGGAGACAGTAGTGAACCCATTGCTAAACCTTCTTGTTGATATATGTTGGTTCCCAATGTGAAATATGTATTCTCTGCACAGAAGGACATCTCCATTAGATTGTCAATTCGTTCTCTCAGTGATGTATCTAAGGACAGCTTCCTCCTTAACAATGTAAGGGTTTCATCAGTGGGCACTTTATTGAACAGACTCACCGTATCCACTCATTGGATGAATGGGGCATCCTTGATTATTTCAACAAAGTGAGTTGAGTTTGAGGCATATGATGGAGTCTGGCTTACAGTTGAGTTGATTATGTCAACTAAGAAATGGCTCAAAGGGTGGAACACTGAGCCTCAGACACTGATGATGGGCCTTAATGGGGTGCCATTTTTGTCAATTTTTGGAAAACCGTATAAGTGTAGTAGCTTACTGTGCTAGTTCCCTGTATTTTGCAAGGGGTATTAGGTATTGAAGACATATGACATCTTCCTTTCAGTTTTTCAGGTTAGATTCTTCTTTCCCAGAATCCACTAGGTCTGTCAGTCTTTGCAAATATTCTGTTCATTAGCACAGTAGCATTTGTCTACTGTATTATTTTGATATCATCATCTTTGTGTAGCGACCTTATAGCTAATAATTCCTCCTTTGAAAGGATGTAGCGGACCATGATGGATAAGATAAACGACCTTATAACTAATAATTCCTCCTTTGAACGGATGTAGCGGACCATGATGGATAAGATAAACGAACTTATAACTAATAATTCCTCCTTTGAAAGGATAGGCTTTGGGGTTGAAGATTCAATCCTCAGCGAGGACGATAATAAATACAAGTTTGAATTACTTAGGACCTTTATCCAGTCATGGCTGATGGAATGAGGGGATGTTACCCAATGAAGTGAATACAGGGTTCCGTTCAAAATTCTGTGTCGATTCTCGAGTTCGACAGAAACATTTCCGAGTTTGACAAGATTCAGCTGAAGAAGATCGGAGGTTGTGTCGACCGAAACACTGTAAAAAAACCCTCAAAATAAAAGCAATAGTCTGAAGAATCAAAATAACACGAATAATCTTCATCTGAAAAAAAAAAAAAAAAAACATTGTAAAAAAGTCTTTGCTCTCAAATCGTTTCATCCCGTTTGATATTTTCTTATGTTGCCACTCGTTTTTCCTCATAAAATTTTATTTTTCATTTTAAGGCAATAAGTCTATTCTTATTTGTCCGATAATCTTTTTCTTTCAAGTTCAGATAATACAAAGTGGAACGATAAAATTGTCGCTCTAAAGAAAACACTACTACAGCTTTATTTTAAAACTTTTATTGAAAAAAATCAATGCAGAAATCTTCATTATGTAGTACGCCCGGTATTTATTCAATTTAGCCGCCTTCAGCCTCAACCACCGCCTCAATACGGATCCGGAACTGGGAGCATGCCTTTGTCCGCAAGCGCTGGCAAGAGCTCGGCGAATACTTGACGGATAGCGGCGATCAGACTGGTTTTGGTGTTGTGGCAGGTCATATTGGTGATGCTCTTAACGTATAACTAAACGATGTAGTCCAGCGGGTTCAAGTCGGGGTGAAAGAAGGGTACAGAGTCCTAGCACCTCCTTCTGAATCCAAGGTTGTGTCTGTTTGGATTGTGGGCCAGTGCCGAGTCCAGGGTTTATCAGCCGCCTGATTGCACCATACTCTTTAGCACATTCAGGTACATTTTGATGTTGACTTTTAAGCCGACTTCAAGGATATGAGATGGCATTATTTAGCCTTCACTTGAAACCACAACAAAGACCATAACTGTGGGTCGTCCGATGCATTGAGCGTTGGCGATTTTGACTCCTTTTACCCCCTGGGGACACAACCAAAATTTTATCAAAAATCTGAGAATGTTACATTTCCTCCCTTGCCTAGTTGTAACTTCATGCAAAATTTCAGAAAAATGTAATGAATAGTCATTGAGAAATTTTTGGAACGAACAAATGAATAGACGAACTACAACAATATCATTGCAAATATATCACTGCATAATATCACTACAACAATAGCTAAACAACAATATCACTGAAACAATATCACTGCAAAAATATAACTACAACAGTATCACTGCAACTATCACTGCAACAATATGACTGCAAAAATATCACTACCACAATATAACTACAAAAATATCACTCCAACGATATGACTACAACAGTATAACTACAAAAATATCACTGCAAAATATAACTGCAACAATATCACTGCAACAATATAACTGCAACAATATAACTGCAACTATATCACTACAAAAATATCATTTAAAATATATCACTGCCAGAATATCACTGCGAAAATGTCACAAAAACAATATCCCTACAATAATATAACTGCAACAATGTCACAACAAAAATATCACTAAAACGATATCACTGCAACAATATAACAGCAACAATGCAACTACAACTTTATCACTACAATAAATTAGCTACGACTATATCACTACAACAATATCACTGCAACAATATAACTCCAACAATATAACTGCAACAATATCAATACAACAATATCACTACAAAAAGATCACTGCAAAAATATCACTACAACAATATCACTGCACCAATATCACTGCAACTATATCACTACAACTTTATCACTACAACAATATCACTACAACAATATCACTAAAACAATATCACTACAAAAATATCACTCCAGCAATATCATTGGGTCAATATAACTACATCAATATAACTGCAACAATATCACTGCAACAATATAACTAAAACAAAATCACTGCAACAATATCACTGCAACAATATCACAACAATAATATCATTACAGCAATATCACTGCAAAAATATAACTGGAACAATATCACTGCAACAATATCACCACTAAAATACAATTACAACAACATCACTGCACACACTTAATTCCAAAATATCACAAAAACAATATCACTGCAACAATAGCACTGCAACAATATCCGCGAACCAATATCACTCCTAGATTATCACTCCAAACATATAACTACAACAATATCACGTCAATAATATCACTGCAAAAATAGCACTGCAAACATATCACAGCAAAAATGTAACTACAACAATATAACTACAACAATATCACTACAATAATATCACTGCAACAATATCACTGCAACAATATCACCACAATATTCTTATTACAACAACATAACTGTATAATATCACAACAATGTCAAAACAACAATTCACTGCAACAATATCACTGAGAAACCATCACCACAACAATATCACTGCAACAATGTCACTGAAACAATATAACTGCAACTATATCACTGCAACAATATGTCTGCAACAATATCACTACAGCAATATAACTACAAAAATATCACTACAACAATATCGCTGAAAAAATATCACTAAAACAATATCACTGCAACAATATCACTGCAACAATATCACTTCAACAATATCACTACAGTAATATAACTACAACAATATGACTGCGACAATATCACTATGCAATATCACTACAACATCATAACTACAACAATATCACTACAGCAATATCACTACAACAATATAACTGCAACAATATCACTGCAACAATATCACTGCAACAACATCACTGCAATATCACTACAGCAATATAACTACAAAAATATCACTATGACAATATCAGTGCGAACATATCACTGCAACAATACCACTACAATAATATCCCTACAACCATATCTCTCCAACAATATCACGGCGACAATATCACTAAACAATATCACTGCTATAATATCTCTTAAACAATATCACTGCAACAATATCGCTACAACAATATATTTACAACAATATCACTACAACAATATCACTGAAACAATATCACTACAACAATATCAGTGCAACACTGTCATTGCAAAAATGTCACTATAATAATATCACAACAACAATACCATTGACACAATATCACTGAAATAATAGCATTGACACAATACCAGGACAACAATGTCTCTACAATAACATAACTACAACAATATCACTGTAACAGTATCAATACAACAATATCACTACAAGAATGTCACTGCAACAATATCACTACAACAACATAATTACTATAATATAGCTACAAAAATATCACTAATACCATATAACTGCAACAATATCACTGCAACAATAGCACTGCAACAATATCACTGCAATAATATCACTGCATTAATATCACTACAGCAATACCAATGCAACGATATAACTACAACAATATGACTGAAACAATATCACTACAACAATATCACTACAAAAATATCACTACAACAATATCACCGTAACAATATCACTGCAACAATATCACTGCAACAATATCACTGGAACAATATCACTAGGATATCATCACTACAACAATATCAATGCAACAATATCACTACAACAATATCACCACAACAATATCACTGCAATAATATAACTCCAACAATATACCCGCAACAATATCACTGCCACAAGATCACTGCAATAATATCACTGCAACAATAGCACTACAAGAATATCACTACAACAATATCACTGAAAAAATATCACTGCAAAAATATCACTGCAACAATATCACTGCAAAAATATATCTGGAACAATATCACTGCAACAATACCACTACAACAATATCACTACAACAATATCACTTTAATAATATCACTGCAACAATATCACTACAACAATATAACTGCAACAATATAACTACTACAGTATCACTGCAACAATATCACTGCAAAAATATCACTGCAAAAATATCACTGCAACAATATCACTATAACAGTATCACTAGAACAATATAAATGCAACAGTATCACTACAAACATATAACTTCAACATTGCCACTGCAACAATATCACTCCAAAAATATCACTGCAACAGTATCACTGCAAAAATATGACTACAAAAATATCACTACAATAATATCACTACAATCATAAAACTAACACAATATCGCTGCAAAAATATCACTACAGGAATATCACTTCAACAATATTACTGCAAAAATATGACTGAAACAATAAAACTGCAACAATATCAATGCAACAATATTACTGCAATAATATAACTGCAACAATATCAATGCAACAATATTACTGCAATAATATAACTGCAACAATATCAATGGAACAATATCAATGCAACAATATCAATGCAACAATATTACTGCAAAAATATAACTGCAACAATAAAACTGCAACAATATCAATGCAACAATAAAACTGCAACAATATCAATGCAACAATATCAATGCAATAATATCAATGCAACAATACCACTACAACAATATCGCTCAAAAATATCATTGCAACAATATAACTACAACAATGTAACTGCAACAATATCACTGCAAAAATATCTCTACAACAATATCATTACAAAAATATCACTGCTACGATATCACTAAAACAATATCGCTGCAACAATATCATCCAACAATATAACTGCAACAATATCACTAAACCAATATCACTGCAACCATATCACTGGAAAAATATCACTGCAAAAATATAACTGCAATAATATGACTACAACAATATCACTACAACACTATCACTGCAACAATATAAATGCAAAAATATCACTGAAACAATACCATTACAATAATATCACTACAACCATATCACTGCAACAATATCACTACAACAATATAACTACAACAATATCACTGCAACAATATTACTGCAACCATATCACTACAACAATATCACTGCAAAAATATAACTGCAATAATATCACTGCAACAACATAACTGCAACAATGTCACACTATAATATAACTACAACAATATCACTTCAACAATATCACGGCAACTATATAACAACAACAATATCACAGCAACAATATCACTGAAATATATCACTGCAACAATATCACTGCAACATTATCATTACAACAATACAACTGCAACAATATGACTGCAACAATATCACTACCACAATATAATTACAACAATATCACTGCAAAAATATCACTACAAAAAATAACTGCAACAATCTCACTGCAACAATCTCACTGCATTAATATGACTACAACAATATCATTGCAACAATGTAACTACAAGAATATGACTGCAACAATATCACTATAACAATATCACTGCACCAATATAACTACAAAAATATCACTACAACAATATCTCTACAACAATATCACTTCAACAACATCACTACAACAATATCACTACAACAATATTACTGCAACAATATCACTGCAACAGTATCATTACCACAATATCATTACAACAACATCACTACAACAATATCACTATAGAAATATCACTACAACAATATTACTGCAACAATATCACTACAACAATACCACTACAACAATACCACTGCAACAATATCACTGCAAAAATATCACTACAACAATATCACTATAGCAATATCGCTGCAACAATATCACTGCAACAATATCACTACAACAATACCATTACAACAATATCAGTGCAACAATATCACTGCAAAAATTTCACTACAACAATATCACTTCAACAATATCACTACAACAATATCAATGCAACAATATCACTACAAAGATATAACTACAACAATATCGCTACAACAATATCACTGCAAAAATATCACTACAACAATATCACTACAACAATATCACTGCAAAAATATCACTACCACAATATCACTGCAACAATATCAATACAACAATATAACTACAACAATATCCTTACAATAAATCATTACAACAATATCAATAAAACAATATCAATAAAACAATATAACTTAGAACTACACGCTTGTGGAACTCTGTTCCGTCTGCCTGGTTCCCACCTGACTACAACTTGGATGTGTCCAAGTCCAACGTTAAAAAATTCCTAATTAACCGCCCCCTAAAGTAAACACTTCAACAAATCTCCACACTAACGTAATGTACTTACAATAACCCTTATCCTTGAGTGGGTTCCGACTTTGATATGTGGTGACCACTGTGTTAAAAAATAAAAACAACAACAATATCACTGCAACAATATCACTGCTACAATATCACTGCTAAAAGATCAGTGCACCAATATCACTGCAACAGTATCACTGCAACAATATCACTACAACAATATCACTACAATATCACTGCAACAATATCACTGCAACAATATCACTGCAACAATATCACTGCAACAATATGTCACCATCAATATCACTGCAACAACATCACTGCAACAATATCACTGCAACAATATATCACCAACAATATCAATGCAACAATGTCACTGCAACAATGTCATTACGACAATATCACTGCAACAATATCACTGCAACAATATCACTACAACAATATAACTACAACTATATCACTGCAATAATATATCTGCAACAATATCACTACAACAATATATCTGCAACAATATGACTGCAAATATATCACTCCAACAATATCACTACAACAATATCACTGCAACTATATCACTACAACTATATCACTGCAACAATATCTCTGCAACAGTATCACTGCAACAATATCTCTGCAACAATATCTCTACAACAATATATCTGCAACAATATCACTGCAACAATATCACTGGAACAATATCACTACAACAATATCACTGCAACTATATCACTACAACAATATCACTCCAACAATATCACTACAACAATATCACTGCAACAATATATCTTCAACAATATTACTGCACAATATCACTACAACAATATATCTGCAACAATATCACTGCAACAATATATCTGCAACAATATCACTCCAACAATATCACTGCAACAATATATCTGCAACAATATTACTGCAACAATACAACTACAACAATATCACTGCAACAATATCACTACAATAATATCACTACAACAATATCACTGCAACAATATCACTGCAAATATATCACTACAACAATATCATTTCAACAATATCACTGCAACAATGTCAGTGCAATAATATAACTGCAACAATATCACTGCAATTATATCACACCAACAATATCACTACAGCAATATCACTGCAACAATATCACTGGAACAGTATTAATTACATGTTGGACATCGTATTCGGGTAAAAAGATTTCCACAGCCATGCTTCATCACTTCCTCCATCTTTTGGTGTTATGTAAAGATGGAGGAAGTGATGAAGCATGGCTGTGAAAATCTTTTTGCCCGAATACGATGTCCAACGTGTTAAAAATATACCATTTGTTGTAAAAATCTAATGGATAAACATCTGAAGAAGTTGGTGGGGACAGGATATTTTTATGGAAACATAAATCGTAAAATTGCCAACTCATTATAAAACGGCTGTAATGGAAAAATCCAGGAAATAAACGAAGGTTATAAAAAGAAAACGTGAGTCTTTGAATCTTCAACAAAATTTTGCATTATATATGCTCTGTCCCTATTAAATAGACACATTGAGCTTAACTCAAAATTAACGGTGACTGGTTTTGAAATAACAATCTAGACCCGTTAAACGAAAACGGTATACATTGAAAGTAACGAGATTTCAAAAACAAACTTTAATATATATATATATATATATATATATATATATATATATATATGTGTTTGTGTCTAGTTATTTTGTGTCCGTATTTGTATATCTATATATGTGTGTGTGCGTGCGTGTATGTGTGCATATGAAACCTATGATATAGGCAAAGCTTTTGACAAGGTTTGATATGAAGATCTCATGAAAATTAAATCCTGTGGTATTTCTGGATAAATAATAATCTCTCCTCAATATAAATAATCTCTCCTCAACAAGAAAAAAATTAATCTTCTCCACGGTGGCATCTATTTTTGTATATTTATAAATAGTTCAGGGGCAACATGATATTAATGTAGGTGTGCCTCAAAGGTTGGTCCTTTGACATTTATTATTCCGGATATTCATAAACAACCTTCTTGATGAAATTGTTTCCGAGATATGTTATTTACTGATGATAGCATCTATAGCTCTATAGTAGACACGAGAAAAAACTAATGCACCCATATCCAAGGCAATGTCAGAAACCCTGGAAAACGACCTTCAATTTGTAGTAGAATGAGACCGTAAATTGATGATAACAGTTAATGCTATGAAGACTAAGCTTCTTCTCTTTAAGAATTACATAAAACGTTCGAAAACACTGATTCTCATGACAAAAATACCTTACTTGAAAGCTCATCCTTCATACTCTTTGGCTTAACATTTATCTACAACATGAATTGAAACAAGTTTATTGAGGCTGTTGTGAGGACGGTGGGCTACCTCTACTGTGCTACAAAATTACTCCCACCAAAGTGTACCCTATATCTTTACAAGGCCACAATTCGTACACGCATGTCACATCTGAGCCGGTGCGTCTACTACTAGTCTCTCACTCGTAGGCAGGGTTCAAAGTCTCAAATCTAATAGGTCCCACACAATCGGTAATGTTCTAACCCCTGTCCCATCGCCGCAATGTTGCATCCCTGTGTTTGTTTTACAAGTACTTCAATAGAATGTGTTCTGATGAACACACAGCACTTGTGCCCCCTCGACATATATACACCTGACTAACCAAATAAACAGCAAAATCTCACCCCTTAGTGGTGCTGCAAAACATTCTGCTGCAAAACATTCTACTCTAATGTTTTCTTCCATCGGGCTGCTATACTTTGGAATTTCCTGTTTTCCTGACTGTTGTAACATGCGGTAGTATCGACGTAATGTTAAATTCTCGCTGCTTAACTCCTTACAGTCCTCTCTTATACACGGTCCAAAATAGTTGTCCCTTATGTCAAAGTGGCACTATACCTTGTTTAGGGTGAAAAGGAGTAAAAAGGTAACTATTTTCCTTCATTTCATTTCTTCAGTTTTCAGTTTAGAAGAATATAAAATTATTGTTTGCTTACACAAATGAATCACTAATTTTAAACCGAGGATGCGTGTATGCGTGTATGCGTGTGTGTTGTGGGGACTCACCTATGCACAATAGATGAACTCTTCCAAACTGTAAAAATATACCGAAAGATACGGCTCTTGGAGTGTCCAGCGTACTTACACAGTACACATTAATCGAGGTTCTCATCTCGACAATCAATCCAACAAAAATTGGACTATTTCGATGGTCTTTTTGCTGTCGGATTGATGCAAAATATTCTGTGTAACCCTAGGAGATACCCTCGAGCCTTGCCTCTCGGCTTGTTGCCTGAAGCGCCCTAACCAGGAAATGTCGACGGGGCTACTAAGACTTATATTTGCAGGGCTAAAGTGCTCTTCCTGTTGGAGCATTGGCTTATTTTTCCACCTTCCGACCTTGTGGCACATCCTCTCGCGATGGAAGATAGGTAAATATCGGTCAGTATACGTTAGTTTAGAGTCAGTTCGATAGAAAGTGGGCCATTTCGATGGTTTTTTGCTGTCGGACTGATGAAAAGTGTTATGTATACCTCCCGGCTTTCGAGAGCAACAAGTTTATCGCGTTGTCTGAGGTGCCCTTACCAAGGAATGCTGATGAAGCTACTAAAACTTTTTTTGCAGGGCTAGTGTTCTCCTTCTCTTGGGGTGCTGGTCCATTTTTCCACATTCTGACCTTGTGGCACATTCTCTAACGGTGGGAGAATGGTAAATACTGGTCTGTGTACTTCTTGGCCGTATGCGCTACAGTTGTTGCTCTATATATATCTTGCTTTTGTTTTAATATTTTTTATATTTCTAACTCATATGCGTGCTCGTGTTTTGTCCTTAGTAACCCTTCCAAGTCACAACACTTGGCGACAGAAGATTTGAATTCACGAAGAAGATACCCACAACAACTTGACGAATTGAGTTTGAATGGAATTGAAACAAAAATGTAGTAGGCAAAACAAAAAAAAATAAATAAATGTTCTGTCAGCAACAGTACAACTTCAAAATAGTCAATATCGCCCACCTCCAGAAGAGAGGGAATTCCTGTCCGTGATAACCGTGGTAAAAGAAGACACACTCCAATCGCCAGAAACACCCACACACACAGTTTGCAGGACACTGCCGACTCGTCTCTAGCCTCCTGCTTTTATAGTGGCCGGGAATTATCCATTTGCATAATCACATGAGACAGAAACGTGATTTTCCGAGAGTTGCATGGGGTAAATGCTAATAAAAACCCCCGGACGCCATCTTGGAATTCTCTTTTTCCCCCCAACTGGTGACACAACAGACGTACCCGAGGTAAGCTCTTTTTCCCCTCATTTTAGTTATTGCTACTTCTGCTACACTCCCCCCTGATCTCATGATCACAAATGGGGCAGGGGGGCAGTCGTCTCTGTCTGGTACTTCTCCGAAGAACCGGAGGCAGCACTTCCTCCCTGCCATCCTCCTCATCGCCATTATTGCCACCAGTCTGCTCCATAGGCGGTGTTTCACAATCAGGGCAGGGGGGCAGTATTCGTTTCTGTCGGGTACTCCTTCGTAGAGGCAAGACGGGTGGTCCTTCCTCCGCTTCTTCAGTATGTACATTATATGGCTCAAAATCCTCTTCGTCGTCCTGCATCATACTCTCTGTCTTTTCAGAAGACATCATACTGTCTGAGTCTCCCTCTTCCTCTGATGTAACAACATAATGGCGAGGGCGCAAATCCTTCACGTGACGAGGCACACCGTCCACCAAAATCGACTGAGGGCTGATCACCTTGGTCACCTCACCCTTGCCGAACCTCGTGGTACATCGATTTTGCGGTCTTCTGACCCATACGCGATCTCCAACCTGGTAAAAGCTGTTCTTGGGACCTGGGGACGCAGTTGCGAGATTGGTCTCCTTTACTCGAACTTCGTATTGATAAATCCTGTTGGCAGGCGCAGTGGAGGGAGATGTGTCGTCTCTTGGTGTGATGTTATACCAGTAGACAGCCTCCTGTATGGGACAACACATTCTAGCCGCTATTCGTTTCACTGTACGATGACATCGCTCCGCTATGCCATTCCCGGCTGGAGCGTATGCACAACGGAATCGCAAGTGAACTCCCCATTTACATGCAAATGCTTGGAACATATTGCTGCAGAAAGCTGTGTCATTGTCTAAAAGGAGTTCATGCGGCGCGCCACGCTCGAGGAACACTGCCTCCAACTGATGAATCACGCTTGCCGAGTCCTGCCTTGCCAATTTCCTCCAAATGGAGAAACGCGATGGACCACAGTCTGTTAAAGTTAAAAAATGGAAGGTGCCATAATGCGTGATATCCATTCCAATTCTCTGCCAATTCTCGTTAACTTCCAGCTTTCCCTTTTCCCACCTGACTGGCGCTGGGTCAATGGACTGACATTCCTCGCATTTCTGTATGACCGTTCTGACAGTTGCTTTTGTCGTGGTTGGACATCTTCTCCTGACAAAGTAGGTAGTGCGTCGCACCCCCGGATGTCCACTGTCTTTGTGAATAGTCATGATTTGACTCTCATCCAGCTCGTCTGTGTGGACCGCGCCTATCACTGGGTCAAGACCGTTTTTCTTTTTCATTGCCTCAAACCACCGCTGTGGCACTCGTGTCAGTCGGTCAGCAATGTTTCGTGCTGATGGAACCAGCGTCACATCCACTGTCAGCCCGTACTCTTTCACGAGCTCCTTAAGAGTGCTTAATCGCCTCCTAATAAGCATCTCGCTTGCTGCTTTGGTGCGTACTCGCGCCTTTCCAGTTAGCGTGTCCGAGACCCAATGGTATACGCAAACAGAATCTGTCTTTATGTGTAGCACCTTGCTCTGCCACTGGAGAGCCAAATTGATGCCTTTCAATACGGCATCCAGTTCAGCCAAGTTGATATGTTGAGAGTCATCTTCAGGTCGCAGCCAACATGCATCTTCCAGCACAGTTTCACACATCTCCAAGGCTGCCCCAATTGCTAGGGAGCTAGCATCGACCCATACATTCAGCTCTTTGCCGTCCACACACCAATTTCCCTGTGCCGGATCGTTCTGCTGTGCAGATTTTAAGGTTTCAAACATCATACGATGTAGTACGGCGTCCCTTGCTTCATCATCCCAGCCCTTCGTTACCGAACTTACTCTCCTTCTGAGTATTCCGCAAGCCACACGAAGCCAACCGCACACCGGAAAGTGCCCGACAAGTCGACCACACAGAGAAAAGATTGTTCGTCGCGTAACAATACTGGGAGCCTCCGGAATTGCATTTCCTCGCTTCCACCGCAGTTCATTGCGTTCCATCCTGACTGCCAATCCCAGCACCCGTGCACCGTCCTTCAACTGCTCCGGGTTCTTGCACTCCAACCCGAACTGCGCGAGGTGTTCTCTCACACGGGTCGTGGGCACCATGTCTTCATTGACAAAAATGTCATCAATGTAAGCAGATGCTGCACGGCTTATAACTTCTTCCTGAGATAGTACTTCGCTGACAATTGCTCTCATTATCAAGGGAGCCACATTCAAACCAAACCCCAGACGGGTCAGACAGTATTTTTTCCCATCGGTTTCCACAGTCTGGTATGGCCACAGTGTCTCATGGACCCGGACTTGTAGGTATGCTCTTCTGAGGTCCAGTAGAGACACGTTAGCACCTTTTTGTCTCCACTCACGCAGCTTAGCCGCACAAACATCTGCGTTGGCCGTAAATGCGTCTACGTAATGATTTAACTCCCGGTAGTCCATTACCAGGCGCACTTTGGCTTTGTTCTGCTGTATCACAGCCATCAGGGGAATTAGACCTTTGGGGGGTCCCAATTTATCCTCTGGGTATGGCACGAGCCAACCATTATCTATCCAGGTGTGGAGCTCCTGCGTGTATTCTTCACGAATTTCTGCTGGCACTGGGTACTCTGACACTCGATTATGCAGCCTTTCAGGGGGGTGGTCCACAGACCATTTCCACGATGCGGTCCACGTTCGGTTTTGATGGTCAAAGGTAGCAGTGAAATCTGGTTCATCGATAGAAATGGCTGCGCATTTAATACTTTTCCTGGCGCCCAGCCGCACTGATCCTGTAGGCTTGACAACGACACCTCCTAGAGCTTTTATGGCGTCGATCCCTAGAAGCAAGTCAAATCCCAGTGGCTTGCCATGCACCACCAACACATCGACTCTGGCAGACACACCTTCATCAGTGGATACAGAGACCGTTCCAACACCGCAGCACGCATGGGACATTCCACCAATTGTGTTGACATTTACGTTTGTTTTTCTCCAAGACCGGCACCGGTCTGCATGTAAAATTGTCCTGGAGCATCCTGTATCAATAAGCGCCAAACATCGCGTCCCGTCAACATGGATGCTTATCACCGGGAGCGTCGTGTTCACATCTTGGTTGGGAAGGAGACTGGCGCTTATGCGTCCTCCCCTTGCTCGTTTCCCGAGCCCAGTGTCCACTCTCACCGCAACGGTAACACCGTGTTCCACGTTTTCGACAGTCCCTTGCAAGGTGGCCTTTAACATTGCATTTGAAACAGGTCACGTTAACAGGATTATTCTGGGCCCTGTTGTTGGGTGAGCGTGTGGCCGCAACCACATCCTGATTTTGTTCGCCAGTCGTCGTCAAAATTCTCGCTCTCGACATTAGCTCCCCCATGGTCAGGGCTTTGATGTTCGGCACCTGTTGAAGAGCAATTGAGATGGTGTCAGGGAATCCAGTGACAAAAATTAATTTTGTGAGTCTCTCTGAGCTTTCTCCTGTGAATCCGGCCAATCCAACCAACTGCCTGATCTTGTTGGCGTACACATCCACACGTTCACCAGCCCATCTAACCATGGTTATTTTTCTATATGCTGCAAACGCGTCATCAGTAAATGCCTCTTTTAATCGAGCCTCAATCTGGTCTATTTTCTTTTGATCGTCCTCCTCCATTTCCATATAGAGGGCCAGCGCATCGCCTTCCAGGTATAAAGGTAGCAGACTCGCTACGTCATCCACCTGCTGAAGTTGTGCGACAAGTCTCACTTTTTTCAGCCACGCTACAACGTCTCCCTCGCCAGAGAACGGCTTGATAATATCACTGCTTATCCGCACCTTTGCCATATTCGGGCCGAAATAGCTTGAAACAAAAATGTAGTAGGCAAAAAAAAAATAAATAAATAAATGTTCTGTCAGCAACAGTACAACTTCAAAATAGTCAATATCGCCCACCTCCAGAAGAGAGGGAATTCCTGTCCGTGATAACCGTGGTAAAAGAAGACACACTCCAATCGCCAGAAACACCCACACACACAGTTTGCAGGACACTGCCGACTCGTCTCTAGCCTCCTGCTTTTATAGTGGCCGGGAATTATCCATTTGCATAATCACATGAGACAGAAACGTGATTTTCCGAGAGTTGCATGGGGTAAATGCTAATAAAAACCCCCGGACGCCATCTTGGAATTCTCTTTTTCCCCCCAACTGGTGACACAACAGACGTACCCGAGGTAAGCTCTTTTTCCCCTCATTTTAGTTATTGCTATTTCTGCTACAGGAATATATAGTTTTAAACTTTGGAGTTTATCATTCAACGTTTTTAACCAGAAAATATGTAAGCTGACAAAAGTAAGAGAAACGAAAACGTACCGTACGAAATCCATTCGAAATCAAGCTGCTCCTAAAAAGCGCATTCTAATTAGAACATATTTGCATTATTGGTTGTTGTAGAGGCCAGAAAGGAGTTATCGCCCTTTCGCTCAGACTTGGCATAAGTGGAGTTATCCCCCTTATAAAAGAAGAGGCGAATCGCCATTATGTGTTTACACTCATCGACGGCGACACGCTGTCGGATTGGGAAACCAGCTTGCTCAACGCAAACTGTACATGGCGCTACGAACAGGATTGGACTAAAAATATCGGTACACTATGGAACAAGAAAACGTTCTCTTATTACGTCAACTAGTCGAGTTACAAAAAGAAAACATCGAATTACGGAAGGACATCTTACATGGACGAGCGAACACGTCGCAAACAAAAAGAATGCAGCGACCTTCTATAGGTTTGGACTCAACAGATAGCGAATGGGCACTCTTTTTAGACACCTGGTCACGGTACAAGGAGATGTGCAGACTCGAAAATCCAGCTGTAATTCGAAACGAACTGCGAGAAGCATGCACACCGGAAACGAACAGGTTACTTTTTGAGCTCATTGGACCAGAACGACTCAACAATGCGGCAGAAGAGTTCCTTCTTTGCCAAATACGACTGGTGGCCGTTCGAGGCTTACACAAGGAAGTCCACCGGCAAACGTTTCACTCCATGAAGCAAAATGAGGGTGAGTCAGTGACCCATTTTTTATCGAGGCTACGTGGCCAGGCGAAATTTTGTGAATTTAGTATTCAGTGTCCGAACGAACCCACTTGCCGGCAGCAGGTTAATTACTCAGACGATATGGTTGCCGGGCAAATGATGGCAGGGTTAAGAAATATCGAACACCAGAGAAGGGTACTGGCAGAGGCAGCTACACTTCCTACCTTGGATCTAAAGTTTTCACGGTTGGTTTGCCTGGAGGCAACAGACGAAGCAACTCCACACTTTTCCGATACCACACAACCTCTCACGATATCTGGGGTACAAAAGTCGAATCAAGTACAACAAATGCATAAGGCAAAGGCCCTGTCGAACCCACGGGACACCAAACCTTGCAACGGTTGCGGAAAAACATCACACCGAGGTGGATCGATGAACCGGAAAGATTGCCCAGCAGTGGGACTCAAGTGCCACTTTTGTGGAATAGTAGGGCACATTAAAAAGGTGTGCCGGAAAATTAATAGATCCAAAACGGAGGCTATAAAAAGCGGGGAGTCGTTCATGTTTTGCACCACGGATAAAACCCCTACTCACAGACACAATGAGAGACAACCGGCAAACATTCCTCACCTTGAGTGGAATGGGAAACAGTTTCAGGTGGGCGCCCCAGAACCGCCCCCCTCAGTTACAGCAGAGGTAACTGTAATGAACAAGTGCCATGCGACCTTTGGAAGGGTGCCAAAGAAGCCGATGAAAGTGAGCACCCACGCCATCCAAGCCTTCGCGGACACAGGAGCCCAAACTTGCTCTGTTGGCCCCGAGATTCAAGGACTCCTCGGGTACCCAAATGGGTACTTGGTTCCAACTACCCATCGGATAAGGGGTATAACAAATAGCCAGTTACACATCAAGGGGGTCCTGTTTTTACATATTAAGGTGGGATCAAGAGAAACACGACAGGCAGTGTATGTGTCTGACAACACATCCGGGCTCTACTTATCACAAACGGCACTTAAGGAGCTGAAATTATTGCCATCCAATTTTCCTACATCATTATCGCAAAGCAGCTCAGCGGAAACAGAAGAGACGGCCCCTTGCGGGTGTCCGCGCAGAACACCGGCTCCGAAGAAACCAGCAGCAATCCCATTGGAGCCAACCGACATTAACAGAGAAAAATTGGAGCAATGGCTAAAGGAACATTTCAAGGCCAGCGCATTCAATACCTGTCCACACCAACCACTCCAAGTAATGAAGGGTAAACCCTTAGAAATAAAATTCTTCCCAGATGCGACACCGACGGCAATCCACACACCAATACCTGCCCCCCATCATTGGAAGGAAAAGGTGAAACAAGATATAGACCGTGACGTGGCTCTGGGGATAATCGAACCCGTACCGGTAGGCACACCAACTACTTGGTGCTCGAGAATGGTGGTCACACCAAAAAAGGATGGATCCCCAAGGCGGACGGTGGACTTACAAAAGTTGAACGAGGCGACCATGAGGGAGATGCACCACACTTCGTCCCCATTCAATCAGGTCTCGGTAATACCTGCACATACCAGGAAGACTGTACTCGATGCGTGGAACGGTTACCACAGTTTACCGCTGTCTCCAGCTGCACGAAACGCCACCACGTTCATCACTGAATGGGGTCGATACAGGTACTGTCGAGCCTCTCAAGGATTCCATGGATCAGAAGATGGCTACACCCGTCGGTTTGACGATATCACCATGGACATGGCTCGAAAAACTCGGTGTATAGATGACAGTCTCCTGTGGGACAACTCAATGGAATCCTCATTCTGGCACACAATTGAATATATAAACCACTGCGCTGATAGAGGGATTGTGTTTAACCCAGACAAGTTTCACTTTGCTGACATGGAAGTGGAGTTTGCAGGGTTTCAAGTAACAGCGAACGGGGTCAAACCCACAAGAAGAATGACTGAAGCCATCCTGAGCTTCCCCCCCCCCGACAAATATTACTGGGGTTAGGTCCTTGTTCGGACTCGTAAACCAAGTCTCCTATGCATTCTCACAAGCCGAAGTTATGGCCCCATTCCGAGAGTTGCTGAAAACAAAGGACAGGAAATTTTATTGGGATGAGACACTGGAACAGGTATTCCAAGAGTCGAAAAAAATAATAGTGGAAAGAATTGAAAAAGGTATCCAAACGTTCGAAATGAACAGAGCAACAGGACTCGCGACAGACTACAGCAAAACAGGGATATCGTATTTTCTGTTTCAAAAGCATTGCAGATGTGAGGGGGAATTAAACATGAGTTGTGGGGATGGCCATTGGAAACTCATCCTGGCGGGATCCCGTTTTACCAACGACGCGGAATCACGATATGCACCAGTGGAAGGTGAAGCCTTGGCTCTGATCTATGGGTTGGAATCATGCCGCATGTTCATACTCGGATGCCCAGACTTGGTGATTACAATGGATCACTTACCGCTCGTAAAGATATTTTCAGACCGAGCCATGGCGAATAAAAAACCCACGCCTCTTAAACTTCAAGGAAAAGTCACTCATGTATAAATTCAAGATAAAACATCGACCGGGGAAACTCAACTTGGCCCCTGACTGTGCATCTCGGTACCCAGCGGGCACCCCACCAAGAGACCAGGACCAATCCATTGACACCGCAGTCAAAGCCGCCCTAACATCGATGTACGAGAATGATACTACGTTAAGAGCCATCACATGGGAAGGATTGTGGCTGCGGCAGCCACAGACGAAGAATGCAGGACTTTGAAAGAGCTGATTCAAAATGGCTTCCCCCAGTCACGTAACAATATCCCAACCGTAGTTCGAGTCTTCTGGCCTATGCGTGAGGAATTATATTGCCTGGAAGGAGTGATCATCAAGGGGAACAAAATCCTAATACCTCGACAACTCCGCGCAGAGATATTGGAATCTCTTCATTCCGCTCATCAGGGTGTGAACGGAATGCTGGCGAATGCGAGACAACGACTATTCTGGCCAGGGTTGGATGCTAACATCAGGCAAACAAGAGCCCAGTGCCGCACGTGCAATGAAATCGCACCGTCTCAGCCCAGGGAACCCTTGATGTCCCCAGCAGACCCGGAATTTCCATTCCAACAAGTGGTGGTTGACTTCGTCCAGATGCAGGGTAGACACTTTATGGTATACGCAGACAGGTATACGGGATGGATTGAAGTGGCCCTAATGACGTCGGGAAGAGCCAAGACAGTGTGCGATACCTTGAGGACTTGGTTCTGTACCTACGGCGTACCGGAAGAGATTTCGTCAGATGGTGGACCACCATTTGAATCCCAGGAATACGACTCCTTTTTGAGGAATTGGGGCATACGAAAACGTACCTCATCAGCGCATTATGCCCAAGGCAATGGCCGCGCAGAGTTAGCCGTCAAAACCGCGAGACATATACTGGCGGACAATACGGACAGTTACGGACGCCTGTGCCATGATCGGGCAGCCCGAGCACTACTGACCCATAGAAACACGCCTGTCCAGGATCTGGACATGTCCCCGGCCATGATGCTGTATGGTCGGGTCATTAAAGACCACCTTCCTGTCCTGCGGGACAAATACCAGGTTCGAAAACAGTGGACAGAAATAGGCAAACTAAGGGAAGTAGCAATGGCCAAAAGACATATGAGGAACGAGCAGTATTACAACCAACATAGTCGCCCACTCCGGGAACTCCAGGTAGGAGATTACGTCCAGATCCAGAACCAGGACGGGAAACACCCACGTCGATGGACAAGGACAGGGAGAATCGTGGAGACCCAGGGGTACCGACAGTACCAAGTCCGGGTCGATGGAAGCAATTGAGTGACATTGCGCAACCGTCGGTTTCTCCGTAGAATACACCCGGTAGTGGATGGCTCTCGTAACATCAGACAAGAAATCCCGAACCCACCTATAAATGTGGAGACCCCACAGGAACAACCTCCGGAGGAGGCAATGGAGGTGGAACAACACGCCGACACGGAATCCCCAAGCGAGCATGAGGAAGAAATGGAAGTGGAAGATACCACGGGAGGAGATACCCAAAAATACAGTCGTCCTCCGTTAAGGGAACCGTCAAGTCGGAGGACAAGAGCCCCAAGGGGTTTGTCGCCGCAAATGCAGGGGAAGTCGCACGGGTATTTCTCCACATAAAGGATGACCACAACAACTTGCTTTTGTGGTCACGAGGGGGAGGGGCATGTAGAGGCCAGAAAGGAGTTATCGCCCTTTCGCTCAGACTTGGCATAAGTGGAGTTATCCCCCTTATAAAAGAAGAGGCGAATCGCCATTATGTGTTTACACTCATCGACGGCGACACGCTGTCGGATTGTGAAACCAGCTTGCTTAACGCAAACTGTACAGTTGTAAATAAGTATTTTTGTGAGATAGCACGATGTATGTAGCAATGGCCAACCTTTCATCCATGAACATCTACACGTAAAAGAAAACAGATGCGTAACTGAGAGCTGTTTTCTGAATTTAGGAATCAATTTCCTATTTCGAATCCAAAATGTATGTTTAAAAGCATATTATAACCGTATTTATCCAAGAGGACGTTGGCTTATGTTTTGCGTAGCATTTTTTCTTTTTTTTTTTAGTATATTCTGTAATAGCGATGCAAATATTATTTGTGTAACCTCAGAATTTTACGGTATCTTGTTGAAAAGGGTCTGATCACAAAGGAATACATAAAACACTAACACAATTTAAGATGTTTATATTAAACAGATATTCCCGGATGAATGACTACAGAGGCAGACACAGTAATTAAAAAAATACAGCGAGAAATAAATTATTCGAAGCCATTATAGATCTATATCACGTATACACGTGGAAAATTATAACGGTGTAACTTGGAGAAGAAATTTACGACTCCGTTAATAGCAACAAATTATTTCCTAAAGAAAAGGGTTATGAAAACGACATGATGGATAAACATATTGACTAGCGATTACTAAAAGAACTAAAACTCATTAAAGAGAACATTTAAATAGCATGGCTGAAATACAATGAAGCACACGGCAAGATCATCAAACCATAGCAAATTAAATGCATAAAGTAATCATAAAAATGTTAGCTGGATACGGGAACCGACAGCTGCAGGTGAATATCTAACAGAGATAATAATACAGAGAATTATCTTCACTTCGTTTTACTTTTGTCAGCTTACATATTTTCTGGTTAAAAGTGATACACGTATCATAGCTATTATTCAATTCACTAACACGCTAAGGAAATGTGATTCAGAATAGAAAATATGCACAACTTGAGATGAAGAACGAAAATCTCGAAGCAGCGGAAGGTGGTGAAGAAACTTAGTGAACACGATAATTGTATGTACCTGTGGTATGTACAATTACGATTATTGTACTTTCCTGTTGGAAAGACAGCCAAAGCAACAGAAATTAAACATTTTATTAGAAAAGAATACATGAGAAGCATAAAAAAAGTTCCTTGAAACGAAATTATACAAGAGAATACTAAAATAGACTTGGACATGAGAGGAATCCACGAACATGGATCAAAGAACAAGAAAGCTAACGACTAGACTACACTCAAACGATAATACTTACTACATGTTAAATGGGAAAGAATGTCAAGTAGCGAAAATTATGTGGATGATAGAATTAATTTAAAGGCGATAGAAATGCGGAGGCTGAAATGCAGCGAAACAGATTACTAACGGAACATTTAGTGACGATGTGAACTATAGCTCACATTATATCAGCAAACGGGAAACATATATTCGGGAAATGGTAAATAGAAAAGTATTTATTAGACTAACTTAATAAATTATGTATAAGTAAACACTGGTAAAGCATCGGAAATTTAAGAGAAAGGAAGTCGCTACTGATAGACAGACAAAATAATGTGATCAGAAAATATTATATAAAAGCTAAGATATAGACAAAGTCCGGCAAATTGTTAAATCTAGATTATGTATGCAAAAGAGACCAAATAGTAAATTCCTTCAAAAGTTAATAGAGGAATTAACTAAATTAATACACAAACAATGGAATGAGTAGTAAGGTCCCACAGAAATAAGGAAGCAGTAACTTCGTTTACTGCTCCAGAACAATGGCTTGCAAACTAAACCCGTCTTGCTTTGACAATAGGTGATGCAAACGGAAGTTCGCCAAAGATTTTCTTCGTCGGATTGGTCTTCAATGAGAGACGTTGCACTCTCGTGAGAAGGCAGGTGTATGTACCATTCATGCGTGTTCCCAACTTTTTCAATATTGTCCATGTTTCTGAACCGTAGAGGAGGATGGAATGTATTTAAAAAAATTTCAATTTGATATTTTTGCTGAGATGTGATATATTTTGCTTTAATCATTAATAGCAGACGATGCCATCCCTCTTCCTGGTGTTGAAATCTTGGAATGAGACTTTGATAGTGGATCCTAGGTATTTATAATCATCGACTTTTTTGGTGGTGCTTGATTCAATGTTTTGATATAGTGATCTGAATTGAATGAAGAGTGTGTGTTCATATTTTTCAGTTTTTGTCTCATTGCGGTACAAGCTAACACAGAGGCTTGCTCCAAAGATTGTAGAAAAGACTGGGCATTTGCAAGGAACTGGGTAATTAGTGCAATGTTATCGGCGAAATCAGTGTCGGTCAGGTGGGCATTTGAGTGGCAAAGGCTTTGTCGAGGTTTTTTCTGATACCCTTTATCCACATAAATCATGTCTAAAGACACACGCAGTATGTAGTCTTCAACAAGAATGAAAAGGAAAGAAGTGCCTGCTGAATCGAAAATAGCTCAGTCTCGCCATCAAGTCCAAAGAAAAGTTGATCTCCAGTCAAGTGGATTTTTGATCTCACTTGACTGGAAATCAACTTTTCTTTGGACTGCTGCACTGCCTGAAAAAACAATTTCCATTATTTCAGCTGCTTTGAAAACTTTCCAACCGAACTATTAGCATCACACTGGATTTAATTTTGGGCTTCATTCTCTCTAAAGAATTATTTTCGCCTTTCGGATTACCTTGAGAGTATCTTTATGCAAGTTGAAATATTATGCGTGGTTTGTGTTTATATTTTTTACATATCCAACATTTTTTTCACTTGTTTTTCTTGGCAATTTATGACTACAATAAATTGCGGTTTCACTTAATGCCATAACCAGCAAATTCTAGCATTGCTACAAATATAATTTGCTGATTGTTTTCTGTCCTCTGATAAGAAGAATAGCAAGAATAGCATTCTTTGAAACTCTACAGAATAAGGACTTTGTAAATTGTTTTTGGAGTATTCAGTCGAGCAATAAATTTTGGTTCTAAATTTCAACTTACAGTTTTAATTTTCTTTCTCTTATATACATATATATATATATATATATATATATATATATATATATATATATATATATATATATATATATATACTAGGAGTGAGGCTCGACGTTTCCCTTGACTGAATTGGAATCAATGAATGTTTAATGCTTCCAATACATTTGTCATCGAAATCAAATAATTTGAAGTAACTGGAACCACCACCACCCCCGCCCGGTATACCGAGAGGACGCCCACATACATTCTCGCAGTGACATAGTCCACAATACATTGTAGTATACATTGCATTGTAGAGAACCTACTTTTTTATTTTATGAAATTAGTTTTTATAATGACTACAATTCAAGTTTAAGATTCAAAAGTCAAGTATCATGGTTGGATTGTGCTCTAAACTGAAACATTCATTTCGAACGCATCTCTTTTCATCAAAAGAACATAACGTTCATTTTAAATGCTCTTAACCTTGTGTGGTGATAAAACTTCACAAGGTGCATTTGTAATGTAAGGCTGTAAAAAAAAGTTCACTTTGAACAAAATCGAATTGTTCCTTCTTCAATGGAATACATTTGATTACCGATGTTCGATACTTATCGGGGGCATTCTGAAACAAACCTTATCTAAGAATACTTCCAGACATATAAAATACATTTCTGTGAAATTTTATAAAAATCGACCCAGCGGTTTTCGAGTCCATGGAGAACGAACTCAAACACACAAAGTGTTTTACAGATAATGGCCGTCCTTCCCAACAAAATCCCTTCCATCAGCCCCCCCCCCAATTCATCTCCCATGGCCACATAGGTGGCTCTTTAAACAAGCAGCCAACTTATATGGCCTGAAGCAAAGATGAAACATGAAGTCGAGTTTCTGCACCGGGTTAACTGGATCATGCTGTGGTATGGCGTCCTTGTGCGCAACCTCCTCAGACCAGTAGCTGACTTGCGCTTTCTGCCACACGACATACAGGTTGTTTCATTAGGTTGTGGAAGTAATGGTACATAAGGGCATCTTTCGTGTGATTTTATGTGGTTCACATATCCAGCAGTAGAAAGCGCCCACATATTTCACACTTTCAGCCAGCTTTACGAGTTTCTAATTCATTCACAGACCCTTTACACAGATTTCTCTTAGGCTCTGCGTGTTCGAAGTTCTTTGCCTCTAATACCTTGCGACACTCCAAGACAACTCTTTGCTACTCACTTCTATTCTTAACTATTTATTCTCATATCTCAACATTTATGTCAAGCTCCTTTTAGTTGTTTTTCACACAATTCTTGAATGCTTTCCTTGGCTTGTTCAATGAGCGTTTGCCAGCCGCTAGCTCACCATAGAACATCTGCTTGGGTAATCTGCAGTCATCCATACTGACACATGTCCAGTCATAATTCCAATACTTGGACAACCTGCTCTCTAAAGGACAGCAGTGTCTGGTGTCATTGATTGCCATTTTATGTAAATGATCCTCCTTAAGCAGCTTTGATGGAATCTTTCAAGCTATTTCAGTTGGTGTTGATAAATGGTCCACGTTTCTGATGAGTACGATAAGGTGGTTAGCATACATGTCCGATAAACTGCTACTTTGGTTCGAAAAGTAACACCTCTGTCATACCATAACTGCTTCTCTAACTTGCCAAAAGTAACAGAAGCCTTCTGAATACGAGCATTTATCTTAGAACCCAGCGAACCACCCCTTGACAGGGTTAGGGTTAGGGTGCTACGAAGGTAAAAATTTTGTCAATGACACCTAATCTGTTGCCAACAATATAAATGTTGAGTTCGCAGTACGGAACACCCATTGGTGGAGTTAACCTCACTTTGGTCTGCCTCAAGCTTATAGTAAGATAAAAAGAAGAGCATGTTGCTGAAAATCGATAAGCAGTTGCATATCCTCTTCAATACGAGCGTCATCAGCATATAGTAACTCACATACAAGTATTTGGAACGTTTTAAATCGGATATTACATTTCCTCAGATTGAACACTCTACCAGTAGTTCTGAACCTCAGGCCAACTCCAGTGTTACAGTCTTGAAAAGCATGGGCAAGTACAACTGCAAAATATATTGAGAACAACGTCGAAGTAGGTATATCACCTTGCTTGATAAAATTGTCAACACTAATCTCTTCTGATAGTTCCCCGTTGAATGTAACATATGCTTTCATATTACGGTATAGTTCTTTCAGCATGTGGATAAATGTAGGTAGACATCGAAATTGACTAAGTGCTTTCTACAAGGCCTCCCTGTTGACAGTATCAAAGGCCTTGGTTAGGTCTATTAAGACTTGATACAGAGGAAAATGTTGTTATATATATCTATATATCTATAAAAACAGAGATGTGTGTGCCACAGACGATTTCTGATTGGTTAATCCAATAATCACATCTCCTAAAAAACTATGGTTCCTACGCTCTTAACTTTACCATAAAATATTATGGCTTTATTTATTGTCCATCTTGGAAGGGTTTAATTTTTTACTAACTTGTTATTTACAAATTACAAAAATACGAAACTTACACAATCTAACAATCCAACCTCCGACATCACGTCCGCCATTCTGGTGCTAGCCGCACACACGTACACACAACACGAAAACAAACGCTGTTCTATTCAGCACACGCGCAAACACGCACACACACACACGTTCACTACCGTCTTCTTTAAAACATGTTCTTTTGAAGAGACGATTTTTTTTAAGCTGTTGACACACATGTTTTGAAAATCTAGCAAAAATTAATTTTCCTGAAATTTTTCAATATTTAAAAATAAATTATGCCGGCTGATAAAATTTTAAAACTTTTTTTTAAAGCTAGAAAGATAAAATTTAAAAATACTTATATATATATATATATATATATATATATATATATATATATATATATATATATATATATATATATATATATATATGAAACTAAACTAAAAAAAACGCGCGTTCACTCGTGGTCTTTTCATTTCGGGTTTGTATTACTGTACACATAGATTCGAAAAAGTTGTCAAAAACAAATATATAACAAATAAATGTTATCAAAGGCAAGATAAGTTACTTTTCTACCAAACTGGATATATTTTTCGTGTTTTTATTCAATGTAACATATTTATTCAGCTCGAAAAACGGGTTTGTATTACTGTAAACTAGGCACCGCTAAAACTGGGGGGGGAGGTCAGTACTTTTTGACGGACCGTCTTTTTAAAAATCTACCAAAAATCAGGTAATTATCCGATCAATACGAAATTTTCAGCGATTATTAGGAGAAGAATGAACTTTATAACAGTGTACTTATATTTCATAAACGATATTTATATATATATATTTTTTTTGCTTACAACCCCCCCTTGTTTTGAAGTGGGAACGAATATGCTTAAAATAATCATCTGAAACTGAACAAAACATATTGTGTTGTTGTTAGGGTCAGAATTATAGATTAAAAAAAATTGTTTGCATACCTTATTTTGACGTCTGAATATCAGAACTTCGATTGTGTTTAATTATCCCGCTTTTGAGTTTTGAAGTGTGAAATTCGGTGAATATGTTAAGTAAAATAATTAATTTAAGTTAACCAAAACAAACAAAAAAAATTTTTAATATTTATACGAAAAAAGCCATTTTAAAATTTTTGATAAATAAATTAACAATTTTTTTTTAGCGAGCCGAATAATGCATGACCATTATTAAACAGGACATGCTTTGAATAATCGATACCAAAAAAAAATTCGATAAATATTGTACCCTTTGTGTTAAAAATACCATCATTTTTTTCGATCCCGTTTGAAAACGTTTGCCGCCTTTCGACTACGGTGGACCAAACGCGCTGAAATAATTTTTTTTATTCTGCTTTAAATTGCCCCCCCCCATTTTGGGGAGCCTGGCCCCCACACACATACACATTAAAAACCAAACTCATACAAATGGTCACCCATCTGGTACTGGCCAGCCTCAGCTTAATAATACATTGAAATTTTCGTCACTGAAAAATAAGTTTTTTTGGCCTGTTTGGTCTTCCATAGTTTTCTTCTTATCAAACGCAAACGTAAACAGAGTCGATCTAGACTCTACATCGACGCGAAATATCTGGTTACCTATATGAATAAGTGGAATTATTTGAAATTCAGGTACTTATATTGTAATATTTTTGCATATTCTCTTAGAAAATCATCCTAAATCTTAGTTAGACAATAAATAAATAAATAAATTATTTCAAAAACCTTTTTTTTAAATATTTAAGTACGTTTTTTGTGCAAGACAAAAAATGTCAATTGTTAACTTTTTCGGAAAATTTAACATTTAAAATTTAATTAAAAATAGTAGAAAAAATTTTACATTATTCTGTTTTCTATATGATTAAATTCAAGGTTTTATCTTTATGGAAAAAAAAGTTACTCAGAAATAATGGATTTTAATAAATGTAATTTAGTTTTAAAAAACAACAACAACTTGATTTTGCGGCCATTTTTGGCGGTGCCTACTGTAAACATAGATTCGAAAAAGTTGATAAGATACGAAACAATATGCATAATATAAACACAGCACGATAACAAACGCTGTCATCCATTCCCAGCACACGCGCACACACGCGCACACACGCGCACACACACACTCTGGCATTAGCCGCACACACGTACACACAACACGAAAACAAACGCTATTAGTACTACTATAATTTCCAGTACACGTGCACACACGCACACACACTCACGTCCACTATCGTCCTTGGCTATGTCACGTTGTTATGGCAACCAAGCCCGCTGACTAACACACGATAAACACAGTAAATTTGATTTTCTTCATTTCTACGCAAATATTACGCAAATATAAATCATATAGAATATCTGTATGAATATAATTACACGCAATAGTTAAATAAAGATGATCATCGTATAAGAGAACCGAAAAAAAACTAATAGGGAATTAATTAAAAACGATAAAAAATATGCACCTTAGCTAGATCTTTTGTAGATGAATGCAATTCCACGACTCATAAATAACAAAGTTGTATTTTCTTTTTAAATAAATAGAAAAAAGGGGTGTTAATAAGACTATCAATACACACAAAAAATATAGATTTATTTTTGGGTAAAGTTCCCCCGGGTTTTCCTTTCACTTCAGTAAATAAGCGAGTATCCATTTCAGTGTTAAATAAAAATATCTTTGGGATTCATATTGAAATTCATTGACAGCCAAAAAACAATATTATTGTGTTGATTCGATTAGGCGATAGTTCGATGATAATAATAGACGCAGTGCGATGGAATTTTCGCAACTTACAGTTCTTTATTATTATCCTTAAATATATATATATATATGGTGTTTTATTATATATTATCCTTAAATATCGTTGAATATTGACCACTTAATTAATGGTCTTTTGTTATATATATGGCGTACTATTATCCTTATATATATGGTGTTTATGTTTATATATATATATATATATATATATATATATATATATATATATATATATATAAGTGATAGTATCTGTGTGTGTCTGTGCGTCTGTGTGCATTTCCCTACGCTAAAACTCTGTCAATTTTAAGCCTACAGATTCGAAATTTGATATACAGGGTACTGAGATTTGGGAAAATCGATGTGATAGGTTATCGACAGAAATTTGGCGATTAAGTGGTCAATATTCAACGATTTGACCTTTGAGAACTCTACCAAACTCCTCCTACAATTTTGGGTCTAAACACGTGATATTTTAGATATAGATTCCTTGGACATGGATCTAACTTATTAACTTTACTGGATCCCTAAACAATAAATGTTAAGAGGTCATAATAGGGGTCAAAGTTTAAAAAAATTGACCGTTTTTTTTCTCAGCATACACCTCAAAACACCTGGGCAACGCCGGGCACCGATTGCTAGTATATATATATATATATATATATATATATATATATATATATATATATATATATATATATATATATATATATATATATAGGGGAGTATCTCCTGTCGATTTCGATGTATGAGGTTCCGCCACAACAACTAAGTTGCTCAGAAATCCACATGGAGGATTTGTTTATAGTGGTCGAAGCTTTGTATAGAACTAACCACATTTTTTGGTATTACTGCTAAACTTTATCGGAGCAGATGATTGCCACAGAACCAAATATACAGGAAACCGCAGGTTTTTACATCAGTTTCCTGCTCCTAGATGCATGTCTTAACAAAGACTTCGGGTGCATTTTTCCTACTGAATTAATGCACCTTCAGATACCAACCTGGAAATTTCTAAGATTCAGTGCGTACATATAGCACCTAACCTTCCCAAATGGTTACCCATCTGGTACAGGCCAGACTCAAGGCCGTTTAACTTCGGTGCTTGTGCCGTATATATATATATACTAGCAGAGAGACCCGACATTGTCCAAGATGAAATAGGGATCAACAAATGTTCAACACTCCCATACTTTTATTGTCCTCAAAATCGATAAAATCGTTCATTTCTTAACCAAATCGATTGATTGCTTGTTTTAGTTAGAGAATCCTACAATGTACCAGCTCCACATGTCTCCCCGCATTGACTTAGTTCACATTACATTCACTGCACTGTAGAGAATCTACTGATGATTTTATAGAATTATCCATAAATAATGGCTTTACTTTATGCAAAAGTATCATGGTTCAATTGTGCTCTATACAGAAACACTCATTTCAAACACGCCTTTTCATATGAAAGAACTAAGTGTTGAAAAATCAATAATCGAAAGAATGCGATTACAGAAGGAGCAGTTTAATTTTGACCAAAGTTAACATCACAAGTGCATTGGAGAAGTTTTATCGCCATACAAAGCAGAAATGCCCAGCGTATAAAATCAACAGATAAATTTGATAAATCAAGCGCTTGATAAGTCAGGGACGCATTCGAAATGAATGTTTCTGTTTAGAACACAATTGAACCATGATACTTGACTTTTGCATTTTAAACTTTAATTCAAGCCATTGTATAAAAATATCATAAAACCAAAGTAGTATTGTAAACTGTCATTGCGGGGAGGCATTTGAAGCTTCCTCTCTGTGCACCACAGTGGGTCCCCGACTAGATCGGACAATCCATTGATTTTATTGAAAACTGGATAATTTCACCGATTTAGATGACAATAAATGTATTGAAAGTGTGGAACATTTGTTAATCCTCATTCATTTCTAGGCAACGTCCAGTATTGAAATTAAAGTTTTCCTTTTAACTGCCGAATTTAACGAAATGTTCATGCAAAAAAAAGAGGTTTTTCTTCTTCAGCTTGCAACGCTCTCGGCACACAAAAAAAAACGACAATCCTTTTCCTCTTCCAGTTTCGACCTTTGTAGAAAATGGTTCTTTCTTTCTTCCCACTGACACATGAATTAACCATACGTTCGAACCACCACCAGTGAACAATTTTCTCAGCTTTTATATCCTATCTAGAAAAAAAAGGAAGAGACAGGAAAAAAAATAGCTTCTCCCATCATGCCCTGCCTTCCCAAGATGCCCTTCGTGTATATAAATGAGCTAGCCATCCTTTCCTTCTTCTTTCCCAAAGAGCGATGCAGATACGGCCGGTACGTTTTTTTTTTCTTTCTAACCATATACTCCACACGCCCTCCCCTCTGATCTTCGAGATCAATAAGACACTTCATAATCCTTCATCCAAGCAGACCTCCTCCTCTCACGTTGAGGGCTCTGGGGGACAACTTCTTGGGGGTTGACGTTTTCAGGTTCACTACAGACATTTTCGTCCGGTTGTAAAGAACCACAATGTGGGGTGAAGAAGAATTGGGGTGCATCGTTAGCTTCTTGGCAGATCTCGACTTCCTCCTCTTCACTGCCATCACTGCGCACCGGCAGGGTTACACAATGCCGTTCTAGGATATGCCGAGGAACGCCATTCACCATCACGTTGTTCTTCGACTACGTTCCGGTTACGACCCCTCTCCCCCAGCGAGTGGTACATTTTGCATTGGGGGGTGTTCACCCATACCTCTTCGCCCACTTTAATGGTAGCTTCTTCACCCTCAATTCCTACCGTTTTGTTGCACGGATGCCGTCACTTATATGAAAGGTGGCTCTATGAGGCACAGTTATCTCATCTTGTCTGGTTTTCGGTGAGATGTACCAAAACACCGGCTCCATGGGTGAAATGTTGTTTTTTTTCTGCAGCAGCCTTGATGGTGCGATGATTCCTCTTCACTATCCCATTACCACTCGGCCGATACGCTACCCTAAAAAATTGCCTTATTCCCCACTTATCACACACTTCTTTAAAGGCTTCTGATCGGAAAGCGGGCCATTGTCCATTAACAGTTCCTCAACCAGCCCTCTCTCCAAAAATATTTCTTCGATGACCTCTCCGATCGCCCATGCAGCTTCTGCCCCGATCTCTCTCCATATGGCAAACTTCCCCAGTCCACAGTCGACCATCGACAGATACAGCTTATGGCGATAATGGGTCACATCAATCGCCAATCGCTTCCAGTCCTCCGCAATGTATAACTCTCCTGCTTCATGTCTGGATGGTCCAGCATCTATCAATTGGCACTCCTGCCACTGCTCCACTGTCTCCCTGACCTCCTTCTTGGTGGTTTCCGGGTAAACCTCTCTTGCCAGGAATAACGTCCGTTCTCGACCAAAGTGGTGCATTTCATGTAACTTTTTAACTTCCTCCCCTGCACAGCATACTAAGGAAACCTCTTTTCTCTCTTGCAGCCAGGCCTTCTTTACCTGTGTCATCTAATCCGTCTTGTTCTTTTCTGAAGGGACCAGCACTACAGATACCTTCAACTGAAATTCCACTATCAAATCTGCAAGTACTCCAAGCCTGTGGTTGATCAGTATTTCTACAGCAACTCTGGTCCTAACTCTCTTATCATCAGTCACTGCCGACCTGATCCATGAAACTACCGTTGCTGAATCGGATTTTATTTCAATCGTTTTCAGTCCCCACTTCAGGGCCAGATTGATTCCTTTCGTAGCGGCCTCCAGTTTGGCTACATTGATATGGGAATAGTCGATTTTCCTTCTAAACCACACCGCATCTTCCACAGTTACGCCCCCCCATCTCTAATATAACGTCCAATGCAAGACTGCTGGCATCACACCAAATCACCCCCACGTCTCCGCCGCTGACGTACCATCCCCTCTTTACTGGGTCTTCTTTCGTCCATCTCGCGATGATTTCTTGTAGCATGTTCATAACCTCCTTCGTCACACGGCCCTTCCAGCCATCAGTGCCCGTTTGTCGTTTAATAAAACTGCATGTTATCCTGAGCCAGCCGGCGATCGGATAGTGTCCTACCAGTTTCCCGCAGACCGAGAAGAGTTCTCGTTTTGTCAGTTCGGTTTCGATTTCAGGTGCTGCATTCCCTCGTCTAAAGACAAGGCTTCCTTTGCCATCTCGCCATAGTTTCAACCCCAACGTCGCTCCTCCATCCAGGGACTCCGCTGGTTTTGCAGTCAACCCATACCTCGCGACATAGCCTCTCACTTTCTCCGCTGTCACCTCTGGTTCCTCAACGAGAATGTTGTCAATGTATAAACTAGTGGCCTTGTCCACTGCACAGTCTTTACTCAGCACCGTCTTCAGCACGGCTGTCATAATTTTGAGGGTTGAGCTCAGCCCAAAGCCTAACCTCATCAGGCAATAGATCTTCCCCTTGTACCGGACCAATTGATATTGCCAGAGTTTTTCATCTACATGGATCTGGAGATAAGCCTCCGGTTTTTGCATTCTGATATTTCTATCACCTTCCACTCCTGCCATTCGTACAGCTCCGAGGCGTCCGAAAGTTACTTGGGCCCCTCTCAATGTAGTGCCCCCCAGTTGGTTGATCACACTTACACCTAAAACCACATCAACATCACCAACCAGACGCTCCAACACCAGGGCTCGTAGTCTAATAGGCACACCTTGTACCAGTACTTCCGCTGTTGTCTCTCCTAGGCATTTCACATCCCTGCCATCCACGGTCTTAACACTCCTGGCTCCGCTCCATGATTTTTGCGACATTCTTTGTTACCAATGTCGTGGTGCGGCCTCAGTCAAGAAGGACCATGGTAACTGAGGTCCTTGATCAGGTGAGAACCCTGGCATTGGAAGCACTTGGTAGCAGGTCTCTCCTCCTGTTGCCTCGCTGCCTCTCGTCATTCAAGTGGGACCTCATGCACTTATTTCCACTCACATCTGCAGCCATGATTGGGCCCTTGACTTTCTTGACTAGGACTCTGGCGTGGACCAAGAGATCGTCCACTTCCATCGTATTGATCTCAGAGATTCTCTACATGTTCACGGAGATTTCTTCTGGGAAGCCATTCACTAGGTATTACTTTTACTGTCATCTCCAGGCTCCTCCCCACGTAACCAGCCAATCCTGACAGTCTCCTGATCTCCGCAGCAAAGACGTCAACAGACTCGTCAGTCCACCTCAAACTTGTAAGCATGCCGAGTGCTTCAAATGGACTCTCAGCGAAAGCCAATTTCAGTCTTTGCTCCACTGAGGCAAGGTCTCCTTATCTTCATCGTGCATCTCCTGGTAAATAATGAGGGCTTCCCCTTCTAAGTAGAGCGGCAGCAGGGTGACCACGTCTTCGATTTTTTGCAACCTTGCCACCATCTTTAATTTTCCAGCCATTTAATTAGGTCACCCTCCCCAGTGAAGGGTCTCAGCATCTGAGTTGAGAGTCTCCAGTCAGCCATGTTAACCTGTTTGATAGGTCGAAATAGCTTCTAGTATTGAAATTAAAGTTTTCCTTTTAACTGCCGAATACTGTGAAATGTTCATGCAAAAAAGCGTTGCAACGCTCTCGGCACATACAAAAAAAAACGACAATCCTTTTTCTCTTCCAGTTTCGATGTTCGTGTATATAAATTGAGCTAGTCATCCTTTCCTTCTTCTTTCCCAAAGAGCGATGCAAATATGCCCCTTACGTATTTTTTCTTCTTTTTTGTTTTTTTCTTTCTAACCATATACCCCACACTATCGTAACAGACCAGCAAGCCGTATCTTTTATGTATAAACCAGCTAATCGAGGAAAAATTAAAAACGATAAAATCATTCGGTGGAAAATGCAGCTTCTCTTGTTCTTTACGATATAAAACACCTTCCCGGAAGTACAGCGTTTTTAGCACTTTATACGATCACAAAATATGCCATACTCAATTGATGAAGTTCGGCGCGTGACATCCGAGTATACAACGTGCGCAAAAATAAAGCCTCAATTCTTCATCCCTACTAACAATACACTGATCCACGCTACTGCTCCCTTTCTTTCAGCACCTCTCCGTAGACTTCAAGGGGCCTGTCCCGGCATCTTCGAAAGGATGTCGTTACCTATTTACTATTGTGGATGATACAGTCTATTTCCCTTTGCGTTCCCTTACTGTGATTGTTCTTCACAGACCGCAATCAAGTGCCTGACGACTATTTTTTCTATTTTTGGACTCCCCGCTTTCATTGGAGGAGTTCAGAAATTTCCTGACACGACTTGGGGTTGGGTGCAGTAACACTGCTCCATACAACCCAAGAGGAAACAGTCAGTGCGAGCGCTATAACGGCGTTATTTGGCATTCAATATTATTGGCCCTGGAATGTAAACAGTAACCCCTTAGTGCTTGGCAGGAAGTTCTGCCTGATGTTTTAAATTTTATTCGCTCCTTACTATGCACTAGTACGAATGCAACTCCCCACGAACGATTGTTCAAATTTGAAAGGCGCTCTTCTACTGGTACTGCCTTACCTGTTTGGCTCTGCAAACCTGGGGAGGTACTATTGAAACGGTTTGGCAACAGGAGCAAGTACGACCCGATCGTCGAGGTAGTGGAACTCCTCGAGGCCAGCCCTACACATGTGAGAATACGGCATAATGATGGCCGGGAGGATTCAGTAGTGTTAAGACATTTGGCTCGTTTTCCGCGCTCTGATGGACCTCAGGGTCCTGCTGAGAATACTCGACCCGACCTTGCAAATGCAGACCCGGCCCATTTGATTGAAACAAGTCCAGTTTACAATACACCTAATGCAGAAAATAAAACCAACACAAAGTCAAGTATCTGCAGAATGTCTTCTTGGTTCCTCCTCTTCTCTTTTCTCTCTCCCAACAATCGAACACAGCATATAATAACAAAACTCTAAAGCACGTCTGACAGCACTGACTTCTGCCAACAGTCTGCCCCTCCTCTTAACAACACAGGCTTTTTATATCGCAAAATCGTTCACCTCTATTTGCATATTCTTCTAACTCACGTGATCACTACTCTATAAATAAGAGTCTTGACCATTTCTTTTCTTTCTTTTTATTTATTTTTGGTGACCGACCCGCACGTGGTCTATCCAGGTAAGTCACGCATTTCTCCACACTCCCCCCTGATCTCATGATCACAAACAGGACATGCGGGCAATCGTCGTTGGCGGGTACTCCTTCGAAGAAGCACTTCCTCATTGCTGTTTTCTTCATTACCACCATCATTACTACCAGTCTGTTCCATTATCCCGTCTCGTGGTTCCATAGGCGGTGTCTCACAATCAGGGCAGGGGGGCAGTATCCGTCTTTGTCGGGTACTTCTCCGAAGAATCGGAGGCGTCATCTCCTCGGTATGCTCCATCATCCCTTCTCGCTGGGTTTCGCAATCACGGGGGGTGGGCAGTATTCGTCTCTGTCGAGTATTTCGATGAGGCATTACTTCCTTGTGTCCATCGCTCTCCTCACTATTGTCATCAGTATGTCCCATCATTCCCTCATCTGGTTCTGTTGGTGGTGTTTCTATGCTCACCTGAAGGGGCAGTAAGTGATCAGGATCATCTCTGAACGGTGTGTGATCCTCCTCATCGTCCTCAGAATCAGAAGAGGTATAACAAGGGCGGATATCTTTTACGTGACGTGGTATGCCACCAATCAACATGGTCTGAGGACTTATGATTTCATCTATTTTTCCCCGGAAAAATTTCGTAGTGCACCCAGCATTTGGGGGTTTTATCCAAACAAGGTCTCCCACCTGATATGGTGTATTGACAACACTCACCACTGATGGTATGGCATCAACTCCTTTCACACGCTGTTCATATTGGTAAATCCCATTGGCTGGTGCAGTTGCTGGTGTTGCATTGTCCTTGGGTGTTATATTATACCAGTACACAGCTTCTGGAATAGAGCACTGCGTCCTGGCTGCAATTCTTTTGATGGTGCGGTGACACCGTTCTGCTATACCATTACCCTCGGGATAATATGCACACCGATAATGCATTTTAATCCCCCATTCGTGCACGAATTTCTGAAATTCTTGACATCGAAATGTGGCGGCATTATCAGTCAGAATTTCAATCGGGGCACCACGTTCAAAAAAGACGGCTCTCAACTGTTGTATAATGCTGGCTGCATCCTGTCGTGTCAACAGGCGCCATATTGTGAAACGCGTCGGGCCACAATCCGTCATGGTCAAAAAATGTTTGCCCCCATAATGTGTTATGTCCATCCCTACTCGCTGCCAGTTGCCCTCCACCTCGAGCTTCCCTTTTTGCCATTGGGATGGTGCCGGATCAATTCTCTGACACTCTTCACACGAACGTATGGCTGCTTTCACTGATGCTTTTGTAGTTGCAGGGCATACTCTTCGGACAAAATATGCAGTCCTCTGAATTCCAGGATGTCCAATCTGCTGGTGTATCATACGGATCTGGTCAGGTGTTAATTGATCCGTTACAGTCGCGCATGTTTGTTGTTGAAGATCGGATCCCTGCCTCATTGCATCGATCCACCTCTTTGGTACTCTAGTCAAGCTATCAGCCAAATTCTGCATCGACGAGACTAACGTAATGTCTACCTGCAAGCTGTATTCGTCAACTAGACGCTTAATTATTGCTAGTCTCCTTCGTACTAGCATTTCACTTGCAGCTCTAGTCTTAACTCGAGCCTTTCCAGTCAAGGTGTCGGTTAACCAATGGTAAACACACAATGAGTCAGTGTGGAGATGCACAACATTAGTCTGCCATTGCAATGCGAGATTAAGACCTTTTAACGTGGCATCAAGTTCTGCCAAATTTATATGTTGGGCATCATTTTTCGGACGAAGCCAGCATGCATCTTCCACAACAACACCTAGTTGCTCCAACACGACACCTGTAGCCAACGAACTTGCGTCAACCCATGCATTTAGTTCGTTTCCAGACACTTGCCACTCACCCCGGGCAGGGTCATTCCTATGCACTCTGGACAACATTTCAGCCATCATTTGTTGGAGAGAATCATCATCCGCAACATCGTCCCATCCTTTTGTTACTGTAGTCACTCGTCTTTTCACCACTCCTGTTGCCGATCGGAGCCATCCACAGACAGGTAGATGTCCTACCAATTTACCACAGATAGAAAACACAGTACGTCTTGTTAATACATTGGGTAACTTTGGAAGTGGGCTCCCTCGTTTCCATCGCAACGTATTGCCCTCCTCCCAGACCTCGAGGCCTAGCACGGGCACTCCATCCTTTAGGCACTTAGGGTCTTTGCTTCTTAACCCAAACGCTTTCAGTTTTATTCGAACTGCATCCGCAGACATTATGTCCTCATTAACATAGATGTCATCTATGTAGGCTGAAGCAGCTTTTGCTGTGGTCTCATCCTGCATCAAAACAGTTTTAATAATGGTTGTCATAATCAAGGGTGCTACGTTTAGGCCAAAACCCAAACGTGTCAAACAATATAGTTTTCCCTTGAGTAGTACTGTCTGAAACGGCCATAATGACTCATGGACACGTATCTGCAGGTAGGCCCTCTTTAGATCCAGAAGTGCTACATTACTCCCTTTTTGACGCCACTCTCTCAGTTTAGCAGCGCACACATCTGCGTTTCCGGTAAACGCATCAACATGCCGATTCAACTCTCGGTAATCCATTACGGGACGAATTTTTTCTTTGGTAGGTTGTTCAACAGCCATGAGCAGAATTAATCCCTTGGGTGGTCCCAGACGTTCCTGTGGGTATGGTATTAACCAACCGTTGTCAATCCACATCTGAAGTTCTTCTTCATATGCGGCCCTATTCTTGGTAGAAACTGCATACTCTGGAATCGTGTTGCACAGCCGATCTGGTTCCTGGCCCATGGCCCATTTCCACTTTGCAGTCCACACCCTTTCGTTGTCATCAAATGTAGCACAGAAGTCCTTTTCTTCAATCGACATGGCTGCACTGACGTCTTTCCCTTCTCCAAGCCTGATACCTCTAGCTGCTGTGATTGTAACGCCTCCTAGTGCTTGTATTGCATCAATTCCAAGCAACATGTCGTAGCCAAGGGGTTTCTCCTGCATCACCAGAACGTCAACTTTAGCTGTGTCACCCTTCTCAGTGCAGATTGTGACTGTCCCTTCACCACAACATACCCGTGATAAGCCATTGATGGTCATAACGCCAACTGGGTTCCTCCGCCACACCGGACAGCAATGGGCACTAACTATAGACCGGGAACACCCCGTGTCTATAAGTGCTGAACACTGCACATCATCAAGTTTAACGCTAATGACAGGCAATCCTGTGTTTATTGGTTGGCAGGGGGCAAGGGTAGCGATAGTACCTTGCCCCCAACTTCGTTTCCCGAACAGTTGCGAGATATGTGCCCAAACTTATTGCAGCGATAGCATTGCACTGGTCTCTTTGATTGTGGATATACACCTCTCCTATCACTCCGGCACTCTTTAGCAAAATGATTGGCCTCCCCACATTTATAGCACACTGGGGTGGCATGCTTATTACTATCTGGAAGAGAGTCCACATTGCCTCCATGTCGAAAACGAGCTGCTGCTGCAATTGGTTCCTGTTCCTTACAGATGTTTCGAACTCGGGCCAATAACTCATCAGTTGACAATTCATCGATTCTTGATGATGCCCGCAACAGTTTACTGACCTCCTCGGGTAGGCCTACCAAAAAAGCACAGCTTAATATTTTATCGTTGACCCCACCAAACGGTACAGATAATTTTCGCAGGTCGGCTAGGTACACGTCGACTGTTTCCTTGGGTTGAAGTGTCCGGCTCGTGAACTGTTGCCACGCAACAAATGGATCTGTACCAAACGCTGTATACAGGCTCTGCTTGATTTCATCCCAGTCTGGTTCATCCCCGAGTTGTTGGTAGACTGCATAGGCCCCTCCGGTTAGCCTCAAAGGGATAACTGTGGCTGGTTCTTTAATTTTGCACAGTTTACAGATTTTCTCTGCCTTTTCAATCCATTCAACGACAGCCGGTCCAGTGGTAGATCCGTCGAACTCGGGTATTAAGCGAATGTCGAATCTGTCCATTGTTAGTAACCGCACACCAAGCGCCGAAATAGCTTAAAACCAACACAAAGTCAAGTATCTGCAGAATGTCTTCTTGGTTCCTCCTCTTCTCTTTTCTCTCTCCCAACAATCGAACACAGCATATAATAACAAAACTCTAAAGCACGTCTGACAGCACTGACTTCTGCCAACAGTCTGCCCCTCCTCTTAACAACACAGGCTTTTTATATCGCAAAATCGTTCACCTCTATTTGCATATTCTTCTAACTCACGTGATCACTACTCTATAAATAAGAGTCTTGACCATTTCTTTTCTTTCTTTTTATTTATTTTTGGTGACCGACCCGCACGTGGTCTATCCAGGTAAGTCACGCATTTCTCCACAGAAAATATAGAGAATTCGCAGAGACCTGCCAGTCCTTTGAATATTGAACTGCTTCCACACCAGTCTAGCCGAATCCATAAACCAGTCCAGCGATTGGACTTTTGAATAAAACACAGCGCCACTTTCAAAGATAACTCTGTAGTTTGAGAAAAAAAATCTACACCTTGCAATCTCTCTTACTAGTGGGGGGGGAGATTGTTATATTTCCGTTAAAGTAAAAGTTTCTATGGCACGTGATTTTGCACACGTTCCTTCTCCTTTTTAAAAGGGCTGAGTTTTTTCTTCTTCAACATTTCGTTACTAACAGTTCTTGCGTTTACTGCTGCTACCTGCTCTTTACTATTTGCTCTTACGTTTATTATTGGCTGTGAAAGTTCGGTAAAGCCTATTAAAGAGGTTTTGGTCTGTCTTCTGTTCTATGATAAAATACCACACACATCGATAGCACTTTAGCCATAATAGGCAAGAACGTAATTGCCAACGGTAACATGAGGAAAAAGTAGAGAATTTCGCCACATGAAAAAGGAAAGACCAGGGTACTCTCTAAAGAAACTCACAACTACATGCTTGATCAAAAGCTAAGTAAGCGGACATGTAATCATGTTAATTCCTTAAAAAAAGAAGTACTTTGGGTAAATATCAACCCCAGGCGACATGGACACCAGAAAGGTGGTGGAAATCGGCCAAATAAGTGACTGAATTAAAAGAAACTGATCACGTTATCGGATGTAAGTGATCCAAGGTACAAAACTAATTTTGACTTTTATTGTGTTATTAGAAGTTGTGTACATTTCATGTCAGTAACATTTATTAAAGGCAAAGCAATCTAATCAAAATACGATGAATACTTTTCCTACTGGCGGCCTCGATATTAGGACTGTGTGTCACTATGAGCACTTAGCGTGCAGAAAGTGGCCAGCACGCAAATGCGTTAATACTTGATATGAGAAGGTCGTTAAAAAAGGCCTCCGGGTAAGAATTGGGTTTGTCCAACATATATATATATATATATATATATATATATATATATATATATATATATATATATATATAACCACAGTGACGCCGCTGGATGTCAAATATTGGCAGTCACAACTAAAATTGTGTTAACTTCAAATATTATTGCGTGATGGGCATCAATATTTACGAAGATTAATCAAACTTTATATCTGCTCAAAGTTTCATCTTCAACACTATTTGCTAATTTGTGGAAATAATAATAATAAAAATAATAATAGTAATAATAATGATAATAATAATAATAATAATAATATTTAGTTGTAGGGAGACTGTGGGGTATATGGTTAGAAAGAAAAAAAAACGTACCGGCCGTATCTGCATCGCTCTTGGAGAAAGAAGGAAAGGATGGCTAGCTCATTTATATACACGAAGGGCATCTTGGGAAGGCAAGGCATGATGGGAGTAGCTATTTTTTTTCCTGTCTCATCCTTTTTTTTTCTAGATAAGATATAAAAGCTGGGAAAATTGTTCACTCGAGGTCGTTCGAATGTACGGTTAATTCGCGTGTCAGTGGGAAGAAAGAAAGACGGATTTTCTACGAACGTCGAAACTGGAAGAGAAAAAGGATCTCCCTTCTATGTGGAAATAGTGCACAATGCAATGTTGCCTCAGTTACCGGTAGTAGTCAATGGGAAGAGAGCCATGACCCTTGTTGACTCAGGTTGCACCACGACATTGGTAATGAAGAATGTCACTAAATCATGGAGCGGAGCCAGGAGTATTAAGACAATGGATGGCAGGGAGGTGAAATGCCTGGGAGAGACAACAGCGGAAGTACTGGTGCAAAGTGTGCCTATTGGATTATGAGCCCTGGTGTTGGATCGTCTGGTTGGTGATGTTGATGTGGTTTTAGTTGTAAGTGCGATCAACCAACCGGAGGGGGCGCTACATTGAAAGGGGGCCAACTAACTTTTGGACGCCTCGGCGCAGTAGGTATGGTAGGAGTGGAAGGTAATAGAAATATCAGAATGCAAAACCCGGAGGCTTGCTGCATTGATGACGAGGATTTCCTGGCGAGGTTCGATGGCGATAGGTGGACAGTGGAATGGAAATGGATCTCCGGGCCTCCGGAACTATGAAACAAAGTAACTGCTACGAGAAAACACTGCAAGGAGAAATAAGAAAAGGATTCGAGGAGGAAGTGGAGACGTGGATAGAGGAGGAAATTCTGAAACCTTGGACAGGGGAAGAAAAAGGAGTGCTACCATTACTGGCGGTTGTTTAATCCACAAAGAACAAAGTTAGACCGGTACTGGATTTCAGAGAATTAAACGGACACGTAACCTGCCACACTGACGTATGCAAAGAGGTTATGAGAAAATGGAGGAGGATGGAGTGGGCCACTAACATTGTCGACTTGAAGTCGGTTTATCTCCAGATTCATGTATATGAAAACGATTGAAATCAAATCCAATTCAGCAACGGTAGTTTCATGGATCAGGTCAGCAGTGACTGGCGATAAGAGAGTTAGGACCAGAGGTGCTGTAGAAATACTGATCAAGCACAGGCTTGGAGCACTCGCAGATTTGATAGTGGAATTTCAGTTGAAGATACATGAAATGCACCATTTTGGTCGAGAACGGACGTTATTCCTGGCAAGAGAGGTTTACCCGGAAACCACCGAGAAGGAGGTCAGGGAGGCAGTGGGGCACTGTTAGGAGTGCCAATCGATAGACGCTGGACCATCCAGGCATAAAGCAGGAGAGTTACACATTGCAGAGGACTGGAAGCGATTGGCGATTGATGTAACCCATTATCGCCATAAGCTGTATCTGTCGATGGTCGACTGTGGACTGGGGAAGTTTGCCATATGGGGAGAGATCAAGGCAGAAGCTGCATGGGCGATCGGAGGGGTCATCGAAGAAATATTTTAAGAGAGAGGGCTGGTTGAGGAACTGTTAATGGACAATGGCCCCGCTTTCCGACCAGAAGAGGTGTGTGATAAGTGGGGAGTAAGGCAATTTTTTAGGGCAGCGTATCGGCCGAGTGGCAATGGGATAGTGAAGAGGAATCATCACACAATCAAGATGCTGTGGAAAAAAAACAGCATTTCACCCATGGAGGCGATGTTTTGGTACAACATCTCACCGAAAACCAGACAAGATGAGATAATTGTGCCTCGTAGAGCCACCTTTGCATATAAGTGACGGCATCCGTGCAACAAAACGGTAGGAATTGAGAGTGAAGAAGCTACCATTAAAGTGGGCAAAGAGATATGGGTGAAAACCCCTAATGCAAAATGTACCACTCGCTGGAGGAGAGGGGTCGTAATGGGAACACAGTCGAAGAACAATGTGATGGTGAATGGCGTTCCCCGGCATATCCTAGACCTGCGTCGTGTAACCCTGCCGGTGCGCACTGATGGCAGTGAAGAGGAGGAAGTCGAGATCTGCCAAGAAGCTAACAATGTACCCCAATTCGACTTCACCCCATATTGTGGTTCTTTACAACCGGACGAAAATGTCTGTAGTGAACCTGAAAACGTCAACCCCCAAGAAGTTGTCCCGCAGAGGCCTCAACGTGAGAGGAGGATGCCTGCTTGGATGAAGGATTATGAAGTGTCTTATTGATCTCGAAGATCAGGGGGGCGTCTGGGGTATATGGTTAGAAAGAAAAAAAAATGTACCGGGCGTATCTGCATCGCTTTTTGGGCAAGAAGAAGGAAAGGATGGCTAGCTCATTTATATACACGAAGGGCATCTTCGGAAGGTAAACCATGATGGGAGAAGCTATTTTTTTTTCCTGTCTCATCCTTTTTTTTTTTCTAGATAGAATATAAAAGCTGAGAAAATTGTTCACTGAGGGTGGTTTGAACGTATGGTTAATTCATGTGTCAGTGGGAAGAAAGAAAGACGGATTTTCTATGAACATTGAAACTGGAAGAGAAAAATGATTGTCGTTTTTTTTGTATGTGCCGAGAGTGTTGCAAGCTGAAGAAGAAAAACCTCTTTTTTTTGCATGAACATTTAACGGTATTCGGCAGTTAAGAGGAAAACTTTCATTTCAATACTAGAAGCTATTTTGGCATATCAAACAGGTTAACATATTTGACTGGAGATTCTCAACTCAGGTGTTGAGACCCTTCACTGTGACCTAATTAAATGGCTGGAAAAATTAAATATGGTGGCAAGGTTGCAAAAAATCGAAGACGTGGTCACCCTGCTGCCGCTCTTCTTAGAGATGGAAGCCCTCACTATTTACCAGCATATGACCTTGCTTAGTGGAGCAAAGACTGAAATTGGCTTTCACTGAGAGTCAATTTGAAGCACTCGGCAAGCTTGCAAGTTTGAGGTGGACTGACGAGTCTGTTGATGTCTTTGCTGCGAAGACCAGGAGATTGGCAGGATTGGCTGGTTACGTGGGGAGGAGCCTGGAGATGACGGTAAAGCTATACATAGTAAACGGCTTCCCAGAAGAAATCTCCGCGAACATGCAGAGAATCACTGAGATCAATACGATGGAAGTAGACGATCTCTTGGTCCACGCCAGTCCTAGTCAAGAAAGTCAAGAGCCCAATCGTGGCTGCAGCTGTGAGTGGAAATAAGTGCATGAGGCCCCACTTGAATGGCAAGAGAAAGGCAGCAAGGCGACAGGAGGGTAGACCAGCCATCGTGCTTCCGGTGCCAGGGTCCTCACCTGCTCAAGGACTGCAAAGAGCCGAGACCGGGGGTCACCTGCTACCGATGTGGACGAGTGGGGCACATTAGCCGCTATTACATTGCTACACGGGACCAGGAAACGAGTAAAGGGGAGCCATTGCACCAGCGGATCTCCCTTCTATGTGGAAATGGCGCACAATGAAACGTTGCCTCAGTTACTGGTATTAGTCAATGGAAGAGAGCCATGGCCCTTGTTGACTCAGGCTGCACCACGACATTGGTAATGAAGAATGTCACTAAATCATGGAGCGGAGCCAGGAGTATTAAGACAATGGATGGCAGGGAGGTGAAATGCCTAGGAGAGACAACAGCGGAAGTACTGGTGCAAGGTGTGCCTATTGGATTATGCGCACTGGTGTTGGATCATCTGGTTGGTGATGTTGATGTGGTTTTAGTTGTAAGTGCGATCAACGAACGGGGGGGGGGCGCTATTTTGAGGGGGGGCCAAGTAACTTTTGGACGCCTCGACGCAGTAGGTATGGCAGGAGTGGAAGGTGATAGAAATACCAGAATGCAAAAACCAAAGGCTTGCTGCATTGAGGACGAGGATTTCCTGGCGAGGTTCGATGGCGATAGGTGGACGGTGGAATGGAAATGGATCTCCTGGCCTCCAGAACTACAAAACAAAGTAAGCTGCTATGAGAAAACACTGCGAGGAGAAATAAGAAAAGGATTCGAGGAAGAAGTGGAGAGGTGGATAGAGGAGGAAATTCTGAAACTGTGGACAGGGGAAGAAAAAGGAGTGCTACCATTACTAGCGGTTGTTCAACCCACAAAGAACAAAGTTAGACCGGTACTGGATTTCAGAGAATTAAACAGACACGTTGCCTGCCACAGTGGAAAGAAAATTATTCTTCACTGTTTCGCATACTCCAGATATGAGAAATGGGGTAGGAAAAAAAACACAGTATTCGAGGCTCAAATAAAAAATTCACCTTTACCAAAAGAAAAAACAACAAGAACCACAACTAAAAACTTACTTTCGATTGTATCGCAAATACATAAATATCTCCCAAAAGATGTTAGAGAGTCAATTGAGAAGAAAGCTTTTAGTGAAGCAGCGATTGATTTTACCAAATCTAACATTGCTGAATATGCCCAAACTCAGTGGAATAAGGAAGAAAAATGGACATTGATTTGGTCAATGGAATACGCAAAAATAAAATACCAAAAACTCACAGACAGTTGTAAGCAATGGCAAAAGATTTTTAAGCACCACTGCCCAAACAAGAAGGGGATTGAGAAGGAAAAGTTAACATGCCAGAAATCTAATTTTCTGAGAAACAATGTCTTTTCTGGTGAGCAAATATCCCAGCTAAAATAAGATGTGCATGAAATGGCTAAAAACAACATTTGCCCAATCAGCAATCCCCTCCCTATACCCAAGACTTGCCAAACCAAACAAGAAGACACTACAACAAATTCTCACCTGACACAGCTCCCTGAGACAGTACCAAAAAGTCCAAAGCTTAGATGTCTACCAAAACCAAAGCAGAAATATATCCGACATGCCACTCCATCAAATAATGCAACATCTCCCCAGGAATCACTCCCAACAGACCCAACACAATTTAAACATGGGCAGACATGCCAATAGTATGTCCAACCTCAACATGTGACATTTGACACGAACCAGTTGGAACTAGAGGAAGAGCTGGTAAACAGAATAGAAATAGCACGATTTCTAGCTGTTGAAGATCGGCCCAGACTGATAAAAATTAGTAGAAATAAAACCTTCAAGGTGCTTGCTTCAAAAGTCAACGATGCCCTGGAAAGAATCACTCCGATTAACGCACTATTGAGTGAAATAAATCATACAACATACGGGGTAGCATGGTTTATCCAATTAAAACTCTTACCCAAACACCGGGAGAGTAAAAGAGGAAACATGAAGACTAAATCATATAACCCAGGCTGGAAACGTAAACTCCAACAGAAAATAGACAGACTCCGAAAGGAAACTGCCTAGATATATGCATTCCTATCCTGTGAAACCACAGGCAAAAAAATTAGTAAGAAGGTGAATAAGTTGAAAACTTATTATTCCCTCCAAGACCAAGCACAGCTAAGAGCTAAGTTGGCAGAACATTAGGCTGAGATAAATGCCTTAGCTGCACAAATAAAAAATAAAACCAAAAACTTTGAAGCAAAAAGGATAAATAAACTTTTTGCGACCAACCCAAGAATTGTCTATAGGAGCCTCGTTAAAGAAGAAATAAAGGTGAGCTCCCCACCAACACAAGAAGAAGTTGAAAACTTCTGGAGGCCACTCTATAAGGACACTAAATTACATAAAGAAAACCACTGGATAAATACCATCAAAGAGGAGAACAAGGAGAAAGAAAAGATGCCAACTCTAAAAATTACCAAGGAGGCTGTCTGCAGGAAGGTAGCTCAATGCAGTAATTTCAAGACTCCAGGAATAGACCACATACCAAATTTCTGGCTGAAGAAACTGGCATTCAATAGAATCATCAGTGGAGATGAAGAGCCGCCTGGGTGGCTTACTGAAGGCAGTACATCACTTATTCCCAAAAATGAGGACACCCACATGGCTAGCAAATATAGACCAATCTGCTGCCTCACAACAACCTACAAGCTCCTAACAGGGATAATCGCCGATGCAACATACAACCATCTCATTGCTGGTGATTACCTTGAAAGTGAGCAGAGGGGGTGTACGAGGAAAAAGCTAGGCACAAAAGACCAACCCTTTGTAAACAGAACCATATTAGAAGACTGCAGGAGACAACAAAGAAATCTGTCAATGGCCTGTATTGGTTACAAAAATGCCTTTGACAGTATACCTCATTCCTGGATACTTTGCTGTTTGGAGTTGTACAATGTGCACACTGATATTAAATCATTCTTTCAAAAACAAATGGCCAGATGATGCACATCAATTACATTACAGCACACGGAAGGAAGGATACAGACCCCAAACATAAAGATCAAGCGAGGAATATTCCAGGGAGACAGCCTCTCACTGCTCCTTTTCTGCCTCACAATGGATCCACTAAGTAAGATACTTAAACGATCCGATGCTGGATATAATCTCAGCATGGACAGAATAAAGGAAGAAAATAAAAGAGTAAACCATCTACTCTTTATGGACGATTTGAAACTCTATGCAGAATCCGAGAAACAACTTGTCTCTCTGATAGGCATTGTTAAAAATTATACAGAGGACATCTGCATGGAATTTGGATTCGACAAATGCGCTAAGAGCACCATAAAGAAAGGAAGAAAGACGGCATCAGAACATCTTAATTTTGACAATGGCTCTATTGAAGACCTTGAAGAGGATGCTGTCTATAAATACCTGGGAGTAGAGGAGAATGAGACACTTGAACATGGAAAGATGAGAGAAAAACTGCAGGGAGAATACTTCAAGCGACTTAAAAAAATTCTCTCATCAGAACTATTACCAAAAAACAAAATTACTGCCATCAATCAATTGGCAATACCTGTTGTCTCTTATGGATTTGGCATAATCAATTAGCCACAAAACTGTATCAATAGTCTTGATGTAAACACTTGGAAAATGCTAGCCCTTCATAAAGTCATTTACAAACATCAGTGCATGGACAGGCTGTACTTACCACGGAGAGAAGGTGATTTAGGCCTCACTGAAATAAACCACGCATACCGAGCTTCAGTGGTAAGCATAGGCCAATACATCAAATGTTCTTCTGACCCCAAAATAAAAATGGTGAATGAACATCACACCAAATGTTTGCCCCAGCAGACGTCAACCACAAAGCTCGCTGAAAATTTCAGTGGTAACACACTGGACAACACAGTAGAAGAATATGACAACTCAGCAACCCTAATCGCCTGAAAGAAGAGAAAGGAGTATACTAAAAGGGAACTGAAGACAAGACTAGAAGGATGGCAACAACATAAGAGAGCAGGCAGGTTCATGGAAGAACTGAACCAGAGCTACATTGACAAGGAGGCCTCACTACAATAGCTTAAAAGTGACAAAAGTGTGTAGATATTTGCATTGGAAGATCTGTGGAGAGATGCAACTAGATAGGCCGTCGAACATCTGGGAACATGAACCACCACCGATAACATCAAATGGAAAAGTGACAGTGTTCTACGACAAAGACATACAGGCAGGCAGATACATAAAAGACAAGGCCATCAAGCCAGATATAGTAATATGGAACAAGCCCGAAAGGACTGCTCTCATTATCGATGTCACAGTTCCAAACGACTTTGGTCTTAATAGAGCAGAACGGGAAAAGATAACAAAATATCAGGACCTTAAAAATGATCTAAAAGCAACATGGTCTCTGAAAGAAATAAACATCATACCAGTTGTGACAGGAGCAACTGGCCTAATAAAAAAGAACCTTCAAAAATACTTAGAATCACTCCCTGGAAAACCAAGCTGTAAGGAAATACAGATAGCAGCCATAAAGGGAACAGTGTCTATTCTTAAAAGAGTTCTCGTATATAAATTTAAACTATAATAGAATCAAGTGTAAGCCCCAGGAAGGAACCCCTTGATCTTTTCAAACTAACAAAAGTAAAATAAAATAAAAGATAGGGGACTGACATATGCGAAGCGGTTATGAGGAAATGGAGGTTTATCTCCAGATTCATGTATATGAAAACGATTGAAATCAAATCCAATTCAGCAACAGTAGTTTCATGGATCAGGTCAGCAGTGACTGGCGATAAGAGAGGCAGGACCAGAGGTGCTGTAGAAATACTGATCAAGCACAGGCTTGGAGTACTTGAAGATTTGATAGTGGAATTTCAGTTGAAGATACATGAAATGCACCATTTTGGTCGAGAACGGACGTTATTCCTGGCAAGAGAGGTTTACCCGGAAACCACCGAGAAGGAGGTCAGGGAGGCAGTGGGGCACTGTTAGGAGTGCCAATCGATAGACGCTGGACCATCCAGGCATGAAGCAGGAGAGTTACACATTGCGGAGGACTGGAAGCGATTGGCGATTGATGTGACCCATTATCGCCATAAGCTGTATCTGTCGATGGTCGACTGTGGACTGGGGAAGTTTGCCATGTGGGGAGAGATCAAGGCAGAAGCTGCATGGGCGATCGGAGGGGTCATCGAAGAAATATTTTTGGAGAGAGGACTGGTTGAGGAACTGTTAATGGACAATGGCCCCGCTTTCCGACCAGAAGAGGTGTGTGATAAGTGGGGAGTAAGGCAATTTTTTAGGGCAGCGTATCGGTCAAGTGGCAATGGGATAGTGAAGAGGAATCATCGCACCATCAAGGCTGCTGCAGAAAAAAAACAGCATTTCACCCATGGAGCCGGTGTTTTGGTACAACATCTCACCGAAAACCAGACAAGATGAGATAACTGTGCCTCATAGAGCCACATTCATATATAAGTGACGGCATCCGTGCAACAAAATGGAAGGAATTGAGAGTGAAGAAGCTACCATTAAAGTGGGCGAGGAGGTATGGGTGAAGACCCCCAAATGCAAAATGTACCACTCGCTGGGGGAGGGGGGTCGTAACGGGAAGGCAGTCGAAGAACAACGTGATGGTGAATGGCGTTCCCCGGCATATCCTAGACCTGCGTCATGTAACCCTGCCGGTGCGCACTGATGGCAGTGAAGAGGAGGAAGTCGAGATCCGCCAAGAAGCTAACGATGCACCCCAATTCAACTTCACTCCACATTGTGGTTCTTTACAACCGGACGAGAATGTCTGTAGTGAACCTGAAAACGTCAACCCCCAAGAAGTTGTCCCCCAGAGGCCTCAACGTGAGAGGAGGAGGTCTGCTTGGATGAAGGATTATGAAGTGTCTTATTGATCTCGAAGATCAGGGGGGTGTCTGGGGTATATGGTTAGAAAGAAAAAAAACGTACCAGGCGTATCTGCATCGCACTTTGGGAAAGAAGAAGGAAAGGATGGCTAGCTCATTTATATACACGAAAGGCATCTTGGGAAGGCAGGGCATGATGGGAGAAGCTATTTTTTTTCCTGTCTCTTCCTTTTTTTTTCTAGATAGAATATAAAAGCTGGGAAAATTGTTCACTGGTGGTGGTTCAAACGTACGGTTAATCCGCGTGTCAATGGGAAGAAAGAAAGACGCATTTTCTACAAACGTCGAAACTGGAAGAGGAAAAGGATTGTCGTTTTTTTTTGTGTGCCGAGAGCGTTGCAAGCTGAAGAAGGAAAACCTCTTTTTTTTTGCATGAACATTTCGTTAAATTCGGCAGTTAAAAGGAAAACTTTAATTTCAATACTGGACGTTGCCTAGAAATGAATGAGGATTAACAAATGTTCCACACTTTCAATACATTTATTGTCATCTAAATCGGTGAAATTATCCAGTTTTCAATAAAATCAATGGATTGTCCGATCTAGTCGGGGACCCACTGTGGTGCACAGAGAGGAAGCTTCAAATGCCTCCCATCAATGACAGTTTACAATACTACTTTTGATTTTATGATATTTTTATACAATGGTTCAATTGTGTTCTAAACAGAAACATTCATTTCGAATGCGTCCCTGACTTATCAAGCGCTTGATTTATCAAATTTATCTGTTGATTTTATACGCTGGGCATTTCTGCTTTGTATGGCGATAAAACTTCTCCAATGCACTTGTGATGTTAACTTTGGTCAAAATTAAACTGCTCCTTCTGTAATCGCATTCTTTCGATTATTGATTTTTCAACACTTAGTTCTTTCATATGAACCAGACGATCCAACACCAGGGCTCGTTGTCTAATAGGCACACCTTGCACAAGTACTGTTGTCTCTCCTAGGCATTTCCCCTCCCTGCCATCCACGGTCTTAATACTCCTGGCTCCACTCCATGATTTAGTGACATTCTTCATTACCAATGTCGTGGTGCAGCCTGAGTCAACAAGGGCCATGGCTCTCTTTCCATTGACCACTACCGGTAACTGAGGTAACGTTTCATTGTGCGCCATTTCCACATAGAAGGGGGAACCACTGACGCAATGGCTCCCCTTTACTCGTTTCCTGGTCCCGTGTAGCAACGCCATAGCGGCTAATGTGCCCCACTCATCCACATCGGTAGCAGGTGACCCTCAGTCTCGGCTCTTTGCAGTCTTGGAGCAGGTGAGGACCCTGGCATCGGAAGCACTTGATGGCAGGTCTCCCCTCCTGTTGCCTCGCTGCCTGTATCTCATCATTCAAGTGGGGCCTCATGCACTTATTTCCACTCACAGCTGCAGCCACGATTGGGCCCTTGACTTTCTTGACTAGGACTCTGGCGTGGACCAAGAGATCGTCTACTTCCATCGTATTGATCTCAGTGATTCTCTGCATGTTCGCGGAGATTTCTTCTGGGAAGCCGTTCACTAGGTATAGCTTTACCGTCATCTCCAGGCTCCTCCCCACGTAACCAGCCGATCCTGCCAGTCTCCTGATCTCCGCAGCAAAGACGTCAACAGACTCGCCAGTCCACCTTAAACTTGCAAGCTTGCTGAGTGCTTCAAATGGACTCTCAGCGAAAGCCAATTTCAGTCTTTGCTCCACTGAGGCACGGTCTCCCTTAGCATCTGGTAAATAGTGAGGGCTTCCCCCTCTAAGTAGAACGGCAGCAGTGTGACCACGTCTTCGATTTTTTGCAATCTTGCCACCATCTTTAATTTTTCTAGCCATTTAATCTTCCCAGTGAAGGGTTTCAACATCTGAGTTGAGAATCTCCAGTCAGATATGTTAACCTGTTTGATATGCCGAAATAGCTTCTAGTATTGAAATGAAAGTTTTCCTTTTAACTGCCGAATACCATTAAATGTTCATGCAAAAAAAAGAGGTTTTTCTTCTTCAGCTTGCAACACTCTTGGCACATACAAAAAAAAAACGACAATCCTTTTTCTCTTCGAGTTTCGACGTAGAAAATCCGTCTTTCTTTGTTTCCACTGACACACAATTTAACCATACATTCGAACGACCTCGAGTGAACAATTTTCCCAGCTTTTATATCCTATCTAGAAAAAAAAAAAAAGGAAAGGACAGAAAAAAAATAGCTCCTCCCATCATGCTTTGCCTTCCCAAGATGCCCTTCGTGTATATAAATGAGCTAGTCATCGTTTCCTTCTTCTTTCCCAAAGAGAGATGCAGATACGCCCGGTACGTTTTTTTTTTGTTGTTTTTTTTTTTCTTTCTAACCATATACCCCACAGTCACACTCCATTCGAGAATCAATTGGAATAGAATTTTTAGAAATACAAGTGGCCTCCTCGGCAGAATCGGTCAGCACATTTTTAGTTCCTGTAGTAGAAGTAACAACAACTGCTCTAATCTGGGAAGCATACGATTCCGCCCGAAAGTGAGCTTGTTCTAAAGCCCTAGCACATTGGGTAGCTTCTGTGAGAGTTAGAGTGTCTGTTTCAAGGAGTCTTGCACATATCAATGAGGACCGGAGACCACGAATGAATGCATCATGGACAGATTCATCCCTGTAAATGGTGGCCGTTACGTCTTTAAAACAACAGTCAGTGGCAAGTCGATTCAAGGCCTGAAGGTATTGGTCGACAAACTCGCTTTCTTGTTGATAACGCGTGGAAAGCAGATGTCTAGCGTGAATAACACTTGGAGACTTGTCGTAAACGCCTTTCAATAATTCTATGGCATGTTCAAAACCAGAGCAACCTTCGATAACGTCAGCAACAGAGGGACCGATGTTTAAATAGAGAACTTCTAGCTTATCAGGGTTTAACGAAGCAATAGTTGATAAGTAGTAATTAAAGTTGCGGAACCATAATTTCCAAAGCTTGCTGGCCTGAGGGTCTGCCAAGTAAACATCAAATTTATCCAGGTGAATTATCTTCTCCATGAGGAAAATAAAAAATTAGTTCGGTAAATTGTAATGTTTTATCATAGAACGGAAGACAGAGCAAAACCTCTTTACTAGGCTTTACCGAACTAAATCACGTGCCATGGAAACTTTTACTTTAACGGAAATATAACAATGTGATTTTTTCGTTTGTCAAAGTTTACCAACAAAACTTGTAAAGAGTAAATTTTAGTTGATTTGCTTCAGCTGTAACAAACAGTTCTTCTCCGATTATTTCCATTAGATTTTTATGACAAAGTGTATGATGAAGAAGGGGAAAGTTTAACTGAAATCAATTGCTTATTCAATGTTTGATTCATTGTTTCCAAAACATTTAATAAAAATTTATTAATATAACTCTTACACGTATATACACACACGTGAGAATTTTACATATTTAATTGTAATTTTTGAATGTGCTTCGAAATCATGAGAAATTCCATTAATTGTTGATCATTATTTCAATTATCTACTTAGGACATTCTCATTACAGATGTCTTGGGAGCAACACAAAATAAGAATAATCATTAAATGTCTAACTTAAATAATTTATTGTATAAGGGCTCAGGATTTTCTAGAGAATATGAAACTTGTTGTCTACCACTTGGGAATAACTCGCATTAGAAGAATTAATATGAAATATATTTTTCATTCTAACATAAACTTTGTAATTAAACGTTGAAGGAGTTATTAACATGACATTTATCCGTTTAATAACTAAGTAAAGTGATCAGATCATTCCATAAAATCACATACTGCAAAAGAGCTTTGGCATTCTAAATGAATATAACAGATTGGTGTTTTACAGAGAGAAAATGATTATTCAACCGAAGTGCATATATGATGTTACTGGTACTATGCTGAAATAATAACGTTATTACTTAGAAATCCATCTTTTTTTTTTACTAGGGAGTCACCACTTATCAAGGCCTGAAGGCCACTCGATGATAAGGTTTAATAAATGTACAGTGGTCACCAGGACAACAGCATAGTAATCGTTAATAGATATAATTTGATTATTTAAGGGGCCGGCTAAACAAGAACTTATTTACATTGGACTTAAAGACGACTATGTTGTAGTCTGCTGGAAAACAAACCAGTGGTACAAAGTACTACAGGGGGGGGGGAGTTCTAGAAAAGAAGCTTTATTCATAGAATTTACATTTAAATTTAGGCACAGATATAGAGTAGGGAGGAATTGTTGATAGTGGTTTTAGCCAGATGAGTAGATTTTATGAATGTTTAGCAAGTAGGGGCCATAGATTGAAGCTCAGATGCGCACTTGGCATGAAAATAACGATAGCGCAGAAACAGGCTCGAGCGCGTAGTTCAGTGGGGGAAGACGTGGCTGGTTACCTTTAATGCATCTAAAACCAAACTCCTATCCTTACATCATCAACGCTCTGATCCCCATCTGCCATCAATTGGGATGGATGGCTCTCGTCTGGGAGAGGCTCCGTGTTTTGACAAGCTTCTGGGTTTGACCTTTACTCCTGATCTGAAATGGAACATGTACATTAAGTCTGTTGCCAAGGTTGCTGGAAAGATGGTGGGATCCTTCTACCGCTCCAGAAGATATCTCACTACTGATGCAATTCTCTATCTATATAAAAGCCAGGTACGTCCAAGGATGGAATACTGCTGCCATATCTGGGCAGGAGCTGCTAAAAACAGCCTATCCTGCCTTGACAGAGTACAAAATAGACTTTGTGGCTTAGTGGGGGATACCCTTTTCTCTACCCTGCAATCTCTCTCCCACAGAAGAGACGTTGCGAGCCTATCTTTGTTTTATCGTTATTTCCATCGCAGGTGCTCGTCTGAACTCCAATCTCTGGTCCCCTCTCGCCAATCTTTTATGAAAAACACCCGTCTAGCCGAATCCACTGTGAAAAATTTCCCCCACTCTTTATCTGTGCCTAAATCAAAACGTGGATTCCATGAACAAAGCTTCTTTCTTAGAACTGCACGCCTGTGGAACTCTGTTCCATCTGCTTGCTTCCCACCTGATTACAACTTGGATGTGTTCAAGTCCAACGTTAACAAATTCCTAATGAACCTCCCCCTTAAGTAAACACTTCATCAAATCTCCACACTAATGTAATGTACTTGCAATAACCCTTATCCCTGAGTGGCTTCCGGGCCTTGATAAGTGGTGACCACTGTGTAAAAAAAAAAAAAAAAATGTCTATTTTGTTGAGAAAAGGTTGCAGGAGAAGAGAAAAGGACATCACCTACTAAATTTCAAAGCTGGTTTAAGGTGCTCCGAGCAGCTCCTGCCCAGATGTGGCAACTCAATATACATGGTTCTTATATAGGTAGACTATTGCGTCGGGTGTGAGATATCTTCTGGAGCAGTAGAATGGCACAACCATTATTCCAGCGACCTTGGCAATTCTCGTTACTCTTGCTTCTCCTTATTTGTCCCTCAGTCCTCATTTTTTAATTCTGACAAAGGGAGAAGAAAAAGCTGTTTAATAGGTTGGCAGTATTTTGTGTGAAGAGTTGCCAGAGATGTTGGAAATTCTGTTTCTTTGTCTATCCTTGTGGCCATGTCATTAGTAAGGGTGCTGGAGGTAAAAGTTTCAACAGGGCTGACGTTATCCGCCTGATAGTCAAGGACTCGAACCTAAGAAGACTGTCCTATCATCAGGTGCAAAGTACTGGGCCGCTGTATTACCATTTGGCGAATGGATTCTGGACCATGCAGTAGCTTCTGATGGGGACTTTCGATGCCATATTAGTGGATAATTGTTACAGCTTTACCTTATCATGTGCTACCAAAAAAATCTTCTTTTCTTTTTCTCTTGCTTTCCCTCTCTGCCCTGCTCTAAGCAAGTCTGTCGACCTATTCCACAAATCCCAAATCCCAATCATGAAAGGTTTCCAGAAAAAATACTCGATCAAACCCAGATCTCCAACGTAGACCCCCACTATCATGTCTCCTTCTCCAACATCAGGGGTCTATGTTCCAACCTTCCAGAGGTTCAAACTCTATTACAGGAGACTAAACCTGACCTATTATTCCTATTATTTCATTGAACCGACTACTTCTCTAAATGAGTTTGTAATTAAAGTATACTCTAACTTAACCTTTAAACCCGACCCCCAAGATCGCCATGGGCATGGAGTTAATTGAATTAAATTAAATTAAAGACGCAGGGATATCTCCAGAGAAGATCCTAATTTACGCTATATGTGCTTAGGGTTGCACTTGCTCACACTACCACATTCATATTTGCCTTCTATCACGCTCACAACAGTGGAGTTACTATCTTTCAAAGCTTATCTGAGAAAATTGACCACATCCTGTCTGCGTACCTCTCAACAAACATTTACGTCTGTGGAGACTTTAATGTTCCCAATGTGAGATGATTAACCCACTCAAACAAGACTGATGACGAGGGGAGGTTCTGTTACGATTTCTCCATTGCTTGTGACCTCACTCAGATTGTTCACGAACCCACCCATGTGCCTGAGACTGACGGCCAGTATGCAAGTCTCCTAGACCTTTTTCTCACGACTTGCCCTGAGCTATGTTTATCTTCCGTTCTGTCTCCACTGGGATCTTCCAACCATTCTGTTGTATCAGTTAAGATAAAAATGAAATGTAATAAGTCCTCATACGTACCTCTCCATCGTACAGTATATCGATACTCTATAGCTGACTAGGATAGTTTTTGTACACTTATATCAGATTTACCTCTGCGTTCCATGTTTAAAAAGATGTGTCCTCTATATTATCAGACCTGACAGAATGGTTAATTGTAGGTATAGACCGTTTCATACCCTCGAAAAAGTTTCAGCAAAAACCTAACAGCCAGCTATGGTTCTCTCCAGAATGAGCTGTTGCCATTGCGCATAGAAATCACTTTTTCTATTGCTCCCAAGGTCCGTCAGCAACAACTGTAAAAAAGTGATAAAGAATGCGAGAGTTGTATGCTCAGTCCATCAAATTCAAAGTAGCTGAGTAGCGGCTAGGGTCCCATCAGTTTGGGCAAAGAGCAAACAAAATCCTGAACAGAAGTGCGTGTTCTATCCCAACTATCATAAATGGACCTGAGGTAATCTCGTCAGCATCAGACAAAGCCAAACTCTTTGCCAAGATCTTTGCAGCTAATTCTACCCTTTATGACAAAGGCCGTCAACCCCAAGTATTTCCTCGTGTATCTGAAAACATGCTATGCGACATACAAATATCTGTACGTAATGTTACCAAGTTAATCAAAAACCTTGATTCCAGTAAAGCAACTGGTCCTGACGGCATTCCAATTATAGTGCTTAAAAAACTTCAACCAGAACTAGCGCCCATACTTAGAAAGTTATTTAAGTGTTGTCTTAAGGAAAAATGCTTCCCAACACCTTGGAAAATCTCATCAGTATGCCCTGTAGTTAAGAATTCAGGTGATCGCTCATCTCCCTTTCAGTATAGATCAATAAGTCTCCTGTGCACCATAAGTAAGCTGCTGAAATTTGTGTTAAATAGAGAAGTAGCCAACCATCTCAGCAAAAACAACCTTCTTAGTGACGTGCAATATGGTTTCCGGTCTGCTAGATCTACAGCAGACGTGCTTACAGTTATATCTCATAGGATTAGTGAATCTCTCGATGGAAGCTTCCTCTCGAGGGCAATTTCTCTTGACATATCAAAGGACTACTTCACAAGATCTCCAACTATGGTATAGCTGCAAACGCTTTCTCAATTATTAAATCATTTCTGTCTGATAGGTTCATAAGAGTAGTGGTTGATGGGCAGAAATCAGAAGCTCTCAGTATTAATGCTAGTCCCTCAGGGGTCCATTTTGGGCCTAACTCTCTTCCTGACCTACATTAATGATCTTCCCAATCACATCCTTACATCATTCGTAGACATTTATGCTGACGACACTACAGTCTATGGTAGCACATCAAAGATCGTAAACAACCAAATTCTCTCATATTCTCTCTCCTCTGATCTTAAGCATGCAGTAGAATCGGGAAAGAGGTGGCTGGTTACTTTTAATGCATCTAAAACCAAGCTTCTATCTCTGCACCATCTACGCTCTGATGCCAATCTGGCATTGGTTGAAATGAATGGCTCTCGTCTTTGGAGAGGCTCCGTGTTTTGACAAGCTTCTGGGCTTGACATTTACTCCTGACCTGAAATGGAATGTGTATATCAAATCCATTGCCAAGGTCGCTGGAAAAATGATGGGATCCTTCTACCGCTCCAGTAGATATCTCACTCCTAATGCAATTCTCTATCTATATAAAAGCCAGGTACGGCCAACGTTGGAGTACTGCTGCCACATCTGGGCAGAAGTTGCTAGAAGCAGCTTATCCTGCCTTGATAGAGTTAAAAACAGACTTTGTAGCTTAGTGGGGTATGCCCTTTTCTCTTCCCTGCAACCTCTTCCCCACAGAAGAGACGTTGCGAGCCTGTTTCTGCTTTATTGTTATTTTCATGGCAAGTGCTTCAATCTATGGTCCCCCCCTCACCAAACTGTCACGAAAAACACTTGTCTAGCAAAAACCACTATCAATAATTTCCCACACTCTTTATCTGTGCCTAAACCTAAATGTAGATTCCATGAACAAAGCTTCTTTCTTAGAACTGCACGTCTGTGGAACTCTTTTCCGATTGCCTGCTTTCTAGCTGAACACAATTTGATTATCTTCAAGTCCAACGTAAACAAGTTCTTAATAAACCGTCCCAGTAAGTAATCCAATTTACAAAATTTCCACTACTTATGTTTACTACGCTATAATCACATTGACTAATGTATACCCATTAACCCTTATCCTCGAGTGGCCTCCGGGCCTTGATAAGTGGTGATTCTTGTGTGAAAAATAATGTATTGATTATATGAAATATGTTAAGGAAATAAGAAAAGCACTAGATAATTTTATTATATCTTTTTTATTCACTGAATCGATACTTTCGGTTATCCTGAGTTTTGTTTACTTTGGATTTTATGTAGTTTTTTCCTAGGACATTTTTTTCGTGCGATTGTCCATAGAAATTCTGTTTCCCTCTGCAAATATCATTTCATCTTTTATCAGTCTAATAAATCGTTCACGTAACTGGTTTTATTTCCAGTTGTTTCTCGTTTTTTGTTTCTTTTCTGTGTCGCTAAATTCCGATGTTGCTTTTGATGGCTCTCTGTATTTTGTGTAACGTGCATCCAGGAGATAAGCGCCCGCGTGTTTGCGTGTTGTGTGGGTACGTGGGAGAGACGGATGAGGGGAAAAAGACTTAACTCGAGACCAGCTCAGCGTTACCGACCAAAAATAGAAAAGAAAGACCAAGATGGCGACCGCCGTCTTTTGTAAAGTATGATGTCTCGCAAAGTCACACGAATTCTCGGAATATGCAAATTTAGCCGGCCTAGAACGACGATAAAAGCGGGTGAGGGGAAAGACGTGGGGAGTGACGATTGAGTTGGCTGGGGAATCGTGTGGCTGTTGCTTCTTGTGCCGTGTTGAGGATATCTTACCGTGTTAAAGAGAAAGTCGGGCGCCATCTTGAATTTTTCCTTACACTTTTTCCTTACAAGCTATTCCGGCCATTTGGCCTCTAGGACTATGACCGAGTCGAAATTTGACTTAAAGCTCATACCCGAGTTTGACGGGTCCACGTCCATCGTCGACTGGGTTGAAAGGGTCAAGCTGACGTGCGACCTTTGTGAGGTGAAAAGGGTACACACTGTAATTCCCCTGAGATTGGCTGGGGTGCCTTGAGTGTATATCAGCAACTCAGTGCTGCCGAAAAGGGAGATGTCACCGCAATTAAAGCTGCGCTGTACAAGGCATTTGCCATGGATCCTTGTACAGCCTATGAAAAATTTGCTTCCCGAAAACTTCTACCGGAGGAAAGCGTGGACGTTTTCTTCGCTGAGTTAAAGAAACTCGCAGTTCTGTTCGGTGGAGGGGTGTCGGAGCGGACGCTCGCATACGCGTTTGTGGTGGGCCTTCCCACTCGGGTGAAGCAGCTACTGAGAGCCTCAATCAGCGTTTCAACAACGACCATGGAACACTTGATGGAACGTGCTCGAGCCATCATCAAAGATGAGGAGGACCTGGGGGAACCAGTTGTGATGGCGACACAGACAGGCCAGATTGGCGCTCGGGAGATTCCGAATCAGAACCCTGCAAGCAATGGGAAATGTTTTTGCTGCGGCCGACGCGGACATTTTGCAAGGAATTGCACCAACAGGGGGCGTGTGTGCTGTTTTAAGTGTGGCGGTTTGGGGCATCTAGCCCAAAACTGTGCGGGAAACGTATCAGGGGAGAGGACGTCAGCGCCGCCCTGCTCCTCGAGCAAAATTTGAACAAGGCGCAACCAGTAATAACCGTCTACGTAAACAGGATACCCTGCTCAGCACTTCTCGACTCAGGCTGTTCGCATACTATAGTGAGCACCAGCAAGTTGGACTAAGAGGAAGATCAAAGTCACCACGATAGGAGGCGAGACCCAGACATGCTGTGGAGCTGGAACTGTCAGGATCTGTCCGGACACCAGTGCAGCCACTAAGATCAATGTGCTCGTGACCCAAGGAAATCTCCTGGGGTTTGACCTGTTGCTCGGATACGATGCCATCAAGGCGCTGGGGGGAGTCGCAATTCATCGGGATGGAAAGGTGCGATTCTTAGAGGCCCCAGTGTGTGCAGCGCTCCATATCGATCGGCCGGATTTTACAGTGGACTACGACTCGCGCAAGAGGGCCTGGATTGCATCTTGGAAGTGGACCGAGGGAATGGCACCGACTAAACTCAAGAATGGGGTTGCAGAGTACCCTATACCCAGTGAGGCCCGAGCAGAATACGAAAGGGAACTAAAGGCGTGGATCCAAGATGGCTGGTTAATCCCCTACCCTGAGGACAAGCTTGGGCCTCCGAAGGGTCTAATACCCTTGATGGCAGTAGTCCAGCATAACAAGTCGAAAGTACGGCCCGTGCTGGACTATAGGGAGCTTAACAAGCATATTGAAGCCTACACTGCCGATGCTGACGTATGCGCCAGTAAGTTGAGGGAATGGCGTCAGAAAGGCACTAATGTCTCAATATTGGATTTGCGAAAAGCCTATTTACAGGTGCGAGTTGATGAGACGTTGTGGCCGTTCCAGACAGTTTGGTTCCAGGGGCACAGGTACTGCCTTACACGCCTTTGCTTTGGCCTAAATGTGGCACCACAGATCATGAAAACTATTGTCAACACAGTATTGTCCCAAGAAAAGCCCATGAGGGACTCAACGTCAGCTTACATTGATGATGTGTACGTCAATGAAGATGTACAGTCTGCGTCGTGTGTCAAAGAAAAGTTGGCTCAGTTTGGTCTGGAATGCAAGAATCCCGAACGTTTAAGGGAAGGAGCACGTGTATTGGGATTGGATGTTTATGAAGAAGATGGCACCCTACAATGGAGGCGTGGCAGTGAAATTCCAAGCATCCCCAACCTCGTTACAAGGCGGACCGTTTTTTCTTGGTGTGGAAAACTTGTTGGTCACTTACCGGTCTGTGGCTGGCTCCGCGCAGCTGTTGGTGTGATTAAACGCAGAGCAAATTTAACAACCACAGGTTGGGATGACATATCCGATGATGTTCTACTAACTCTGATGATTAAAGAGACACTGGAGAGAGTGAACAAGAAGGACCCTGCCTGTGGGCGGTGGTGTGTTAACGGAGACAACGTAGGTGTTTGGGTTGATGCCAGTTCTTTGGCGTTGGGAGTATCGTTGGAGCAAGGAGGAAACGTGTCCGAGGATGCGTGTTGGCTGCGGCCCGTAACAGATTCTCAGCATATCAACCTGGCAGAGCTGGACGCTGTTGTAAAGGGGGTAAATCTGGCCCTGCAGTGGCAGTCTAAGAAGTTGACCTTGTACACAGATTCTCTCTGTGTCTACCACTGGGTGTCTGACACACTTTCAGGACGGACACGAATCCGTACCAAGGCAGCAAGCGAAATGTTAATACGGAGAAGGCTAGACACGCTAAAAATCCTGGTATCTGAGTATGGGCTATCACTGAGCGTCACTCTGGTGCCATCACATTGTAATCGTGCTGACCAACTGACCCGTGTACCTCACAAATGGTATGAAGCCGCGAAGATGGGAATGGAAATTACTGCTCGATCTTGTGCAGTTGCAATCGACCCATGTCAAATACAAAAAATTCATGCACAGAGCGGACATCCGGGTATCAAGAGGACCCTTTATTTTGTGAGGCGTGCATACCCAGCAGTGACCAAGATGGATGTCAGACAGATCGTCAGAAATTGTGAGGCTTGCCAGTCTATTGATCCTGCACCAGAGCGATGGCAGAAGGGTCGCTTGGAAGTTGAGAGTGTGTGGCAGTGGCTGGCCATGGATATTACCCATTACAGTGGCAAGCCCTTTCTAACTCTCATTGATTGCGGGCCTACAAGATTTGCGGTGTGGCGGCAGATGACCAGACAGGATTCAGCAAATGTTGTTCGCCACCTATCATCCATTTTTTTGGAGCGAGGTGCGCCGGAAGAGCTCCTGACTGACAATGATGCAGCGTTTTGTAGCCAGCAAGTCCGGCAGTTGTTAGATGAGTGGGGCGTCCGACTACGGTTGCGATGTGCGCATGTGCCGTCAGGAAATGGCATTGCTGAAAGAAGCCATCGCAGCATCAAGAGAATTGCTGCCAGGAAGCGATGTACTATTGCGGAAGCAACATATTGGTACAACATTACGCCAAAGGACGGGACGCCCCCTTCAACCGCACCTGCGAATGCTATTTACACGTACCGAGTCGGAGTGAAGGGAATCAACACTACGCAGCCAACCGACAAGGGAACATATAACAGATATGAAGTGGGAGATCCAGTGTGGGTGCGGCCTCCAGGAAATCGATGCACCGACAAGTTTAAGCGAGGACACATATCTGGAGTGATTAGCCAGCAGTCTGTTTTGGTCGATGGAACCCCACGACATGTGCGAGATCTTCGCCCAGCTACCGAGATGCGTCATACAACTACAGAAGAAAGCAGTGAAGCGTCTAGCGATGAGCTGCCGATGCACGGATTCAGTGAGCCCCTTCCAGAGACTGATAGCTATACTTCATCTGATGAGGCGGAACCAGATCCAGAGCCCGAATCTGAAACAGTGAATGTACCTCTTCGCAGAAGCACACGCACTAAAAGGCCCCCCCCCCCAGTGCTCTCTATGTGATCATCAGATCAGGGGGGAGTGTAACGTGCATCCAGGAGATAAGCGCCCGCGTGTTTTCGTGTTGTGTGGGTACGTGGGAGAGACGGATGAGGGGAAAAAGACTTACCTCGAGACCAGCTCAGCGTTACCGACCAAAAATAGAAAAGAAAGACCAAGATGGCGACCGCCGTCTTTTGTAAAGTATGATGTCTCGCAAAGTCACACGAATTCTCGGAATATGCAAATTTAGCCGGCCTAGAACGACGATAAAAGCGGGTGAGGGGAAAGACGTGGGGAGTGACGATTGAGTTGGCTGGGGAATCGTGTGGCTGTTGCTTTTTGTGCCATGTTGAGGATATCTTACCGTGTTAAAGAGAGAGTCGGGCGCCATCTTGAATTTTTCCTTACACTTTTTCCTTACATTTTGTGTCATATATTCTTCTAGTTCTTTTATCACATTTTCCATATAGTCATTTCCACTCTTTCTTTCCTCCATTGAGTCAATCATTCTTCGGGTAGATTGCGTTCTACGATAGAATCCCGGTTACTATTTATCTATTATTTGACACATTTTTAAAATTGTATATAAAACGTAATCTCGGTATGTGTGTGCATTTGTGTAACTTTACAAAATATGATGACTTTTTTTGGAGAATCAAGATTAACCAGTTCTTTTCTTTTTTAAATAATTGGTTAAAACTAAAGATTCGCTTTTAATGGTCCGGTATTGCTTTAGAAAATAAATGCGTTTATCTTTCTGTAAAATAAGTTAGTTTGAATAATTAATCATAGATTTAGTGAAAAGGGAACAATCATAAGATGGATGTTGAGCAAAGAAAACTGACCAGGTGCTTATTGTGTCTACTTTTTCATCGATTCTGCTATCTATGCGTGGTAAACAGTCATGCTTATTTTTTAACCTGCACGTTAACATTGGTAGAGCGACCAAGACAGAGAGAGAGAGAGAGAGAGGAGGAGAGAGGAGAGAGAGAGAGTCTGTGCATATATATGTTAAGAAGAGGTTAATCGATAGTAGTTGTCTTGTCAAATTGACAAATAGGAAGAAATTTGCACATTCACACATGCATACGTACACACACGCATACGTACACACACGCATACGTGTACACACGCATACGTACACACACGCATACGTGCAACCAGGCATACTTACACACACACATGCGTGCAAACACGCATATGTGAATGCACACACACATGCATGATGACGAGGACGTTCACCGATTCTTATTACCTTCTCATCCCCGCACGCATTCCAAGAAGACACTGCACTTTCACTAAATTTCTAGTTTTTTACTTTAAAATGAAGAAGTAGGCAAAAACGTGGTTATCATCGGATAATAGCAAGACCGTCTTAAAAGACAAGATGGCCGGTGGGCAAAAATAATTTAATCTGCTGACGTCATCACGGATAGTCCCTTATTTGGTTGCTTGACACCGGTAGTCACCGGTAGTCACTCGTGAATATCGTAACGTCTTGAAGTCAGTGTAATATTTCTTTTTTTATTAAAATGCCTTCACGGTGCATCGTTCCAAATTGCCGAGGAAATTATCGTAAAGGACCATATATATAACCTTAAATATTTTGGCTGATCAACATCTTTTATTTAATGTTGACTCTTGTGATGAGGGTCACCCTATACAACAAATTGAAAAAATGCTCATATGGAGTTCTTCGAATTCCCTCATAAATATTTTTTGTCGCAAGGAGAATAAAAAAAAATTTCAGAAAAATTCAAACTTTTAATTAAATTCCACAACGGATTTTTATAATGTCTGATGTATTTAATATTTGAAATATTTCTGCATTAGTAACTTTGTTTATACTAACATTATTTGTTTGATTTTAATTTTAACTTATCGTTTGTTCTTCAGTTAAACTAATTTATTGTTCGTTTTTCAGTTAAACTAATTTATGGTTCGTTTTTCAGTTAAACTAATTCATCGTTCGTTTTTCAATTAAACTAATTCATCGTTCGTTTTTCAGTTAAACTAATTCATCGTTCGTTTTTCAGTTTTGATTTTAAAAAATATTGTTCATATGATTTTAAAAAATATTCATTTCGATTTTTAAAAAAATTCATTTCGATTTAAAAAAATTCATTTCGATTTTTAAAAATATTGCTTTTGATTTTGAAAAAATATTGTGGTTCATTTGCATTTAAAAATATTATGGTTCATTTTGATTTAAAAAATGTTCATTTTGATTAAAAAAAATGTTCATTTTGATTAAAAATATTCATTTTGATTTTAAAAAAATATTCATTTTGATTTTTAAAAAAATTCATTTTGATTTAAAAAAATATTGTTCATTTTGATTTTAAAAATATTGTTCATTTTGATTAAAAAATAGTTTAATTTTAATATTTGTTTATTGTCTTAACTCATATCAAATGTTTTGCTTGTGTTCTGCTTCAAATATTCATAATCTTACGTGCATAATTTTCATTTAATTATATTAAATAAACTTCAAGTTTACTACAAATCAAATCGTGTTCCTTCACTTTTTTAAAATGTAATTTATAAGTAATTAAAGAACGCATTCTAATCTTTAAAATCTATAATACAACGAAATATTCAATTGCTTATAATACTTAAACAAACAACTCGTGTTTTTTTATTATTATTTTATTTTATAATTTTTTTATTATTAATATTAGATGAGTTTCAGTATAAATCATCGTGTTCTTTCTTTATTTCTTTATTTTAATCCAATTTTGAAGTTTTGTAACGCTGTCTGTAAAAATTACTGTTCATTATTGACAGTCTAAGAGTTCCACATATTTTGCTTGTTGGGACCTCGGCGATGACGTCATTTTTTCAGCTGGCCGGCCATCTTTATAACGAAGGCCACGATAATAGACACGAGCGAAGAGTCACGGCATAATAAACCCCCAAACTCTAAATAAATATCATCCCAGTAATTTGCGCGATAGGTTTATGTCAGTCTGTTGTATAATACGCATCTTTGTTCTGATCAATAAATAACTAGTCACTCATTAACACGTAATTATCGAAAGAAAAATAAGACAAAATGAAAACAAAAATTCTTACGAAAAGAAAATCAGAAGAAAAGAAATAATGTAAATATTAGAATTAAATTGCGTTGGTTCACATGAGGCGAAACATTTTCGAATCACAAATATAACAATTTTAAAGTTATTTTTTGAAGGAGAATTGTTTAATTTCTCACACGCACGCGCACGCGCGTGCACACACACACACACACACACACACACACACACACACACACACACACACACACACACACCGAGATATGCATTTATACATTCAATTATGAAGAAACGCTTTTAAGAAACAAAAATATCCACATTTGAATAACACAATAATTGCAAATAAAAACGTTGAGACATAAATATTTGTAAAACATTTCAATGATTTTGTGCTTTACAGTTTGCCATTGTGTTTTCACAATGAAAACTTCACAAAAATTATCAATGTCATAAACCAAAAGTATATAAAATATATAAGAATGATAAAATATACTTATAAAACAGAGTTAATGGATTGATTAGTGATAATCCTTACGAGGGTCTTCATTAAATTCATTCGATTTTATATTTCAAATCCTCAACACAGTGACAGTTGATCTACTCGGAAATGCGATTTTACACCTGAAAAGAGGAAACTGTTCTGTTTATTGGGAGTGGCTTTGAATTGTTCTGCCAACAAGTAAAGAGTTTAGAAGAGACTTCCACCTTCACATATATTGTAGGCCGATAAAATGTAAAGCTTTCCCTGGAGTCTGAGTGACATCAAGTCTACTCAGATAACACAGTATTCTCCATTTCATTTCAATATTACTATAACTCACTTGATAATTTTGTACTGGCTGTTGTTCATTTCATGTTGATAAGATAAATGAGATTATGTGAAATGGAAAAGTTGTATAACTTCATTAAATATGACCACCTGCTTCCTTTATCATTTCACACATTCTCGCCTTTTTGTCTTCATAACTTTTCGTTCCTTTCACAGATACGCTCAACTCATTATCCATTTAGGTTTTGCTGTTCCACTTCTCGCTCTTTCCCTCTATTTATTTTTTATTCTCATTTCTAATCTAATTTATGTTCAGATTTACATTTTTCAAATCTTTTTTTATTTTTCTCTATCAACACTTTCTGCTTTTATTTCTAATACATTTATTCTTTTTCCGCAAAAGATTCAATTCTGTGTAAATGGAATTGTTGCCTATTCATATTTACAATATTATATTATTAGGACCGAAATAGATATAACTTTTAAGCATAAAATTATAGTTACACACAAACACGCGTGTGTGTGTGTGTGTGTGTGTGTGTTTGAAGCTGACAAAAATATATTATTTCATTCAGAATTAGGCATCAATGTGAGAATATGTAATTATATTTATAAATTAAAACAAAAACAATGAAGCAAAGTTTTAGAAAAATGTATACTTATCTTACCTGCAATCTGTTTAATATTTCGAACTGCTAACATTTTACTAATAAATATCAGCACTTAAAGTTATTTTTTATATTTATTGCTGTGATAATGAAGGAATAATAACTTGGTCGTCGTACACAACTAATTCATCAAGAATTTAATACACTTCCGCGATTTGCCAGTGTTTTTTTTTTCTTTTTGTTTTTATGCTTGTTTTTAAATGCTGTTAAGTGCCCTTTTTATTTCTTAGAATGTTACCAAAAACTTCCTAATGGCGTTACACGATGTAGTTTCTACTTCTATTACAAATTGTAAGGAGACAATCACCGTGTGTTCAATTATATTTTCATTATATTTTAGCTAAGTCTGTCAGTGTGACTTTTTTGATGATGAAAGATACTTACCTTTATAATTTGTAAACCGACTTAATCGGATTCGACCTTAGAATTCACTCTCATCCGTTCGTCCGTTCGTTCCCAAAATTCTCATCCACTACTCATTACATTTTTCAGAAACTTTGCATAAAGTTATAATTACCAAAAGGAGGAAATGTAATATTCTTGGATATTTTGTAAAAATTCTGGGTCAAAGATTGCTCAAAATTGCCACAAATAGCACTTTCCAGGGCATAATAATCTCTTCTGATCGTTAGATTTTGCTGAAAATTAGATTTTGTTGGAAATTAGATTTTGCTGAAAATTAGATTTTGCTGAAAATTATCCAAAAGTAAGATCACATGGATATACATCTGAAAACGTAATATTTGATCCTGGGAAAATTCTGGGGCTTGAGCTCCAGGGTGTTTTAGGGGTGAAAAACACACCTTTTAGGAGTAATTTATATTTTTCTCCTAAAATTCAAGGCAACAATTGGGGACTATATAGTTTTTGATTCATTGTAATTGAAAATAGTTGTTATCTGTCACTGTAGTCTATTTGCGGTATGTGTTGACAATCTTTTTGTCTGTAATAATTCGTTAGCACTAGTTTATGACCCGTTTGCAACACAAAACGTCTTCTGTGAACAAATCGATGGAATTTAGTGACTGCAAAAATAATACATGTGGCCGATAGGTTTAAGTGATCCGTCTTCAATTTTGTGTAAAATGCCAGCTTCAACTACAATGATTTGGAAATCTGGTTTGTAGTACATCAACATAAGTTTAATGTGAGAATGTATTTTATTTTTTCAAATTTTCTAGAATTGTGTCATCCAGAGTCAATCTCTTTCTTTGATTGATAGTTTATTAAGAATTGTGCAAATTGGACATGCTTGAATAAACACATAATAATTTGCTAACTAAAGAAAACTTTGGTGATAACGATACGTTTTCCCAAATCGCCATATTTTATCTTGTACTTGCTCGCGCTGGGTTTGTCTATAATTTGACCAAGATATTTTATTTTTTCATAAAAATCCTATTTTCCTGCTACAATTTTAATCCATAGTCTTGATTCATTTAAATATTTCGTAGTTATTTGAATTTTGTTGCTCGGTGGTTGATCACTAGAATGTCATCTGGATATATTGTCGCAAATTTTAATCCGCTAAGCAATTACTTGTTGGAAAATGATTAGGGCAACTTTTAACCCAAATCGTAAATATTCGAATTTGTAAAAGGTTCTATGAGGTAGTTTGAGTACTCTACCTTCATAAGTATTTGTAGATAAGCATCATTTTATATCAACTTTTGCAAAGAAATTCTTTTGTTAAATTTAGCGAACTTCTGGACTACATGGTTCAATCCTGTGGGGAATTCCGCGGGCCACTTTACTTTTTACGTAGACAGTAGACGAAGAAGCCCACATACTGTATTTTACTTTCGGTCATTTGTTCGAATCTACGTTATTTCTTTCTTTTTTTTTTTTTTTTTTTTGATAAAATGAAATTGGTGAATTAATTTTCTGATATGTGATGTTTGACTTGCAAAATGTCTCTTGTAAAGAACTCTTCTGATTGCAGCGTCCGTATCAGAAGTTGGACATTTATCATTTTTAGCACTGAATTCTGACACTTAGAAATTATTGCAATATTTGTTAAGTACACTAGTAAAAATAGTGTAGTCTTCGAATTTTTCTTATGAGAAAATAAATGTTGTGTTAAGCTTCAAATGGATATACTTTAATAAATCTACATTTCTAGGAAACGCATGTGAATTATGAAAGCAAAAATAGATTCAGTAACTATTAGCTACAAATAGAGATGGTCGAAACTAACCCCAGTACTATCCTTCCTAGATACTGGACTATCTATAACTTATTTTCTCTCCTGGTTAGTTTGTCTAAAAGAAATTTGCATTGCACAAATGATTTGAGCGCTACAAGGATTTAGTAAAAAAAATTCACGCGTATCTTAACGTCCAATGCTTTGCACACACAAATATCATGTGTTCTTAAAACTCTTTATCACCCATCTAAATAAGTTGAATCCGCATATATTTAATCGACACTGATAATTTTGCATCATGTGTGTCATCCTCTTTGGTAATAGTGCTATATATCTACATTCACTTTGTTATGTATTTTATAAAGTTTACTTTGCTGGATTACGAACACAAGTTTCTATTTTACACAGTGGCGGGATACACATGCTAATTCGATTGTAGTAGCGTGCAAATGATTTCCACGAGATCAGATAGAATTCGAACCGGCGATATCTACTTCATATTGTAAATTCGCAATAATCCAAACTTACTAGAATGATTTACTATTTATTATATCAAAAAATATATTTATATACAAAGTATTGCTTATTAACGTATTAAAGAAAATAAAATCAAGTAGAACATTTCCCTAAACCTTATTTTTCGTACAAAATTTTCTATTCTAATTCAACACATTCAAAAACAAAATCTACGACATCGAAAATCAGCAAAATTTATGCAAATAAAAGCGAACATATCAGCAAAATTCATACAAATAAAATAAAACTAAATTTTCGAATATCAATAGAAATATTGTGTCCCCTTTCGACCGTGATAGAAATAGATAACTTTTCATTCTCCATTTTCTCCAGAAAATATTTTTATGAGCAATAAAACAAAGTTATTTCTCTTTTCTTTTGTAAATTGCAAACTTCAAACATATTTTGTATGTAATTGGATATCAAACAACACATGCGTCAAATTGCGGCATTTTGAATCATGATTTGTTCTGGCTACAACAATCGTGTATCGTGCCTTTTTTTGCGTCATCTTTTTCATTATAAATTGCTTAAGTCAACTATGAAGGGAATATATTTCATGATAAACATTTTAGAAAAAAGATCATTTTAATTTTCTCGAACATGCTAAAGTTTACTTCTTAAATTGTCATTTTTACATAATATCGCGGCAGACATCTTATTCTAATCTCATTTTCTCGTTTTTCTTTGAAAACTTTGTGGGGAAAACATCGAACAATTCGTGATTTATGTGTTGTTCACGTTTTATTCTGAATTATTCAAATTTTAGATTTTACCTAAAGATAAAAATGTGTGGATTAGTTCCCTTCTATTTTTCATTATTTATTTTTATTTCATTGAATTATATATATATATATATATATATATATATATATATATATATATATATATATATATATATATATATATATATATATATATTTATTTATTTATTTTTCATATTAAAATGCGACTTAATATGCCAGTTTTCGGAAAAGGTGAAATTCACGTATTAAACATTTCGCCTCAAACCGCATCAGAATGCGGCAAATACGCTATCATTTTATAATGTTTGTGAAGTTGCTACGCTAACCAAATTGATAAAAAAACAACACATAAATAAACAAAGGAAGAAATAAATATGGTTGAAAAGAATCGCTCTCACCGCTTATGTGTATGATGGTACAGGAAGCCCGGTTTGTACTTATTTGCATTAGTTTACGCCCCCGCGGATTTTTTTGTGTGGGCAGTATTGTTTCATTTGCTTCGGTCGGTGAGAGAGATTTCGTGTTGTTCATATCAGAAAGAGGATGTAGAAGGGAAATACTCAGTATCGCGAATCGAGGACAGTAAGAAGAAAGAACTGACAATAGAACATTCAAACTATCTCGGCGTTATGACTGAAGGAAGGTTCAACCTAAAATTAGTACAGGAATATGACGGCGCAACATCTATTGTAAACTGGTTAGAGAGAGTAGACATTATCTGCAAGCTCTCGGGAGTTGACAGAGTTGAACAGGTCATCCCCTTGTGACTAGTTGGAAGAGTTTTCGACGTCTACCAACAGCTGTCAGATGCAGAGAAGAATAATGTAACACGGGTGAAAGATGCACTGCGCAAGGCCTTTGCGTTTGACCCATGTGAAGCAAACAAGCAGTTTTAAAGACGCACCTTACACTCGGACGAATCGGTAGATGAGTTCTATGCTGCGTTAACAAAGCTCGCCAGCCTGTTCGGAGGAGTCCTTAGCCAGACGCTGAAGTAGCATTCATGGCTGGACTGCCTGCCCATGGCCAGGACTTGCTACGTGCATCTGCTGATATTAACCAGATCCCAACAGAAAGTATGCTCAGCAGTGTTTCAATTGCTTTGGAGCCAACCATCTTGCTAAGCACTGCCAGCTCGAACGATCAAGGCAGCGCTGTACACCATGCATTCGATGCTACTGATGCCAGAAAGAGGGACACCTCGCATCAAAATGTCCGAAAAATGGAAACAGGGGTGAGATGTGAGCGCCACTCTCATCCCGAGTAGGATGAGAAACGACGTGCGTGTCAATGGAGTGATTCGGAATGCATTGATTGACTCTGGGTGCACCCGATCTCTAGTAAGGAGTTTGTGTTCTACGGAATGGACACAAGACAGAGGTACTGGCTGTTGATGGAAAGAGTATGACCAACAAAGAAGCGACCAAGGTCAGTTTGAAGGTGGATAAAAGGGTCCCCGTTGTGGTGGAGATGTTGGCCATGGATGGAGATCTATTGGGATTCGATCTCTTGCTCGGAATTGATGTCATCTGCCTGTTGGGTGGTGTTCATATAAATGAACACAGTGAGGCCAATTTCCCGAAGGCACTGCTGTTGCAATGAAAATAGAACGACTTGACTTTGATGTTATATTCGACCCGATTAGATAGACTGCAACCTGGAACTGGTCGAGTGGACAGCACAACAGTTTATCAATCAGACATCTGAATACACCATGCCCAAGCACATTCGAAAGGACTATGACTGGGAATTGCAAATTTGGATTCGCAATGGGTGGCTGATACCATATCTGGAGAAAGAGCTTGGTCCTCTCAAGGGATTAATCCCACTAATGGCGATTGTTCAGCATAATGAGGGAAAATAGTGGCCTGTTATGGATTACCGCAAACTAAATGACCATGTGGATATATACACGGCACGTGCAGATGTGTGTTTGCAAAAGCTGAGAGACTGGCGGGAGAAGGAGTCCGACGTGTCAGTGTTGGACTTGAGAAAGGCCTACCTTCAGGTGCATGTGTACCGTTCTTTATGGCAGTTCCAAACCGTGGTCGTAAAGGGGGAGAGATACTGCCTCACTAGGATGACAATTGGGCTTAAGGTAGCGTCATCCATTATGCAGCCAATTGTGGAGGCTGTAACTGTTTAAGAAGCAACATCAGCATATATAGATGATGTATGCATCAACAACAGCGTGGCGTCTGCGGAATTTTCTTCAGTTTGGACTGGAAAGCAAGGAACCAAAGAAGATGGCGCATGAGTGCTTGGATTGGACGTCTGGGAAGAGCGTGGAACTCTGCAATGGAAGCGTGGCAGTATGATTCCAGATGTTCCAGAGATTGTCATAATATCTGGGACACCTGGAATCATACTGCCACGCTTTGTCGAGCCATTTTCTCATTGTGCGATAAACTGATCGAGCATATGCCAGTGTGTGGGTCGCTATGAGCAGCAACAAGAATCATAAAGCGATGGGGCAACACCGTGACCCAAAGATGAGACGACACCACAGAGGATGTTCCACTTCAATAAATACGCCAGGAAACAATAGCCAGTGTGAAGCAGAGCGATCCCTCACAGGGTCTATGGTGTGTAAACGGACAAGACGTCAATGTATAGGTAGACACAAGTTCCCAGGCAACTGGCGTGCTCCTGAAACGTGATACTATTGTCTTTGAAGATGCATGTTGGCTGCGATCCACGAACGACGTGCAGCATATTAACTTGGCTGAACTGGATGCAGCGTTGAAGGGCATTAACTTTGCGTTACACTGGAAGTGCAAGTTTATACACTTAAAAACGGACTCGGTAAGTGTGTATCACTGGTTAGTGGACACACTCACTGGAAAAACTAGAGTACACACAAAGGTTATTAGCGAAATGTTACTCTGACAACGATTGGATACAATAAAATTACTGGTAGAAGAATATGGACTTTCAATAGACTTTGCTCTGGTCCTGTCGAGTCAGACCCCATGACACGTGTTCCACAAAGATGGCTCAATAGGATGAAATCCGCGATGGAGCCTGAGCCTCTGTCCTGTGCTGCAAAGAGTAACACAATGACTAATAGTCAGATCATGGAACTGCATAAGAGTAGTGGACATCCAGGTATCCAACGCACAGCATATTTCGTTTGACGGGTTTGCCTAACAATTACCAAAGCTGATGTGAGGTCAGCTATCAGAGAATGTGAGGAATGTCGGACGATTGATCCATTTCCAGTTAATTGGACACCAGGAAAATTGACGGTACAAGCTAATTGGCAAAGGATGGGGATAGATATAACGCACTTTAACGCCAAACATTTCCTGATGCTCACCGATTGCGGTCCAACACGTTTTACTATTTGGCAGATGTTGTCGCAGCAGGACTCCAGACACATCATTCAGCATCTTGAGTCAATATTCTTTTAGCGTGGCCCACTGCAGAAACTGCTTACTGATAACGACACTGCATTTACCAGTAAGGAATTCAAGGAGTTTTTCACTGGTTGGGGAGTACGCCTTCAGTTTTGGTGTGCATATGTGCCAGCAGACAATGGCATTGCAGAACACTGTTACCACAGTATTAAGCAGATTGCAGCCAGAAAGAGATGCACTGTTCAGGAAGCAGTGTATTGGTACAATGTCACGCCCAAGAACGATACATAATCGTTGACTGCACCTGCCAATGGGATCTATAGATATGAAGTTAGGGTGAAGAACATCAACCCAGTGCCCATATTACCAGCTTCCGCACAAACCCAATACCATCTGGTATGGGTAAAACCGCCAGGTTATCGATGCACATCCAAGTTCCAAGAAGGAACAGTAATGGAAGTGATCAGCCTGCAAGCCATTGGTGTTGATGGTGCCCCGCACCATGTGAAGGATATACGACTCCAGACATATACCATCCCCTCTGGTATGCAGATTATGAGATTTCAGATGACACTGCATGTATTACACTGCTTGGCCGACAACCAACCCAAGATGGAGGACCCTCTGAAAACCGGTCAGATGCCATTCCATATTGCAAAGGAGATACTTCAGATGATATTGAGTGTATGACACTGCCTCGCCCACAGACAACACAGAATAGAGAGACCCAAGAACCCCCTTGCAGCAAAGTACATGCCGAAAATTACCAGCACGACCTTGCACATGCTGTGATCAGGAACCAGGAAGGAGTGTAGACACTGTATGATGAGCCAAACGCTATCACATCTATGCACAAATGACACTGCGCCTACATGATGGTACAGGAAATCCGGTTTGTACTCATTTGTATTAGTTTGCACTCTTGCGGATATAAAAGATGTCGGATTTTTTTGTGTGGGCTGTATTTTTTCATTTGCTTCAGTCGGTGAGAGAGATTTCATGTTGTTCGTTTCAGAAAGAGGGTGAAGAGGGGAAATACTCAGTATCGTGAATTGAGGTCAGGAAGAAAGGGATAGTAAGAAGAACTGAAAATAGAACATTCTGCTTTATTATGCCAAGAATGCAATTCGAAAGCGTCAATTATTATAAAATTGAAATACCAAATGATTCTCTGTTTTGAAGGTATTACGATTAACATGCAATCAACTTGAAACGTTTATATATTAGTTATGTGTAATATCGTGGCAGAAAATTATGACCTTCACCTTCACCGAGGTGCACGACTTATATGATCTTCACCGAGATGCGCAACTTGACACACAAAAAAAACAGCCTCTTAATCACCTGCTAACGCACGCGTCACTGTAACGTCCAATGACAACAACAACCTTCTCACTCGACCTGCCTTTTATACCACTATCTCAATCCCTTCTCCTGCGCATGCGCCTGTAGATTCCTGACAACCTCGAGACTTCCGCTTATAAAAACCCAAGTTTTGTTGTCGCGCATGCCTATACAAGGCACAAACACGAGGGCGTTTGTTTTGTTGGTAAGTACTACAAAAATTGCAAAATAACTGCGGAATTATAGGGTTCCTTCAGTCTTTGACAGACTATGGATACCCACAAAGGAATGCCTGCACATGAAATTTTTGTGGCAGGAGGTGCGCAATCTCTAGCCACACCTCTCCTGAGTCAACATTGTTAAATACTAGTGGCGATTGGAGTGTATACACAGGATGACTGGAAACAAATGCCGAGATAAGCGGAGAGCACATACAGCACCTAGAATTCCCAAATGGTCACCCATCTGGTACTAATCAGGCTCAGCGTTGCTTAACTTCGGTGATCTGATGAGAACCACTGTGTCAATGCCATTATGCCTTACAACTGCAGAATTAAAAATAACAGAACATTTTCGCGAGAAACAAAGTGTGTTTATTTTTATAACAACTGCTGAAAGGTGAAAGAGCCAAATATTCTAAAGATTAAGAAATGATAAAACCGACTAGTTTCATATACAAGATAAAAATAGAAGAAATAAAGTTATTATAACATCAAATAATTCCCAAAATGTCATAATATTTTCGTCCATACAAAAGCATTAATAGCAACTAATTTTCACTCGCATTTTCTCTATTTCTTTTTGCTTTCTTTTATTTTATGACATTTTTCCACTTTTCAAATCCTCACACATAACCAAGCATAAGAATCCGAATTAAAACTTTCTTTCTATTCATACAATGATTCAATTTATAAGTTTGCAAACAAAAATAAAGATACCTGTAGTTTTGCATGTAGCAGCGGCCCTGCTGTTTTAACAGCATCGACAACCAGAGCTTTCCAACTTGTAGAAGCATTAGTAATCTCGGGCAGACAAGTAAAGACGCTAGTTTCTCGTTGCTTTCCTCTTGATTCGGAGATGTACGTCTCGGCGCGGTATATAAAGAGTTTAGCCTTCCCAAATAGTCACCCATCTGGTACTGGCCAGATTCATCGTTGCTTAACTTCGGTGATCTGGCAGGAACTGGTGTATCAACATGATTGTGCTGTATTAATTTTGCAATGGGGCAAATACGTTGTATAAATGCCAAGAGTTATTTTATTCTGGCATCAGAGCCACCAAGCGGTAGGTAGTATATTCTTACCTAGTCACACTAATGAGTTTTATTAAGTGTATGTGGGTAAATTAATAAAATATTTGTTATAAAAATATATAGTTACTCGTATTTCATTCACAATAAAATAATAAAACTATGTTGCATAATTCATCCAAAAAGTATGAACACTTTATAGAATCTGAAATAGGCACATTCATTTACATTTCATTTATGGTTATCCTAGTAGTTGATGAAGCAGTGACGTTGAATAGAAGTTAAAGCTCATTTTAGTTCGACGTTCAAACCCGGCGACGGGTGCTGTAGCCTTAGCATTGATATCGTATTAAGACGAAAAATATATGTGGATAAATCAATAATATATATATATATTCAGCTCTAATCTGAGAACTAATATTCCCAAAGGAGTTTTCAACATTGTTGAAAGATCATTTAAGTACACTTTGGTTAATAAAAACTCCATCAAGATATCATACGCTACAATGCCTTATTTAATCCAGACAATTATAGCATCTAATAACAAGAAAATTAAAGGTGCCCAGACAATCCCTTTTCCCTTAGCCAAGAAAACCTAACGTAATTGCCAAAAAAAAAAAGAATTAATGCTCTTTTGACAATAATTGTATATACAAGAATATGATTTTTTCATATACTGTAACCCAGATACCATCTAAATCCCTCAAAATTAACACTACTAATATTTCCCAACTGCCAATCTCCCAACAATCAAATAACAATGAACTTCAACGTCCTTTTCTACCTATAAACTTGCTAAATAACAACACTAACTATATAAATAGAGATAGTTCTTTGCCAGACAACTCCCATGAGAATACTACTGACAACCAAATCCACAACAATAACCCGAATAATTCATCCAGTTTTTACCCTAACCATAATAACTATAGAATACTCAACAGTCAACACCAGTAACAGTAACCAGATTGTATTCAAAACACACACACATACATCGGATCCACTTCGACTTTAATAAAGCTGAGAATCTCTAATCACATATCATGATTTAATAATAAAAACCTAAATAGTAACCAGGGAACCCCTCTAGCTACTCTTATAAAAAAACTTAGCTCTAATATTATTCGCTTCTCAATTAATTGAGATATCATCTGTAAATCCAAATCATATATGCCTGGCTCCAAATTTTGTAACCTCTGCTTATCTGAGGCAGTTAGAATAATAACTTCTCATCAATGCAAGAATGTAATCAATACAAAGATTGAGCTAATTTTCCAATGCAAACATAAAATTATTGCAATTTTGAAATCACTTAGCCACCACTAAAACTTTAACTGCCTAATAAATCATTTTTGTTCATTCAATTATCAATATTTTAATTACTCGTATCATTAAAATCTATGGTGAAATCATTATTAAAATTATAATTGTATGTTTTAGTATTTTTACCATTATAATGCTGTTAAATATTATATATATATATATATGTATATATATATATATATATATATTTAAATAAGGGAGTAGTCACCAACAATGTGTATTTTTTAACATTATTTTATTATTCCGTGTCTTGGTTTTTCATTGAAAATTATGTTTGGATCATTGTAATAATGTTTTTAAGTCATTGAAATCGTTTACGTACGTTTCAGACGGTCTGATGCGTCCTCGTCAGAAATTATTTTCAAATATTTTGAAAATAATTTCTGACGAGGACGCATCAGACCGTCTGAAACGTACGTAAACGATTTCAATGACTTAAAAACATTATTACAATGATCCAAACATAATTTTCAATGAAAAACCAAGACACGGAATAATAAAATAATGTTAAAAAATACGTACGTTTCAGACGGTCTGATGCGTCCTCGTCAGAAATTATTTTCAAATATTTTGAAAATAATTTCTGACGAGGACGCATCAGACCGTCTGAAACGTACGTAAACGATTTCAATGACTTAAAAACATTATTACAATGATCCAAACATAATTTTCAATGAAAAACCAAGACACGGAATAATAAAATAATGTTAAAAAATACACATTGTTGGTGACTACTCCCTTATTTAAATATACATCTTTCTTTCGTTGGAATTTATTAACCCATTTTATATAAATATATATATATATATATATATATATATATATATATATATATATATATATATATATATATATAGTGGGGATAATAAGTATTCGATACATGCTGAAAATTTTATTTTCATTTTAATAAACACTTATAAAACGGAATTCAAAATAAAATTTTAACTGTATAAAGCTTGCATCATAACGAGCATATTACCACTCGGAAAGTTAACATATTCATTTTAGAAAAGACATCAACACAAAAAATCTGAAATTGCTAGTGTAAAAAGTATTCGATACATAATAACAAATGATTACCACTGCATGCAAACGTTTCCTGTACTTCGACACAGGGTTGTGGGTTAGGGTTAGGTTAGACCATTCCTCCTTACAAATTTATTCCAATTATTTCAGATTACTGAGTTGATGTTTACTGACCCGTACTTTGAGTTCTCACCACAAATTCTCGATGAGATAAAGGTCCGGGAACTGACTGGGCCAAGGCAACACGTGTATAATGTTCAACAAACCATTTCTGTGTTAATTTTGCACGATGCTTTGGATCATTGTCCTGCTGGAATATCCAGTGTTGATCTAAGTTCAATATTTGAGCAGATTCGAACAAATTTTCCTCCAAAATATCCCGCTTAATGGCACTGTTCATACGTTCTTTTATGATATAAATTTTTCAAGTGCTGCTGGAAGAAGAGCAGCTTCACAACATTTTTCCACCGAATTTAACAGTTGGGATGGTGTTCTTTGGCTTGAACTCTTCTCCCTTCTTTCCCCAAACCTGACGTTGGTGGCTAAGATTGAATAACTCTATTTTGGTCTCATAAGACCAAATTACATTGTCCCAGTAGCTTGTGTGAGGTCATAATCAGGATTCGGTTCTGGGGTTGCGGAAGGAGTGAGTCACTCGCTTGACAACAGCAAATTTCTGCCCTCTTCATTTCCATTCGACCGCACCTGGCCTCTCACCACCAATGTCACACCGCACAATCTGAATGTCAGCAACATGAAATACTTTTCAAGAGAAGATGTACACGACTCTTCTTTTTCAGTCTTGCAGGGAATTTTTCCCAGTTTTTATATCCTCCTATCAAAAAAAAAGGAAGAGACAAAAAAATAGCTTCTCCCATCATGCACTGCCTTCCCAAGATGCCCTTCGGATATATAAATGAGCTAGCTATCCTTTTCTTCTTCTTTGCCAAAGAGCGATTCAGATATGCCCAGTACGTCATATATTACTTATTTTTGTTTGTTTTTGTTTCTAACCATAACCTAGCTTTAAATGGTACCTTTTTTTTTCCTTTCGCATATACCCCACACGCCCCCCTTGATCTTTGAGATCAATGAGACACTTCATAATGCTTCATCCAAGCAGGTCTCCTCCTCTCACATTGAGGCCTTCTTGGGGGTTGACGCTTTCAGGTTCATTACAGACATTCTCGTCAAGTTGTAAAGAAGCACAATGTGAGGCTAGGTCAAATTGGGGTGCATCGTTAGCTTCTTGGTGGATCTCGACTTCTTCCTCTTCACTGCCATCACTGCACACTGGCAGGGTCACACAACGCAGGTCTAGGATATGCCATTCACCATCACATTGTTCTTTGACTGCATTCCCATTACGACCCCACTTTCCCAACAAGTGGTACATTTTGCATTGGGGATGCTTCACCCACACCTCCTCACCCACTTTAATGGTAGCTTCCTCATCCTCAATTCCTGTCGTTTTGTTGCATGGATGCTGCTACTTATATGCGAAGATGGCTCTATGAGGCACAGTTGTCTCATCTTGTCTGGTTTTTGGTGAGATGTTGTACCAAAACACAGCCTCCATGGGTGAAATGTTGCTTTTTTCCGCAGCAGCCTTGATGGTGCGATGATTCCTCTTCACTATTGCATTGCCACTCGGCCGATACACTGCCCTAAAAAATTGCCTTACTCCCCACTTATCACACACCTCTTTAAAGGCTTCTGATCGGAAAGCAGGGGCATTGTCCATTAACGGTTCCTCAACCAGTCCTCTATCCAAAAATATTTCTTTGATGACCCTTCCGATCGCCCATGCAGCTTCTGCCCTGACTTCTCCAGTCCACAGTCGACCATCGACAGATACAGCTTATGGTGATAATGGGTCATATCAATGGCCAATCACTTCCAGTCCTCCACAATGTGTAACTCTCCTGCTTCGTGTCTGGACAGTCGGGGGAGGGGTCTATCGATTAGCATTCCTGACAGTGCTCCACTACCTCCCTGACCTCCTCCTTGGTGGTTTCCAGGTAAACCTATCTTGCCAGGAATAAGGTCCATTCTCAACCAAAGTGGTGCATTTCATGTAACTTTTTAACTTCCTTCTCTGCACAGCATACCGAGGAAACCACCTTTCCCTCCTGCAGCCAGGCCTTCTTTACCCGTGTCATTGAATCTGCCTTGTTCTTTTCTGATGGGACCAGCACAACAGATACCTTCAACTGGAATTCTGCTATCAGATCTGCGAGTGCTCTGAGCCTGCGCTTGATTAGCATTTCTGCAGTACCTCTGGTCCTAACTCTCTTATCGCCAGTCACTGCCGACCTGATCTATGAAACTACTGTTGCTGAATCGGATTTGATTTCAATTATTTTCAATCCCCACTTAAGGGCCAGATTGATTCCTTTCATAGCGGCCTCCAGTTCGGCTATGTTGATATGGAAGTAGTTTTTCCTTCTTAGCTATGCTGCATCTTCCACAGTCACACCTCCCATCTCTAATACGACGTCTAATGCCAGACTGCTGGCATCGCACTAAATCACACCTGCGTACCATTCCCGCTTCACTGGGTCCTCTTTCATCACTCTTGCGGTGATTTCTTGTCGCATGTTCGTGACCTCTTTGTCACATGACCCTCCCAGCCATCAGTGCCCGTTTCTCGTTTAATAAAGCTGCACGCTGTCCTGAGCCAGCCAGCAATTGGATAGTGTCCCACCAGTCTCCCGCAGACCGAGAAAAGTTCTCATTTTGTCAGGTCAGTTCCGACTTCGGTTATCGCATTCCCTCATCTAAAGACAAGGTTTCCTTTGCCATCTCGCCATAGTTTCAGCTCCAACACCGCTCCTCCATCCAGGGACTCTGCTGGTTTTGCAGTCAACCCATACCTCTCGACATAGCTGTCACCTCTGCTTCCTCCACAAGAATGTTGTCAATGTACGAACTAGTGGACTTGTCCACTGTACAGTCTTTACTCAGCACCGTCTTCAGCACGGCAGTCATAATTTTGGGGGCTGAGCTCAGCCCAAAGCCTAACCTCATCAGGCAATACATCTTCCCCTTGTACCGGACTAGTTGATGTTGCCAGAGTTTCTCATCTACATTGATCTGAATATACGCCGACTTCAAGTCAACAATCTTAGTGGCCCGCTCCATTCTCCTCCATTTCCTCATAACTTCTTCGCATACATCAATCCCTTTTCTTTTTTTTTTATTTTACTTTTATTAGTTTGAAGAGGTCAAGGGACTCCTTCCTGGGGCTTACACCTGATTCTATTATAGTTTAAATTTATATACGAGAACTCTTTTAAGAATAGACACTGTTCCTTTTATGGCTGCTATCTGTATTTCCTTACAGCTTGGTTTTCCAGGGATTGCTTCTAAGTATTTTTGAAGGTTCTTTTTTATTAGGCCAGTTACTCCTGTCACAACTGGTATAATGTTTATTTCTTTCAGAGACCATGTTGTTTTTAGATCATTTTTTAGGTCCTGATATTTTGTTATCTTTTCCCGTTCTGCTCTATTAAGGCATGGCCACCAAGAGTAAGAAGAAGGCCTGTTAACTGAAAAATGTCTGCAGGCAATGTAGGTAAGATTTGTCAGACTGTCAGTACTATATGAGGGCCATTTGAAAAAAAGAAAGAATAAATTTTTAAAAAGAAAAAGAACACAGTTCGATTACTACTTAAACTGAACTTTATTCAATATAAAATATAAACATTATCTATTGTGGTTTGAGTTGTCCCCCTTTGCAAATTGGCTGTTTGGAGAAATGGAAAACTAGATGGATCTGTGTGGTTTGAGTTATCCCCCTTTACAAATTGGCTGTTTGGAGAAATGGAAAACTAGATGGCTCTGGTTGATAGTCAATTTGCATAAGTGGAGAAATGGGCAGCATATAAACGGTACTTTTTTTAAGCAGGGGGAAGAGCGCAGAGAGTGAAACGACGGTTGGAAGAAGTGACGGCGAATTCTTTTTGTGACGGTTGAAGAGCTTGACCTTTTTGTGGACGTTGAAGAGCTTGACCTTTTGGAAGGAACAGCTGTGTCTTATATATTTTTTTTTTAATTTCTTTTTTTTGTACTTCACTACAAGCTATTTCGGCGGGAACTATGGAAGCAAAGAGGATCAGCAGTGAAATGCTTAAGACGTTCTCTGGAGAGGGAGATGTTATAACCTGGCTGACCAAGGTTAAACTTGTCGCTAAGTTGTGGGACATCGCGGATGTAGCCAGCTTGATACCGATGTATCTTGATGGTGATGCTCTGGCCCTATATCTGGAGATGCGGGAGGAGGATCGACTGTCTGTTGACACCATTGAGGAAAAGTTGAAGGAAGCATTTACCGAAGGACCGTTTGTGGCATATGGCAAACTAAGCCGTATGGTGTGGACCGGAGAGCCTGTCGATGTTTACGCCAACAATATCAGGAGGTTGACGGGACTTGCAGGATTCAATGGAGGAGGCCGTCGACAGATGGTTAAGATGGCCTTTATCAATAGCTTGCCGGACCATATTTCTATAGATCTGCAGCAACTGCACGGTGTAAATGCTATGGAGGTGGCGGAGTTGATTACACAGGCTAGGGTGCTGGCCAGGAAAAAAGAGAGTGAGCAGGGAATTGTAGCTGTTGCTCAACGAAGCAAACTGCAGCAGGAAATTGTGAAGGATGAAAAGCAGAGAGGACTGTGGCAGAGACCCAGGTTCTCTGGCAGATGCTACTGATGTCAAGGCCCCCATATGGCGAGGGAGTGCAGGGAGCCAAAGCCAGAAGTCACGTGTTACCGCTGTGGGGAAGTCGGCCACATCAGCAGATTCTGTTCCCAGGGAAACGAAAAAGGGGGAAGCCACTGCGCTGGTGGCTACCCCACTTATTCGATGAAGGCGCTTCAGGGTATGTCACCACAAGTAGAGGTGACCCTAAATGGACGAAGTGCAAAAGCCCTTGTCGACACGGGCTGTACTTCAACAATTGTCACCAAAGACATGGTTGACACATGCAATGGAACCAGCAGCATTACGGCAGTTGACGGCAGAGAGGTGAAGTGCAATGGCACAAGTATCGTTCGGTTGATGGTACGTGGGATGTCACTAACAATCCAGGCGATTGTTATTAACAAAATTGTCACGGGTGTCGATGCGGTGCTAAGCAAGGAGGACGCAGTCAGAAGAGCCACCAGTTCCTACATTGATGATATTTTGGTGGATGAGACGGTAACAACTGCGGAGGACGTAGTAAAACACATCAACAGCTTTGGGCTAATTGCAAAACGCCCGTAATCGTTGGAGGGAGGAGCTGTGTTAGGGCTCCAACTAAGAAAGGACCAGATAGGACGGTTAGTGTTCCGGAGGGGAAATGAGATCCCGGAGGTGTCGGAAAAATTGAGCAGGCGAGAACTCTTCTCAATATGAGGAAGACTGGTGGGCCATTACCCTATTGCAGGATGGCTACGGACTGCATGTAGTTATATCAAAAGGCTAGGTAGTGGAGCGAAGTGGGAGGATGGAGTTGATAAAGAGACTGTGGACATTATGAGAGAGATTATTGAAGAGGTGAAGAGGGAGGATCCAGTGAGAGGTGTTTGGCATGTACCCAACAGTGCAGAAGGTGTTGTGTGGTGTGATGCAAGCAGTATAGCAGTGGGGGTCACCTTGGAGATAGGTGGTGTTACTGCAGAAGATGCTGCTTGGTAGCGGAAGAAGGACGACGTGGCTCACATAAATGTGGCGGAACTGGATGCAGTTATGAAGGGCATCAACTTAGCCTTGAAATGAGGGCTACAGAATGTTGAGGTGAGGACCGACTCAGCCACTGTGTTCTCTTGGATCCAGTCCGAAACTACAAGAGAAAGGAGGGTGAAGACGAAAGGCGCTGCCGAGATGCTAGTAAAGCGTCGATTGATGATGTTAAGGGAGCTGATTAGGGAATTTGATCTTCAACTTAGGGTCACTATCGTTCCTTCAGCGAAGAACAGAGCAAATGTGATGATGAGGGTGCGGAAGACCTGGCTAAAGGCGCCGAATGAGGCGGCTGTTGCAATATGTTGTTTGAATGAAGACACTCTGAAGGATTTGCATGACATGCACCATTTTGGAGTGGATAGAACCTTGTTCTTGGCCAGGAAGGTGGACCTCAGAATCACAAAGGAGGCTGTTAGGACAGTGGTTGAGAGATGCAGCCGGTGTCAATCAATCAACCCTGCGCCGAGTAGACACGAAGCTGGTGAGGTTCAGGTGGCAGAGAACTGGAGCAGGTTGGCGATAGACGTAACGCACTATCAACAGAGGCCGTATCTGTCAATGGTCGACTGTGGACCAGGAAGAGTAGCCATTTGGAGGGAAATCAAGGCAGAAAATGCAGGTGAAATTGCAAAGGTCTTGGAAGAGGTGTTTTTGGAGAGGGGTCCAGTGACGGAAGTGCTAATGGAAAATGGAACTGCCTTTCGCTCAGCTGCCATGAAGAATGTGTTGGATAAGTGGGAAGTGCAACGCTATTTTAGGGCTGCATATAGACCAGGCGGAAACGGAATTGTGGAGCAGCATCACAGGACCATTAAGGCTATAGCTGAAAGGGGCCAGATTTTGCCGCCAGAAGCTGTCTTCTGGTATAATATGGCTCTAAAGTCAGGGCAAAAAGTGGAGTCAGTGCCGCAGAGGGCAGTCTTCAAGTACAAGTGGCGGCATCCCCGAACTGCACAGGTACCCGCAGAGGAAGGCGAGAAGCAAGCGACCGTGCGAGTGGGAGAGGAAGTGTGGATCAAACCGCCTGATGCTCGCTGTACCACACGCTGGGGGAGGGGCATTGTGACAAGTGTCCAGTCCCCGAACAATGTATCTATCGACGGCATCCCTCCACACATCCTTGATGTGCGACCGGTAGTGGTGTCATCAGAGGAAGACAGCAACGTCAAGCCAAGTAGCGACGTTCATGAAGAGGCTCTGCGGAGATCGCAGCGAGAGAGACAGCCGCCATGTTGGTCAAGCGACTACATGATGGGTTGACATGTGATGATCGTGTAGATCAAGGGGGCGTGTGGTTTGAGTTGTCCCCCTTTGCAAATTGGCTGTTTAGAGAAATGGAAAACTAGATGGCTCTGGTTGATAGTCAATTTGCATAAGTGGAGAAATGGGCAGCATATAAACGGTACTTTTTTTTTATAAGCAGGGGGAAGAGCGCAGAGAGTGAAACGACGGTTGGAAGAAGTGACGGCGAATTCTTTTTGGACGTTGAAGAGCTCGACATTTTGAAAGGAACAGCTGTGTCTTATATATTTTTTTTTAATTTCTTTTTTTTTCTACTTCACTACATCTATGTAAAATTAAGTAATTTTAAAACAATATACAATTTAATACTGATAAAACTGAATTATGAATTTAGGGAACAAACAATTAAAGAAACATTAAACAAATATTTTTTGGCCTTCAGAACAAGATCAGTGTAGTAATTGTTTTGATGCTACACTTTACCTTTTCTGTCTTCGGTCGGTGGAGGAGAAATCTTTCATGACTGAGATTATTTTTGTTCCTATCCAGAGTGCCCCTTATTGGGAAGCTGGATTTTCTCCAAGATTATATGTTGAAATATTTGAATAACTATTACTTTAAATACAGAAATTATAATTAAAGTTTTGGTTTTCTGTTCTTCTATGTCCATTTTTCCCCCATGTTTTTCATCAAAATGTGTAGCGTATTAGTTGTCTCACAAGCCATCATCAGTCATCGCTCACTGGCAGTAACCTGTGGTGTTCTCTGGAGACCAAGTGACAAGTCTCCCCAGATTTCCAGTGTTCTCCACCTTTTGACCACTTGTGCAGATGATTGCATGTTATCGCAACAGCCGTTGTCACTGATTTCTTGTTGGTATCGGTCATTGGTATTTCCTGGGGTTTGGGTGACAAAATGCTTCCCCAAGGTACCAGATTTGAACTGCACACTTCCAGTGGAGATTTGGTCAGTACTCTCTCACCTCGGTGTTTCCATCCTCCCTGACTCTTCACAACTAGTTGGTGTGGTGTGGAGCCAGTCGATGTCATCCACACCAGTTTTTTATTATTATTACTATTATTTTTATGATTATAATAATAAGGGTGCTTGTGCAGTGTACGCACGTGTATTTTAAATATTATTTTCAAGTTAAATTAAATTTTAGGTTTGTGGTACTGTACACATAGATTCGAAAAAGCTGTCAAAAAACAAATATATCACAAATAAACGTTATAAGTTACTCTTCTACCTATCTGGGAAGGTTTTTAGTGGTTTTACTTACTTTAAAAAGTGTAATCGCTTCGAAAATCATACAATGTTTATCAACATATTTTAAAAAGAAAAATGTCGGCATGTTTGTAACTTTTCTTGCCTTTGATAACATTTATTTGTTATATATTTGTTTTTTGACAACTTTTTCGAATCTATGTGTACAGTAAAACAAACTCGTTATGTAAATTATTTACAGTTAAAATATTATAAAAAACAAAAAATGGAAGTATTAAATATATTTCAAAGAAATGAATTACGTCCCGTGTTAAAATATTGATAATTCGCCAATCGTAAAAAAAAAAAAAAAAAACACTGCCGTGAAAAATGCTTACTTTAAAATATTTGAAAATACTCAGTGAAAAGTGTTATTTATTATTAAAAGAATGGACTGAAAAATATTATATAAAAATTGTGGTTTGTATTACTGCCCACAGATTCGAAAAAGTTGTAAAAAAAAAAACAAATATATAACAAATAACTGTTATCAAAAGCAAGATAAGTTACTTTTCTACCTAACTGGATATGTTTTCAGTGTTTTCATTTAATGTAACATGTTTATTCAGCTCGAAAAACATACTGTGTTTACCGATGTATTGAAAAATTCAAAATGGCGCCCGACTCTCTCTTTAAAATGGTAAGTTTGGGACAAGATGCTATAAATATAAAACTAGACAAAATACTGTTAGAAACTCGCTCAATTACCGTGACATAGGTTGACATATATTCGGTGTTTTTTTTAATAGTATTTTGTCTAGTTTATTATTTATAACACCTTTTCCCGAACTTACCGTGTTAACGAGAGAGTCGGGCGCCATTTTGAATTTTCCAATATATCGGTAAACAATGTATGTTTTTCGAGCTGAATAAACATGTTACATTGAATAAAAACACGAAAAATATATCCAGTTTGGTAGAAAAGTAACTTATCTTGCTTTTGATAACATTTATTTGTTATATATTTGTTTTTTGACAACTTTTTTCGAATCTATGTGTCTAGTGATACAAACCCAAAAATTGTTTGTTTTGCAGTAAAAAAAAAAATATAAATAAAATGAAATATTCGACTTTCTCCACTAAAAATAAAAGTTCAAACACGAATTCACTTACGATATTTTGATTAAAATTATCCTAAATGTGCAATTATAATAATTATGTTCCGAATGGAGAATTGTTCTTTTTCTTTGGAACAAACATGGACAATCGGTAACACATATTGGTAGACATATTTTTTCTGCATGTTAGCATGACCGCGTGGTTGAATACCGGAAGCTGTATATACCTACAACTTAATTAGGAAGTGACGTTACGCTGTCATATGCATCGGCCTTCTTTCTCGGTAGCCACGATTAAGGCCAAAGTCGTTTGGAACTGTGACGTCGATAATGAGTGCGGTCCTTTTGGGCTTGTTCCATATATCTGGCTTGATGGCCTTGTCTTTTATGTATCTTCCTGCCTGTATGTCTTTGTCGTAAAACACTGTCACTTTTCCATTTGATGTTATCGGTGGTGGATCATGTTCCCAGATGTTCGACGACCTATCTAGTTGCATCTCTCCACAGATCTTCCAATGTAAGTATCTACACACTTTGTTGTGGCAAGCAGTGTAATGACCATCGGCTAAAAGGATCTTGCATCCAGACATTAGGTGGCTTGGGCTTTCAACAGCTGAGTGACAGAATCTGCATTGGTGGTTTTTTGTAGATCAGCCATTTTCTTAAATACATTTGTGAGTAAGCCTTGGTCTTGTGCAGCTATAATTAATCAATCTTCATCAAATGGAAATTTGTCACTTTTAAGCCATTGTAGTGAGGCCTCCTTGTCAAGGTAGCTCTGGTTCAGTTCTTCCATGAACCTGCCTGCTCTCTTATGTTGTTGCCATCCTTCTAGTCTTGTCTTCAGTTCCCTTTTTGTATACTCCTTTCTCTTCTTTCAGGCGATTAGGGTTGCTGAGTTGTCATATTCTTCTACTGTGTTGTCCAGTATGTTATCACTGAAATTTTCACCGAGCTTTGTGGTTGACGTCTGCTGAGGCAAACATTTGGTGTGATGTTCATTCACCATTTTTATTTTGGGGTCAAAAGAACATTTGATGTATTGGGCTGTGCTTACCACTGAAGCTCGGTATGCGTGGTTTATTTCAATGAGGCCTAAACCACCTTCTCTCCGGGGTAAGTACAGCCTGTCCATGCACTGATGTTTGTAAATGACTTTATGAAGGGCCAGCATTTTCCGAGTTTTTACGTCAAGGTTATTAATGCAGTTTTGTGGCCAATTGATTATGCCAAATCCATAAGAGACAACAGGTATTGCCAATTGATTGATGGCAGTAATTTTGTTTTTTGGTGATAGTTCTGATGAGAGAATTTTTTTAAGTCGCTTGAAGTATTCTCCCTGCACTTTTTCTCTCATCTTTCCATGTTCAAGTGTCTCATTCTCCTCTACTCCCAGGTATTTATAGACAGCATCCTCTTCAAGGTCTTCAATAGAGCCGTTGTCAAAATTAAGATGTTCTGATGCCGTCTTTCTTCCTTTCTTTATGGTGCACTTAGCGCATTTGTCAAATCCAAATTCCATGCAGATGTTCTCTGTATAATTTTTAACAATGCCTATCAGAGAGACAAGTTGTTTCTTGGATTCCGCATAGAGTTTCAAGTCGTCCATAAAGAGTAGATGGTTTACTCTTTTATTTTCTTCCTTCTTTCTGCCCATTCTGAGATTGTATCCAGCATTGGATCGCTTAAGTAGTTAACTTAGTGGATCCATTGTGAGGCAGAAAAGGAGCAGTGAGAGGCTGTCTCCCTGGAATATTCCTCGCTTGATCTTTATGTTTGGGGTCTGTATCCTTCCTTCCGTGTGCTGTAATGTAATTGATGTGCACCATCTGGCCATTTGTTTTTGAAGGAATGATGTAATATCAGTGTGCACATTGTACAACTCCAAACAGCGAAGTATCCAGGAATGAGGTATACTGTCAAAAACCTTTTTGTAATCAATCCAGGCAATTGACAGATTTCTTTGTCTTCTTCTGCAGTCTTCTAACACTTAAAATGAGTTAAAAACATATTTAATTTGAAAAGGAAACACTAGATAAGTGGATAGTCCTTAATCCACGGAGTTTCGAAGTAATACTTTCTTTCTCATCAGAGGGTAGGAATTAGCAAAATGCGGGATCGGATTTTGCATGCAAAAGTATTTGATGAAACAACAAGTAAGTCCCACCATTTGTTGAACACTATGAACAAAATTCAAACCATTTAACTAATACAAATCAACCAATTAATATTAATACCAGACCTCGAGCTTTTAATAAAGTACATACATATATCGGCGCTACTTCAACATTAATTAAGAAAAGAATATCAAACCACATTTCTTCTTTTAACAACCATAATTCTAATAATAACCAAGGAACTTCTCTAACCACTTTAATTAAAAAACTTAACTCTAACAATACTCCCTTCTCAATCAAATGGACTATCATAAAAAAGTTAAGTCTTATGCTCCAGGCTCTAAGTCATGTCGCCTTTGCACAACCGAAGCTATAACTATAATTACTTCCCCTCAAAGTAACAATATAATAAATTCTATAAATGAACTGATCTTTTTCTGTAAACGTAAGTCCAAATTTAATTATGGCAATTTTGAAATTACATAGTTATTACTTTTACCTTTTATATAGATATGTAAAAAATTTTCTTTAACTTTATCGTTTTTTCTACTTACTTTTTAATACTTTATAATTTAATATTCCTTTATTTTAATTCTTTATCTCTTCTTTGCATGGCCGGTTTTTTATCTGCATTTTCTGCTTTATTCTTTAAACTTTCCTATCTATCTAATATACCAATCTACCCACACTTTCATATCTTGTATGTATATTTACTTATATTTTACTATATGCATTTACTTAATTTTTTCTTGCTTTTTCCTAAATTTGCAGATACCGGCCATCCTCTCCCCTTAAATTATTTTTATTTTTTATTTTATATTTTATTTTTTATTTTTTATTTATTGTTTATTTATTATTTATTTATTTATTTTCCATTTAGTGTCTTCTAACAACTCTTGCTGACCTTTTTTTTAAGTGATGACCTGTACATTTCAGTTGACCTATATTATTTTGCCCTATATATTTTTTTCGCGCCTTTAACATTTCCTGTCTGGGTCATTTTGATATTTGTTTCTCTATTTTATATTTAACTCTATCACCATTTAATTGGGGTTTTTTTTGGGGGGGGGACGGGGTTCTCCTCTTTTTCTTCCATGATCTTTCTTATTTATATTTATGTCTCGGCAGTAGAGTGAAAAGCATATCTTATTTTTCTTTTATTAATATTATTGGAATTTTTTCTTTTTTTCCCCTTGTACACATTTTTGTGAATTATTCTGTGAATTTCTGCCTTTGGATTATTTTGGACCATCTTCCAATTACGGGATTTCCTTGAATTTTACTTGTGCAAATAGAAATTTAATTAACTTTCTTGAAGTTATATATTTGGATTTTACCGTTACTGGATTATTTATCTTCCACCAGACTATCCATTCATGTATAATCATCTTTTTCTTCACCATATTCCCTCTGTTTCACTTTTTTGTTATCAAGAAAGATCTTTGACTTACTTGTTGTTTCATCAAATACTTTTGCATGCAAAATCCGATCCCGCATTTTGCTAATTTAAAAGAAAAATTTTTTTTTACGTGGGGTTCACCACTTATCAAGGCCCGAAGGCCACTCAGGGATAAGGGTTATTGCGTGTACAGTAATCAATAAGATAGTATTGTAGTAATCATTAGTATTGGGTGGTTAGATAGAGTGTCTTACTAAAGGGGGCGGTTTGTCAGGAGTTTGTTTATGCTGAATAGGCAAGCGGCAGAGAGTTCCACTGGCGTGCAGTTCTAAGAAAGAAGCTTTGCTCATGGAATCTACGTTTGGATTTAGGAACAGATAAAGAGTGGGGGAAATTATTGACAGTAGTTTCAGCCAGACGGGTGTTTCTCATGAAAGATTGGTGAGGGGGGACGAGGGATTGGAGCTTAGACGAACACCTGCCATGGGAATAACGATAAAACAAAGACAGGCTCACGATGTCTCTTCTGTGGGAGAGAGGTTGCAGGGAAGAGAAAAGGGCATCCCCCACTAAACCACGAAGTCTATTTTGTACTCTGTCAAGGCAGGATAGGCTGTTTTTAGCAGCTCCTGTCCAGATATGGCAGCAGTACTCCATCCTTGGACGTACTTTGCTTTTATACAGGTAGAGAATTGTATCAGTAATGAGATATCTTCTGGAGCGGTAGAAGGATCCCACCATTTTCCCAGTGTCCCTGGCAACAGATTTGATGTACGTGTTCCATTTCAGATCAGGAGTAAAGGTCAAACCCAGAAGCTTGTCAACACATGGAGCCTCCCCAAGACAAGAGCCATCCATTTCAATTGATGGCAGATGGGGATCAGAGCGTTGATGATGTAAAGATAGAAGCTTGGTTTTCGATGAATTAAAAGTGACCAGCCATGTCTTCCCCCATTTTACCACGTGCTCAAGATCAGAGGAGAGAGAATTAGAGAGAACTTTGTCATTTACGGCCTTTGATGTGTTGCCATAGATTGTCGTGTCATCAGCATAGATGTCAACGAATGATTTAAATATGTGCTTTGGTAGATCATTGATGTAGATCAGGAAGAGAGTTGGGCCCAGGATGGACCCCTGGGGGACTCCAGCATTAATACTGTGGGCCTCTGATTTCTGCCCACCAACCACTACTCTTATGAATCTATCAGAGAGAAATGATTTAATGATTGAGAAAACATTTCCAGTTATACCGTAGCTGGAAATCTTCTGAAGTAGGCCCTTATGCCATACTGTCAAGAGCAATTGCCCTGGAAAGAAACCTTTGTCAAGAGATTCACTAATCCTATGTGATATAACAGTTAGCACATCTGCTGTAGATCTTTCAGAGTGGAAACCATATTGCATGTCACTAAGAAGGTTGTTTCTGTTGAGGTGGTTGACTACTTCTTTATTTAATATGGATTCCAACAACTTACTCAGGACACAGAGGAGACTTATTGGTCTGTACTGAGAGGGAGATGACTTTTCACCTGAATTCTTAAATACAGGGCATACTGATGAGGTTTTCCAGGGTGTTGGAAAGCACTTCTCCTTAAGGCAATGCTTAAACAGTTTTGTAAGTATGGGGGCAAGTTCTGGTTGGAGCTTTTTCAGCACTATAACTGGAATGCCGTCAGTGCCAGTTGCTTTACTGGAATCAAGGTTCTTGATTAGCTTGGCGACCTCACGCACAGATATTTGTATGTTGCATAGCGTGTTGTCTGTTATAGGAGGAAATACAGGGAGTTGATGGTCATTGTCGCATAGGGTAGAATTAGCTGCAAAGTTCTTGGCAAATAGTCTTGCTTTATCTGATGCTGACCAGATGACCTCAGGTCCATTGATGATAGTTGGGATAGAACACATGCTTCTGTTCAAGATCCTGTTTGCTATTTGCCAGAACTCGTGAGAACCAAGCCGCTGCTTAGCTACTTTGGATTTAACAGACTGAGTATATAGTTCTCTTGCATGTTTTATTACTCTTTTACAGTGGTTGCTGGCAGTCCTGAAAGCAACTTTAGTCTCAGTACATCTATTACGTTGGTAGCTATGGAAAAAGTGATTTCTGTGTGCGATGGCAGCAGCACATTCAGGGGGGAACCATGGCTGGCTGTTAGGTTTTTGTTGGAATTTTTTGGATGGTATGAATCGATCTATGCCTACAATTAACCATTCGGTCAGGTCTGATATTATAGAGAACACATCATTTTTAAACATGGAATGTAGTGATAGGTAAGATATGAATGTACGGAAGCTGTCCCATAGAGTATCGATATACAGTACGGTGGAGAGGTACGTCTGAAGACTTATAACATTTCATTTTTATCTTAACTGTCACGACGGAGTGGTCAGAGGATCCCAGAGGAGATAGAATGGAACATAAACACAGCTCAGGGGATGTTGTGAGGAAAAGGTCTAGAAGGCTTGCATATTGATCGGGTGTATCGGGCACACAGGTGGGTTCGTGAACAATCTGAGTGAGGTCATAGACAATGGCAAAAAATTCTCAGATATGCTCTTAAAGATAGTAACCCCACTGCTGTGGGGGTGATAGAGGGCAAATATAAATGCAGTGGTGTAAGCTAGTGCAACCCGGAAGCACATATAAGGTAAATTAGGGTCTTCTCTGGAGATATCCCTACCACATGGAAAGCCATCTTTGATGTAGGCACATATTCCATGCCCATGGCGATCTTGGGGGTCAGATTTAGATGTTAAGTTGGAGTATCCTTTAATTATGAATTCGTCTAGAAGTGGTTGGCCCTGTGCCATAATTCCTACCCTCTGATGAGAAGGAAAGTATTTCTTCGAAACTCCGCGGATTAAGGACTATCCATTTATCTCGTGTTTCCTTTTCAGATTAAATATGGTTTTAACTCATTTCAAAGTGTTTTTTAACGTTTTATTAACTGTTTGCTCATATATATATATATATATATATATATATATTGTGGGGTATATGTGAAAGGGGGGAAAAAGATACCGTTTAAGGCTAGGTTATGGTTAGAAACAAATATATTGTAGTGTCGTGGGGTTCCGGGTCGTCTGAGGAAGTCTCATTGACTGAAACAGATGGCTATTTGTAGCGACCATATGTAACTGTTTATCCTCAAATAATTCATAATATATATATATATATATATATATATATATATATATATATATATATATATATATATATATATATATATTATGAATTATTTGAGGGTAAACAGTTACATAATTCATAATATATATATATATATATATATATATATATATATATATATATATTTATATATATATATATATATTATGAATTATTTGAGGGTAAATAGTTACATATGGTCGCTACAAATAGCCATCTGTTTCAGTCAATGAGACTTCCTCAGACGACCCGGAACTCCACGACACTACAAAGAAAATGGAAAAAATGAAAGAAATTGAAAAAAAGAAAAAATGGAGCTCTTCAAAAAAACATAAAAAGATCATAAAATGTTGCGAGCTCTCTAAAAAAAGGATAAAAATGGAGAGACTGAATTTCAGCCTATGTGGAGATTATTCAAAAATAGATTAACAACTGGATATAAGTCTGAAATTATTAAAGTGGGTCATAATTTTACTGGAACAGTAGATTGTATAGGAGAGTGAGTATGAGGGGGGGTTCTGTTAATCTACTGTTTTTCACATGTCAGGAAAAGAAGTTTGCAAATGTTTTCGTTGACATCGTGAGTCGCGTGTCGATATACGGTAAAAGGAGGGTTAGGGTAAAAGAGAGAGAAGAGAAAAAGAGAGGTAATGAAAGGTTAACAGACTAAAGCAGACATATTCATACCGAGACATACATCCATACACGTACAAACGAACAAAATATACGCATACATACATGCGTGTGTATGCACACATACATATACACATATGTACATACAAGAAAATACAACTGCACACGAATACACATCTATATGTATAGATACACAAACAGTCACGGGTATATATACATACAAAGATACATATATATATATATATATATATATACACACACACATATATACATATACATATGTACACAATAAAAAATAAAAATACACAGACGGACATCTACAAAAATAAACATACGTACAGAGGTACTTGTGGGGTATATGCGAAAGGGGGAAAAAGGATACCGTTTAAGAAACGTTAGAAACAAAAACAAACAAAATAAATAAATAAATAAGTAATATATGACGTACCAGGCGTGTCTGAATCGCTCTTTGGGAAAGAAGAAGGAAAGGATGGCTAGCTCATTTATATACCCGAAGGGCATCTTGGGAAGGCAGGGCATGATGGGAGAAGCTATTTTTTTTCTTGTCTCTTCCTTTTTTTTTTTTTTTTTTTTTTTTTTTGATAGGATATAAAAGCTGTAAAAAATTCCCTGCAAGACAGAAAAAGAAAAGAGTCGTGAACATCTTCTCTTGAGAAGTATTTCGTGTTGCTGACGTTCAGATTGTGGCGAGAGGCCAGGTGTGATGAATTGGGAAAGAAGAAAAGGGGTTGTTGTCGAGCAGGTGACTGACTCACTCCTTCCCCAAACCCCAGAACCGAATCCTGATCGTGGATTCTATGTGGAAATGGTGCACAGCGAAACGTTGCCTCCGTTACCGGTAGTAGTTAATGGGAAGAGAGCCATGGCCCTTGTTGACACAGACTACAGCACCATGTTGGTAGTGAAGAATGTCACTAGGTCATGGAGCAGAGCCAGGAATATTAAGATCATGGATGGTAGGGAGGTGAAATGCCTAGGAGAGACAACAGCGAAAGTACTGGTGCAAGGTGTCTCCATTGGACTGCGAGCCCTGGTGTTGGATCATCTGGTTGGTGATGTTGATGTGGTTTTAGGTGTAAGTGTGATCAACCAACTGGGGAGCGCTACGTTAAGAGGGGGGCAAGTAAATTTCGGACACCTCGACGCAGTAGGGATGGCAGGAGTGGAAGGTGATAGAAATATCAGAATGCAAAAACCGAAGGCTTGCTGCATTGAGGACGAGGATTTCCTGGTGAGGTTCGATGGCGATAGGTGGACAGTGGAATGGAAATGGATGTCCGGGCCTCCGGAACTATGAAACAAAGTAAGCTGCTACGAGAAAACACTGCGAGGAGAAATAAGAAAAGGATTCGAGGAAGAAGTGGAGAGGTGGATAGAAGAGGTAATTCTGAAACTGTGGACAGAGGAAAAAAAAGGAGTGTTCAACCCACCAAGAACAAGTTAGACCAGTACTGGATTTCAGAGAATTAAACAGACACGTAGCTTGCCTTCACTACAACATATAAAAATGGTTAATTGGGGAGAGGAAAATTATGTTCTCAATTTCTTTACTAATTAATGGAACATTCGAATATCTATGCATCTCATATAGAGTTTAAATGTTAGCCCCAGGTTGTGGGCCCCTTGATTTCTGAGAACTTTGACTGAAGTAAAATAAAACAAAAGAAAGGCAATTGACGTATGCGAAGAGGTTATGAGGAAATGGAGGAGGACGGAGCAGACCACTAAGATTGTTGACCTGGAGTCGGCTTATCTCCAGATCCATGTAAATGAAAAATTCTGGCAATATCAATTGGTCCGGTACTAGGGGAAGATATATTGCCTGATGAGGTTAGGCTTTGGGCTGAGCTCAGCCCCCAAAATTATGACTGCCGTGCTGAAGACGGTGCTGAGTAAAGACTGTACAGTGGACAAGGCCACTAGTTTGTACATTGACGACATTCTCATGGAGGAAGCAGAGGTGACAGCTATGTCGAGAGGTATGGGTTGGCAAAACTGGCAGAGTCCCTGGATGGAGGAGCAGCGTTGGGGTCGAAACTATGCTGAGATGGCAAAGGAAGCCTTGTCTTTAGACAAGGGAATGCGATAACCGAAGTCGGAACTGACCTGACAAAACAAGAACTCCTCTTGGTCTGCGGGAAACTAGTGGGACACTATCCAATCGCTGGCTGGCTCAGAATAGTGTGCAGCTTTATTAAACAAGAAACGGGCACTGATGGCTGGGAGGGCTGTGTGACGAAGGAGGTCACGAACATGCGACAAGAAATCATCGCGAGAGTGACAAAAGAGGACCCAGTGAAGGGGGAATGGTACGTCAGCGGCGGAGATGCAGGTGTGATTTAGTGTGATGCAAACAGCCTGGCATTGGGTGTCGTATTAGAGATGGGAGGTGTAACTGTGGAAGATGTGGCATGGCTAAGAAGGAAAAACGACTATTCCCATATCAACGTAGCTGAACTAGAGGCTGCTATGAAAGGAATCAATATGGCCCTGAAGTGGTGATTGAAAATAATTTAAATCAAATCCGACTCGGCAACAGTAGTTTCATGGATCAGGTAGGCAATGAGTGGTGATAAGAGAGTTAGGACCAGAGGTGCTGCAGAGCACTCGCAGATTTGATAGCGGAATTCCAGTTGAGAGTATCTGTAGTGCTGGTCCCATTGGAAAAGAACAAGGCGAATTCAATGACACAGGTAAAGAAAGTCTGACTGCAAAAGGGAAAGGAGATTTCCTCGGTTTGCTGTGCAGGGGAGGAAGTTAAAGAGTTACATGAAATGCACCACTTTGGTTGAGAATGGACGTTATTCCTGGCAAGAGAGGTTTACCCAGAAACCGCCCATGGAGGCGGTGTTTTGGTACAACATCTCACCAAAAAACAGACAAGATGAGACAACTGTGCCTCATAGAGCCATCTTCACATATAAGTGGTGGCATCCGTGCAACAAAACGGTAGGAATTGAGGGGGAAGAATCTACCATTAAAGTGGGTGAGGAGGTGTGGGTGAAGCCATCCAATGCAAAATGTACCACTCGCTGGGGGAGGGGGGTCGTAACGGGAATGCAGTCGAAAAACAACGTGATGGTGAATGGCGTTCCTCGGCATATTCTAGACCTGCGTCGTGTAATCCTGCCGGTGTGCAGTGAAGGCAGTGAAGAGGAGGAAGTCGAGATTCACCAAGAAGCTAACGATGTACCCCAATTTGACTTAGCCCCACATTGCGGTTTTTTACAACTGGACGAGAATGTCTGTAGTGAACCTGAAGACGTCAACCCCCAAAAAGTTGTCCCCCAGAGGCTTCAACGTGAGCGGAGGAGGCCTACTTTGATCAAGGATTATGAAGTGTCTTATTGATCTCGAAGATCAGGGGGGGGGCGTGTGGGGTATATGCAAAAGGGGGGGGGGAGGTACCGTTTAAGGCTAGGTTATGGTTAGAAACAAAAAAAAAATTTTTTTTTAAATAAGTAATATATGACGTACCGGGCGTATCTGCATCGTTCTTTGGGAAAGAAGAAGGAAAGGATGGCTAGCTCATTTATATACCTGGGAGGCAGGGCATGATGGGAGAAGCTATTTTTTTTTTCTTGTCTCTTCCTTTTTTGTTTTTTTATTTTTTGATAGGAGGATATAAAAACTGGGAAAAATTCCCTGCAAGACAGAAAAAGAAAAGAGTCGTAAACATCTTCTCTTGAAAAGTATTTTGTGCTGCTGGCGTTCAGATTGTGTGGTGTGACATTGGTGGCGAGAGGCCAGGTGGGTTCAATTGGGAAAGAAGAGGGCAGAAACGGGCTGTTGTCGAGCAAGTGACTCACTCTTTCCGCAAACCCCAGAACCGAATCCTGATCGTAACAATTAGAGTACTGTTATACAGACATATGTATATAATTAAGTAAATAATTTTAGAATATTAAAAATCAATAAAATGAATTATGATTTAGAATTAGTGATCAAAAGCTATTATGGAATGAATAAGAGAAATTAAAATTTTATCGGGTACATCAAAAAACGTATGCATATCTATATGGATATGCAAATACGAAAATGCATGTATATTATTATTAATAAGCAATTATTAGCATTATCACATTATAATGAATTATAAAAGGTGTTAATTTTATGCCATTATTATATGAGCTTTGTAAAGTATTCATTAATACTTGTTATTAATTAAAGTTTATAATACCTTTGCTTTTTTATCTTCTCTTCTCTTCTCTTCTCTTCTATCTATCTTCTTCTATCTTCTATCTATCTATCTATCTATCTATTCTTCTATCTTCTATCTATCTATGTAAATAAAATGAAGTCATTTTTCCCCTTTGAGTTTGACCTTAATAGGATTAAAACTCAAAATATTTAATGCAAATGTAATGTACACAAACTGCAGCACATTATCTGAGGTGTGATATAGGCCTATTACCCTTACACTTCCTTGATAACCGTACATTCTTATATTTTTTCTGATGAGAGTTCACTGCCAAAACCTGTAAGAATCAATGGAAGTGGTAAAATCTTTCATACTCCCCCCTCTGCGACCACTTAACACCGTTGTGGATATGTCCACAGGGGAATTTGGGAGAAAACACCAGTTTGAGTTCTTAGTTGCTTAAAAAAATGGAATGGATTTTACCGTTGGGTGAAACGCAACTATCGATTACATCTATTACATAGCATATATATTATACCATTTCTTTTATTTCTTCTTTTTTTTCCTTTTTTATTTTTTTCCCCTGGGGGGGGGGCTGCGATTCGAAGGGTTACTTAAACGAAACGACTAACCTTCTTCAAATGTTCAAACGATTACTCGAGTTATATATTTTATTTACTGTATTTTTCCTTCTATTATGTTTTCAGTGATTTTATACGTGATACTAAGGAGGAGAGCTGACTTCTTATTTTCGGATTAGTTACTTATTCATTATTTATTTCTATATATTGAAGCCCAATTTCTATTACGCTATCGATATAGAACCAGACGACATTCCAATTGGTAAAAAGCAACAACAAAGAAAACAATACAAAAAGAAAACAAAACAAAACACATAACAAACCGTTATACTTACATCTAACAATTATACGGTTGAAAAATACTGTTTTTGCATAAAACAAACAAACAATAAAAAAATTATGACTAAAATCTATTAAACAGTTTTTTTTTTTCCATTTTTACTTTTTTTCTGTTTGTCTTGTTTCTTTGCTTTTGTTGCAGAAAACAAACCAACAAAATATAAAAACAAAATAAAATAAAATAAACATAATTGCATTTTACACGGTAAGTTTTCTGGGAGTTTTTTTTTTTTCATTTGTATTCATTCGAGTCCGTTTTGTTTGTTCGTTTTGTTTTTTTCTGTGGGAATTCACGAGAATTAGGATCAAATTATGCAGGACTACCTTCATTTTTTTCTTTTTTTTCACTTTTTCTTTGGCCCTAAACACCTACAAATGATTTCTTAACACCCTTTCTTACATTTCTTCCACAGTTTTTGCCATTAATTCTTTCAATTTTACGCGCATAAAACATATAAAAATAACATTATACATATTTGGGTCCTTTTGCTTACCAGGGGGAGGGGCAAATACAGTTTCATTTTTTCGCCAGATTGGACACTAACAGAAAAATTCAACATAAATCATTACGGGTTTATTTCGTTTACAAAATAAAGTCCGCTGTTTTCATTTACAGAAAATTTACTCCGGTCATATATTAGCTAAACTGGGGAGGGCATCTATAAATATAAAAGCGAAAATGTGTGTGTGTGTGTGTGTGTGTGTGTGTGTGTGTGTGTGTGTGTGTGTGTGTGTGTGTGTGTGTGTGTGTGTGTGTGTTCGCTTCTTCTTGTGCATGTCCACGAATGCTTTGGCTTGCAGCGCAAAAATAGGTCAGACTTCCTCGCACCTGTTCATTTCGCTTCATAAACCTTCATATAACGCCCTTATCAGTTCCTGTCCATCGTGGCACAGAGGGTTAACTGACTGGCTTTTTGCACCTTTCATTTCCACCTTCGCGTCAAGGCTTTGGGGTTGAATCCGACATTACGACCAAAACTTTTTTTTCTTTTACACCTCTTTTTAATACACACACATCTCCAAACATCCGGGCAAAGGCGGGTGCCCCTGCTAGTTTTAGTATAAATTGGAGTTGGGTGGTTCTGGATTTAGTCTATGGATTAGAAAATCATATCAGAATAGTAAGAGTATTAAGAGAGAAGTACATATACAAATAAATGTAAAAACAATTAGACACATGCATAAAATAACGCACACAAATAAATACGTATTTTATACATATACATATAAATGTAAAAACAATTAGACACATGCATAAAATACGCACACAAATAAATACGTATTTTATGCATATACATATAAATGTAAAAACAATTAGACACATGCATAAAATACGCACACAAATAAATACGTATTTTATGCATATACAAATATATAATAATGGAGTAAATAAAGATGTAATATATGGTCATTTACAAAACGTTATCGGATCCAAGGCTCTTTTCCTCATCCTAACTATATATAGTTAAATTTAGTTATACATGAATTGAAACATATACTAAATGGGAGGAAAAGTTAAAAATTAGTATATATACATATGTACCATACAAGTTAATAAGAAGGTCGTGGGGGGGGGGGAATGGGCATGGTAATATGTACGTTTACAAAATAAGTGGGAAGCAGAAAATCAGACATGTGTTGACAAAAAACTAATATAGAATTCACATATAAAATATATAATATATATAAGAAAAGATGGATGAATCTCTGAAATAAAAATATGTAGTTATGGTTATATAAGGGTGCATAGAGGGGTAGATACTTAATATAGGCGAATTAGGGATGGAATGAAAGGGGTATATAGGTGACAGCAAGGTAATTAGCATTGTACCATACTGAGTATTATTGTTCGCAACAAAAAATAAGAATTGAGAGTATGCCGATGGCATATTCTGCTGTGCTATATGTATATATTCAAGTAGTGTTTTAAGTCTTTAGACTAGATTGAGGTTAGAAAGATGTTTCTTATAGTGTTTGCAATTAATAGAGTTTTTATATATATATATATATATATATATATATATATATATATATATATATATATATATATATATATATATAAACAGGGTGAGTCACGGGAAACGGATGTTTTTAGAACACTCCCTGTTTTCCTCAAGTAAGAGATAGGGAGTGAGTAAGGCAGTCTTTAAACGTGCTAAAGCACCGTTTAGTTTGCTTTGTTTTCCTTAAAACATCCGTTTCCCGTGACTCACTCTGTATGTGTGTATATATATATATATATATATATATATATATATATATATATATATATATATATATATATATATATATATAAATGATTTTTTTAATTTTTATTTTCATCCTTATTATTAGTTTTATACATTTATTCTTAGTATCATGAAAATAAGTATTAGTACTATTGCCTGTTATTCTTTTATTCTTTTTCCTCAATTTTATCAATCTACTGAAATATTTTAATTTTATCAAGCGTGTGAATTACATATAGAAACGTTGATTTAATTTGAATAAAATAAAATACGCATCAAGTGCGCTTGAAAGCCAAATCACAACGTAATACTAGAAAAATAAATATTTTACTTGTTTGAAATTTATAACATAAATATATTTCGGAGCTAAACTCCATCCTTTCAAAATACAACCGCTGAGATAGAACGCGCGGTTCTTTACAAACAGACTTTTCTTTCTCCAACTTTATATCATGGCAAAGAAGAAGAAAAGAAAAAGATAACAACATACTGAGGATGGAGTATAGCTCCGAAATATATTTATGTTATAAATTTCAAGCAAGTAAAATATTTATTTTTCTACGTCTTTCAAGCGCACCTGATGCATATTTTATTTTTATTTTAGTTTATAGCATAAATACCAATTTTATCTCCATATTCCATTTTCATTAATCATTTTAGTTGAATGTTTACTACAATATTTACCTAAGTATTATTATTATTATTATTATTATTATTATTATTATTATAATTATTATTGTTGTTGTTGTTGTTGTTGTTGCCATCGTTTGACATCCTTATAATTATCAATATAGCTACACTTGTACCACAGTTTAAATAATTTCAATTTAGCCTCCTCTCCATTTAATGCTAACATTGGATTACTTTGTTCCACTTTTTAGCACGCATTGATTCCTGCCAATTGTGCTGTCTAGACTGCTTCCGGCTACCTGGGTTGACGCCTTACACACTTGCAACTCTAATTTGAACTGACCTAAATTTAAAATGTTAAGTTTGCCATTGCCCTTTGTCGCCAAACCAACCATGGAAGGAGACCTGTTGTTTTTTTTCTTCTGTTTTTCTATTCTATTTAACTGGAGATTACCTTTGCTATCTTGTGACTACTTCATCAACTACAAGAACAATTTTATATGCATTTAAGCTGCATTGAACTCTTTTTTTCAGCCGGATTATCTTGCGCTCTGAAATGTGTTCCACTGGATTTTAAATTCTGACTATTTTTTTTTTTTTTTAATTTCCTTTGCCTTTTGGATTTACCATTAAATAAATCTTCATACACGCTGAAATGTTATTCCCGGTTTGTTTTTATTATTTTCCACATTTCCTCCATTTTTTCACATGTTTTTAACTGGCATGAATATATTTTTTTGCAATTTATAACTATCAAAAATTACTGTTCCAGTTAATGCCTCAACCAGTAAATTTTAGCTCGTCTATAATTATAATTTGCTAATTTCTTTCTGCTCTCTGTAGAGAAGAATAGCAAGAATAGGATTCTTTGAAACTTTGCAGAATAAGGATTTTGAAAATTGTTTTTAGAGTATTCTGTTGAAACAATAAATTTAATTGTAAATGTTAATTCACAGTTTTAATTTATTTTCTTTGTTCTCATATATATATATATATATATATATATATATATCATAAGTTATATTTATGGTATACTTGTGATAAGTGTGGGTTAATATGCATTGATTTGCATATCAATGTATTAGCAGCCCTAAACAGGCGTTATAAAAAGACCGAAGGCGAGAGGTTGGCAGCAAATAAAAGAAGACAAATATAAAATGCCATGAGAATGCCGTCAATTGCTTTTTCTATTCAAATTACAAGTTATTTCGGCAGAAATATAAAGTTGATGTGACCGATGCAACAGTCGGATTTTGTGAAAATTTGTTCTGAACTGGAGAGATGAAAATACGATTGAGATTAGACTTTACGAAAAGCATCATCATCCTAAAATGAAGAGATCAAACTATGATTCAGGTTGGACTTTATGAAAACGCCGTCGTCATGAAATGGAGAGATTAAAATACGATTTGGGTCGGACTTTTTGAGACGTACGTCGTTAAGTTATGGAGAGGATAAGGTTACAATTCGAGCCGGATTTTTTTAGAATTGGCGTCGTTGTGTAGTGTGAGCTAGTTATCTCTAGTTGTTTGAAAGACTAGTTTTGTCTGGCCGTGTTTGAAGGGCTAGCTGTGTCTAGGCGTATAGTGAGTGCTAGCTGTGTTGTTTTTTGGGGTTTTTTACATGGTAGTCACCACTTATCAAGGCCCGCAAGCTACTCGGGGATAAGAGTTATTGCGTGTACAGTAATCAATGGGATAGTATCATAGTAATCGTTATTATTGAAGATTTGATAAAGTGTCTTGCTTAAGGGGGCGATTCATCAGGAATTTGTTTATGTTGGACTTGAAGACATCCAAGTTGTAGTCAGGTGAGAAACTGGCAAACGAAAGAGAGTTCCACAGGCGTGAACTTCTAAGAAAGAAGCTTTGTTCATGGAATCTACGTTTTGATTTAGGCACAGATAAAGAGTGGGGAAAATTACTGACAGTGATTTCAGCTAGACGGGTGTTTTTCATAAAAGATTGACAAGGGGGACCAGAGATTGGAGCTCGGACGAGCACTTGCCATGGAAATAACGATAAAACAAAGACAGGCTCGCAACGTCTCTTCTGTGGGAGAGAGGTTGCAGGGAAGAGAAAAGAGCATGCCCTACTTCGCCACGAAGCCTATTTTGTACTTTGTCAAGGCAGAATAGACTGTTTTTAGCAGCTCCTGCCCAGATGTGGCAGCAGTACTCCATCCTTGGACGTACTTGGTTTTTATACAGATAGAGAATTGCATCAGTAGTGAGATATCTTCAGGAGCAGTAGAAGGATCCCACTATTTTTCCAGCGACCTGGGCAACAGATTTGATGTACGTGTTCCATTTCAGATCAGGGTCAAACCCAGAAGCTTGTCAAAACATGGAGCCTCCCCAAGACGAGAGCCATCCATTTCAATTGATGGCAGATGGGGATCAGAGCGTTGATGATGAAAAGATAGGAGCTTGATTTTAGATGCATTAAAAGTAACCAGCCACCTCTTCCCCACTGTACCACGTGCTCAAGATCAGAGGAGAGAGAATCAGAGAGAACTTTGTCGTTTACAACCTTAGATGTGTTGCCATAGATGGTTGTGTCATCAGCATAGATGTTAACGAATGATTTAAGTCTAGCCGCATTATGTTTACTAGCTGTGTCTAGCCATGTAATGAATGTTAGCAATGTCTAGTCATATAGTAAGTGTTAGCTGTGTCTAGCCGTGTAGTGAGTACTAGCTGTGTCTAGCCGTGTAGTGAGTACTAGCTGTGTCTAGCCGTATTTGAAGGGATTGTTGTGTCTAGCTATGTCTGAAGGACCACTTGTTTCTAGCCGTGTAGTGAGTGCTAGGTGTGTCTAGCTGTGTGTGGAAGGCTAGTTGTGTCTAGCCATGTGTGGAGAGCTAGTGTGCATGGTTGTTGGGGCTAGTTGTAGCTGAAAGTACTAGGGATGTTCGTGCCGATCTGAGCATGGGTTTATGCGATATGATCCTTATGGATCATGAGACGTGTAATTAGATATGCATTAATTTGCATATCAGTAAGTTAGCAGCACTAAAAACCCTTATAAAGAGACCGAAGGCGAGAGGATAGTCGAGTGGTTGGTAGCAAATATAAGAAGACGAATGTAAAATGTTGTGAGCAATACTGTCAAATATTTTGAAAATTATGCTAATTTTTCTATTTTCTGGTAATTTTGTGTGTGTATCACTTTATTGCAAATGTCTAAAAATGTATATTTTCGGTAATAAAACAATATTCTTACTTTATATTTCTATTTATATGAAATAAAAAAAAACATATCCAGTAACAATATAAACCAAAGACAAAAATTTCACATCATTTTGTTTAAGGAAATATTTATTTATCAATATAACTCCCATGCTGCAAAATCATTTTGGATAGCCTTTTGTAAACTGATGATGTTAATCGGTAGACTTGAGATGATGTGCTGCTAGGAGAAAACTTCTAAAATCTTCCTCTAAAGTTCATCCTTCGACGAAAATTCATAAGTTTCATAAGTTTTCATCTTTATCATTAACCAGAGCTGCTCAGTTGGGTTTATATCTGAAGAACAAGGTGACCATGTCATCAACTTTTCTCCACTAATATCTGATGACTATATAGGATGTTGTAGCATTGGCTGAGAGGGATGACACATTGTCGTGCATAAAAATCAATTTGTGGTGACGCGCTAATGGAAGGTCATCAAGCCATGGTGACAAATGCTCATTTAAAAATATAACATAAGACTGACTTGTCAGTTTTTGCACCTTCTCATACTCGAAATGGTCCAATTAGTTTATCGCAGATTATTCCTGCCCAAAAAATGACACCGCTACCTCCCTGTTGACGACGGAATTGATGAGGGGTAAGAAATCCAATAGGACTCCAAACTTTGACCCACCCATCTGGTTTCTTTGGCTTCATCGGTGAAAAGAACATTTTCAAAGCTGGTTTTCATGTATTTCTGAGCCCAAACCAAACGTTTTTTCTTTATGAGTTTGGTTTAAAACAGGTTTTGCTATGGGCTTCTTGCTTCTTGCAATTTCATTTAAGACATTGCAACGTGCCTTTCTGAACAAGAAAGTTGTTCCAGCCTTGTCAAATATAACAGCACTGTTGCTGCCCGGCTGCTTGATAAGTTGACGGTGAATTTTTCTAAGATCACGAGCAGAAACTTACTTTCTTGTGTTTTTGTCCTTCCTTGGTTTGATATTTGGATTTTCAGCGAATGAAGACAACCCTTTCTAGGCATTTTGGGATAAATTTTGCAATAAAGTGATACACACTTAAAATTACCAGAAAATAGAAAAATTAACATAACTTTCAAAATATTTGTTCAAATTCCACAAAAATTATGGAAATAAGGCACCTTGTTATGCTCTTCCAGTGCACCAAATTTCATTTCTCTACGTTTCAATAGCAATTTCAAAATTAAAACAATATTGACCTGCAATAAAATGATATGCAGGGTTTATATATTTCTCTGATGGATAACCTCTGTTGATATAAATATTGGATTTGATGTTTTAATGTTTCAATATTTTTTGCCTATAATGGGGGTAAATATTTATTTTCAATAAAATACAAAAAGAATTTTAAAGAAAAATTTGATACAAGGCCGAAAATGGGAGAAGGGGAGAGGACGGTATTCACGGTGTAAAGCTAATCTAACCTAGTTATTTCCTACTTCCACTCTACTTTCACCACAATACCGCATTCATACTATACATCCATCAGCGAATACATCCTTCATCGATCATCATAAAAACATTATACCATGAGAAACTACTGCATGAAATATATGCAATGGGGAATTTGGGGAATAAAATTTTATTTACAAAATAAAAATGATATGCATACAATGTTAGTAAAAAGACCCCTCCCCCTTACTAAACTGTGGCAGATACGCTGATTTGCCAGTCGAAAAGGTGATGCGGGCCTGAACGCTTTATTAAAACATCTCTTACAAAAATTTTGCAAGGGAACCCGCATCTTTGGCAAAGCAAGCGATCTGTCGCCTAATTGAGCAGGGGAATCGGGGTAAAAAAAGGGGACAAACTATAAACAGGGCCTAATGATTACTATCACATCCTAGCCAGGTTATGAACACAAGAGCCTACAAAACTGGTTCTTAATCTAGACTAAAGCATGACCTACTTTTGACTAAAAATGTGTCAAGACTGACGTTCATTTTTGTCTCCCAATATTCTTTGCCTAAGGCACGTCCAAGAACCAATCAAGCCTTACTCCATTCACTCAACAAACACATGCAACAGACACCCACCTTTCAACAAAGTCAGACGAAGAGAGTCTCGGCCTTAATACGAACTTTTAAATGATAACAAAATATTCACATATGGTCGAGAGGAGCGAAGTCCTCAGATCCGTAGAAACACTTTCATGCGTGTGTTCCAAATCACACCTCTCATAACAGCTAGCAAAGTCAAAAACATTTCTTTTCTAAGCCCATCAGTTGTCGGTGCCCAGTTGCTACAGACTTTGATAGGGACCAGAGAAACAGACTATGTTCAGAATGCAGACTATGAGACCTGTAACATACTCAATCAGTGACACCACGATGCGACAATAAACAAAGGCATGACATAAAGTCTCAACATCATTGCAGCACCGTTAGGCGAAATAGCCAAGCCAGCTGAGTGAAGTCTCTTAACTACCCAGAGAGCATCACATATCGCCAGGTAGGCTAAGGGAGCCTTGAAACCCCGTCTTTAGTGAGACACCTCAACCCAGGCGCCCAAGGCCAGATTGAGTGAAGTTGCCCCTTCGTCAAATGGAGCCCCTCAACAATATCATCCCTAATGGATCACCTCACTAAAACCCGATATAAATCCTTTTGGGACAACAGCAGAATGTCAGAGAGGCTTTCTTTCATAGAAGGAACATCAAAGTGTGACAACACTTGCAATAGCAGGATCACTCATCTTGGGTAAACCTGTATGCCTCCCCTTGGGATAAGTGCACATTCCTCAAAGCCAGAAAAGCTTTCTTAGTGTCCTCTTTCTAGAGGCCACCGTTTTTCCTCACTTTGTGCGCACATAGATAGAGCTGAAATGTGCGGAGACGAATCTTCACATTTGGCATACCCAGCCCGCCTTCAGAAGGATGGAAATAATCGATATTGTGACAGACCATAGGGGTTTTCCAAGCCACAAGAAACAGAAAAGAGCTCTCTGCAAATATAGCAGAGTATCTGACGGGATAGGAAGAACAGATAGACGATAAATGAAGATAGGATAGATGTACGAATTGCACACCTCCAACTCTCCCCTTTAATGAAAGGTTTCTGCTGATCCAACGGCTGCTTTCAGAACCTCCAACCAATTTTTCTCCAGCTGAAGACCAGGACCAACCCAGATGCCGAGTATTTTGTAAGGTCTGTTGCTCCAACTAAAGGGCCCCTGAAGAGGGAACCCACTCCAGGCACCGATGTGCAAACCTGAAGTCTTGTCACAGTTAATTTTGGCCCCTGTTACCATTTTGTACAATCTGATTTCTACGCCAATGAGACTAATCTCAGCATTGCTCATTACAAGTACTGTTACAGTGTCGGCATAGGCAGAGTAACCAGTAATGCCTGGCAAAGAGATTCCGCATAGGACTGGATTTACCCTTAGCCTGCACAGGAAAGGATCCAGTGCAAACACATAGAGCATCAGTGATAAAGGACAACCCTGCTGATGGTGGTAAGCAGAAGGACCTCGATCTCTTCCCATTTACTTCTACCATCACCATGGGGTTTGTATAAAGAAGATGAACCCACAAGCTAAACTGAGGGGCAAAACCGGCTGCTGACAAAACAGCCTCCAAGTAAAGATGGTCAACCCTATCGAAGGCTTTGGACTGATCTAAATAATCGATCTAACTCTAGTGTTGTATTGAAACAGAGCTGCACCTACCTGTCCAAGTCCACACTAAGTCATGGGGTTTTTCATTTCGAAAATTGTCACTAATATCGAACTTATCCACAAATTCTCCTAATAAAAAAGCATCCTGATTTCTGTTAGTACCCCTAGAAGGAAACCTAAATTGATCTAAATCAGAATCCAGTCTCCCACTAAGATAACCGTTTGAACTGCTCGGTTTGCCGAAATAAAAAGCAGCTAGCTCAACGTGACTATTGAACCCCCATGAAACGAAACGCTTTAGCTTTTATGATAACATCCAGCATGCAAAGTCTCCTCTCTGAATCTATATAACAGGGATCCCATGACGCATCTAGAGACCTTTTAACTAGCCAAGAAACCCCTCTCGAATGAGATTTTAAGTATGCTGAATAAGCACAATAAGTTACAGACAGCCAAAATGGTCATCAGGAATGAGGTGGGCTTTTTGCACGCAACAAATATCCACTCCAAGGTGCTGCAGGTCCAGACTTAAGCACAATTTCCATGGGTTGGCCCTTAGCCCTTGGACATTCACACTAACAAGCTTGATATCCATGATAGTTTCTTAGGGTTGGAAACCAGAAACATTATGGTCGTTAGGATGTCGATGGCTCTCATGATGGAATAAGTACCCATCTGAGTCAATGGGTCCATCATGAGAAATACCAGCGACATGCAATTGATAGGTTAGTTTAGCTATCATATACAGGGAGGGGTGCATTTTAAACAGAGACCCTTCTAACACAACATTTTCTAAGATTTATGATGTCAGAGTCTTTGAATATGGTTAAAGGAGTAGAAAGTTCGAAAGCTTTGTTGGCTTCTTTCAGCATTGTCCATAGTTCTTTAGCCCCCTCCTTTTTTAGAATAACGGTTAATATGCGTTTGCATTAGGAAAATTGTTAGGATTATCTATGGGTTTTCCGGTCACCTCCCTGAATTCTATTAATTTCGACAGGTCGACCCCTTTAAAGTAAACTGTTATTGATCTGGGGATCACTAATACAACAAATATCCTTGCCGGGGAGGTAGAGGGTTCTTTTCTTTTTGTCCAGGGAGGGGCTTTTGTCATTTTAGTTTCGATAGTTTGTGGGGGACAGATGTTACAGGAGGAGGCATAGCTTTTGCTGGTGAATGGGATTTGATTTTTGTCAGAGACTGTGTGATGAGGTTCAAAGTTGTAAGTGGTTTTGAACTTTGTTTAGGAGAGGGGGTGAGATTTGTTGGGCGATTTGGAGGTGGTTTGTATTTGTGCGTCCAGTTTATTTTTCAAGCTTACAATTTCGACATATTTTGCTCTGCCTGGGTTCTTTTCCAGCATAGCCTCTTTCCTCATTTGTTCCAAATTCAAATTGCCATTTTTTTTTGGGGGGGGGGGTCACGATTTTTCAGGGTTCTCTTTCTTTTTGGTCGCCCTTGTTCATCGTTCTTGGGGGAGGTGGAGGGGATCTTTTACTGACATCTGTATCCCAGATGTTGCCCTATTCTAGATTTAGGGTTTGATGCAGGTTTTTTGGAGGGACAGTCAGAAGTAAAATGTCCAATTTCTTTGCAGTTCCAGCAAGTCGGTCTTCTGACAGCTAAAATAATAATTTTTCTTCTCCAACTTCGAGAAAAAACGAAATGTTAGTGAAGTTTACTCGATCGAGCAGGATGGTGAGGGACCAGACATCGTGAAAGTCGTCGCTTTGGACCAAAACGATTTCACCATATTTCAAAAGGAAGGCTTCAATATGTTCCTCGTCTACATGGTGTGCGACGTGGAACACAGACGCAGTTGTTCTTCTTTTCCTCATATACTCGCTGCATAGTATATAATTCGGTGTAATTATTTCTTTTTGAGATAGTGTCAGTTAGTTTTGTGTTGAAATGAATAGGGCGTTCTACGTATGCATTTAATTAGTCTTAACTGTCTATATATTGTTGTTGCAAGGAGGTTGTTGAGAATTTCAGTTGACGCACGAATCATTGTCTTCATTTTTCGATTTAACACAAAAAGAATTAGGCATCTTTGCTGGATTTCTTTTAGTTTTAATAGATCCACCACGAGAGCTTTTTCCGTGACTAGATGTAGACACTACTTTGCTTTCTCCACAAATTCGGAGACGTTAATATCAACTTTGGGTGGCTTACACCAGGTGTTGGTTGGAGCAGCCTCTTTAATCTCCATTACAATGCTGTTATTGTTCTTGGGCGTCTGGCTAGCAGAGGCAGCTACAGGTAAACCGATAAAAAACGGTAAAAAGTTCACAAAACTGTTAAAAAGTAACAGTGCATGGTAAAAAAAAATCCGGTGTAAAAATAAAAAAGGGATAACAACAACAATAACTAATGATAACAATAACAAGTAGAAGAAGTGGCAGAAATGCAAAATAATAACAAATCTTACCCAAAAAAAAAACGAATAATAGCGGTCTGCTTCCTCAGAGTTGGGAGATTCTATTTATAAATGTTGCTGCTAGGAACTGATGAATCAAATTAATTCACGTTCTGCTATCAACCAATCAGAAACCAGAATTGGTCCATAAAAATTAAACCTTGCACATATTTACGATGGCTGCAAAACATTGAACATATTAAGAGAGCATTATTTATCAAAAGAAAAGCCCCAAATTATCTCTTTATATACTGAACTGACATCTCTAAAACGTATAGAAGCCTAGATTTCAGATTATATTATAAGGGCCGAAACAACATCAAATTCATTAAAAATGTCTTGTAAAGTTATTAGTGACAGTTTGTTAATCTCCATCTTAAAGATTGCCGAGTAATTTTAAGCTATTTACCACCGTGATAACTCAGAAAGTAAAACCAATAACTTTTAGTGAATTCAAGGTGGGACTCAGGAGTTACGAGGAAACTGAGAAAATGATCACAGAAACAAACGAATCTACAAAATTTATGAAATTTTAAAATGTCTACTTAAAAACACCAAAATTAAAGCATACCTTTACCTCGAATAAAAACTGCAACTTTTCCCAAAACCATTATTCTCCTAAGTGCGAAAATCATTTGCAATAATTGTGGGCGATCTAATCACAAAAGTTTCCAATGTAGATACAAAAATTTCAAATGGGACTCCTTTAAAACTGTGGAGAGCTCCTTTAGTGAACATACATTTTTATTTTCATGTATGTTTGATGCTTCAACGAACAGTAACAACTTTCTTGACGGCACATGTAATTACAAAGGAATCAGATTTTATCAATTTTGATTCTAACTTTAACCCCCAGAGTCACTTTGTAGGGCTGGCCAATGGCAGTCGAGTAAACGATATCGTTTTGAAGAGAAGCGATGCTAAAATCTTGCTAAGGAACAATAAAAGTGAACTTTGTTTCTGTATTCTAGCAAATGTTCTTCTAATCTCATAATTTAAACAAAATATATTTTCTGTACAAATCGCCATTAAACAAGGTGCAAATATAAACTAAAGCCCCAATAAATCAAAACTGGTGTACCCGAATGGAACTGTATTTGACATTAAAGAAAATGGAAAACTAAATAGTGTAATCCCATTAAAAACCGCCTGCCATGGCATAAAATTCTTGAGCACTACAATATTTCAGATATTAAAAAGTTGCCGAATGTGGTTGACAGAATGAAAATAAAAACTTTTAAAAAACTTGACAAACTGCGACGTCTGTACACAGGGGAAAATGACAACGTAGCAAAACAAGATACTAGACAAGAAGACCACGAAAATCCTATCACTAGTACATGGTAAGTTGAACGGTTCCATGGAACAGATGGGCAGAGAAGACCAGATATACATTAACTTTTGTCGACGATTATTGCGGTTTAATAATAGTCTGTTTCTTAAAGAACAAATCTGATAACTTGCTAGCAACTACAAAATATTTAGCTGACATGCCCCCCTACGGTGCAGTAGGTGTGTCAGAAACTTCGTGAAAAATATTGAATAATTCGACCCCTGCCTTTCCAAGCTTATAACTACTCGAAAAATGTAATTCAAACCCTAATTTTTTTTCAATTAAAGTAGCATGGACCAAGGTTTCATTTAAAAAGAAAACAAAAAACAACAACGTGATTATAAAAAAAAAAGGTTTTAAACTTGGGACTTTATAGGTAAATTTCTAAAAAACATTTCTTTTTTTGTTTTAAATTTGAATAGATTATTTATTGATCTTTTATCTTCAATTTGTGATATATAAAACTTTGGTGAGTAAATTAATTATTTACTTTTTAATAGACATTTCAAAATGGGGGGGCGTGAATTAATTCGACCCCCTGTCTTTCCAAGCTTATAACTACTCGAAAAATGGAATTCAAACCCTATATATTTTTTTTTTCAATTAAAGGAACAAGGACCAAGGTTTCATTAAAAAAATATCGTAAAAACAGAATCAATAGAAAAATTTTGATAGATTTTTAAAGTTTAAAAATTGGAAAATACTGAACTCGTAAAATTCAATTAATTTCATTACTGTTTTCTTTTTTTAAATAAAAAAAATAATATTTCTATTACTTTTTAAACAACTTCAATAGTTTATTTTGGAAGTATAATCCATAAAGGAAATAAAGAACCCACTTTTAAAAGAGAAATTACGAGTTTTTTATATTTTATTCGCAGTTTCGTGTTAGGAGTGTCAAAAATTCCTACAAAATTTCTGATACACCTAACGGTGTAGTAAAGTGTATTCGCTCTGACAATGATACAGAATTCACTAATAAAGATTTCGAACTTTTATTTATTAACCATCGTATCAAACATGAAGATCCGCCCCTAATTCACCTCACCAAAACGGAACTGCGGAAAGATCATGGCGGAAACATTTTGAAATGACAAGATGTCTACTCATTGAATCAAAACTCCCCAAAAACTCTGGATGTATGCACTTATGACTGTTGCATATATACGCTTTAACAAAAGACGATCTAAACACCCATATGAAGCTTTCTGCTGTAGAAAACCAAATTTAAGCAGAATGCATGTATTTGGTTCAACTTGCTTCGCATTTATAGATAAAAAGAGAAAATTAAATCTTAAAACCGGTAGCGGTATATTCCTTGGCTACGATAAAAACAGCACAGCCTATTTAGTATTTTTTTTACAGAGGATAATGAAATAAAAAGAATCCAATATGTAAAATTCACAGACACGTTTAATTTCAAAGGCAAAAATTCATCATATGAAGAGGATGAATTGATATTTCCTAAAATTCATAAAACAAATGACGACACTGAAGTCGCCGTTGACGAGGACAAGCGTGTTAGTAATGATGACAGCGATGATGCTGACGTTAAAATCGAACGTTACTTCAAAAGAAGTAGAAGACGATCCGATTTTTTTGTGGTCGATAATTTGAAAGATTATCAAATCGACTATTGCTATTCCATGGATAATACGCCAAAAATCTTTAACAAAACAATTAATGCAAAACATTGTCAGCAATGAAAAACGTAATAGATACTTTAACAGAAATAATATCTCTCCCAAAGGATAAGCATGTCATTTCTATAAGATGGGTCTTTACAAAATGTAGAGTTGAATGTAATAATCAAAGTGGAAAGCGCCCCCGTGTGTGTGTGTCGTGCGGTCATACAACTTGCCTTCAGATGGGATCTGAAAGAAAGAGAAATTAAAGATGGCAGCCATGGATTTATAAGGTGTAGTCTCGTGGAATCTCACAAGATCTCATCTTCCACTGCACATGTATGCAAATGGAATGGGGTCAGTTTTCTGATAAAATGTCTGTTGGCAGAGGCAGTGGGGAGAGACGTGCTGGAAGTTGAGAGAGAATTCTAGCTGGACTTTTGCGTACTGTATTTGGTTTATTTTATTTTGCTGTTTACCAGCCCATTTAACATCAAGCTATTTCGGCAGAATGAGGGACAAACTCGACCTTAAATTAATACCGGAATTCGACGTTTCGACCCCGGTACTTGACTGGGTGAAGAAGGTGGAACTACATTGCCTGTTGTCTAGTGTGAAGAACATTGGACATGTGGTTCCTCTATGTCTGTCCGGCAGGGCTTTTGCAGCATATCAACAACTTAGTCCTGAAGAAAAAAAGGATTATGAAAGGATCAAGGGGGCATTATACAAGGCGTTCGCTATCGACCCCGCCACTGCTTGGGAGCAATTTGAGGTAAGAACCTTGCATCCTGGTGAAACTGTCGACGTTTATTTGGCCGAGCTGACGAAATTGACGGTGTTGTTTGGTGGGCTGCCTGAGCGGGCCTTGGCATGCAAATTTTTGGCAGGACTCCCAACTGGAGCAAAGCAACTCCAGTGGGCTAGATCAAGCCTAGCTTCATTGTCCCTTAACTACCTTGTAGACCGAGCCAGGACCGTGATGAAGAATACTTATGAGATGGGAGAACCGGTAGTCGCTGCTGCACAGCGTGCATTAAATGAGGACAGACCGTCACAGGGGCCCATCCTGCACGGTGAAGTCATGTGCAATGACCAGGGCCAGATTGCGAGGAACTGCCGGCGGTGACTGACAGCTATTCGCTGCTATCGATGTAATAGGATTGGTCATATGGTCCGGGATTGTTCAGGAAACGGGGTCAGGGACAAGGTGCCAGCGTTGACCTCTTCTCCAAAACAGAAATTAGACGAGGCGCTTCCGACCATTCAGGTCTATGTCAATGAGACATTGTGCTCAGCACTCTTTGGCTCTGGGTGCTCTTGCACTGTAGTGAGTGCGGGCCTCTGCACTTGGAAGAAGACTATTAAATTAACCACCCTCAGTGGAGCGACGCGGATATGTTGTGGGATGGGCACTGTGAACATTCGCACTAAAACTGGAAATTCAGCTAACATCGAAGCGCTGGTAGTACTCGAGAAACTGCTCAGCTTTGACCTGCTCCTAGGCTATGACGCCATCAGAGCCCTAGGTGGTGCTCACATAACGCAGACGGGGGAGATACACTTTCAGGAGAAAGTTCCAGTTTGTGTTGCTTTGAAGATTGATCAGCCAGACTTTATTATCGAGTTTGACCAGCAGCAGAAGGCTTGGACAGCCGGGTGGAAGTGGCCAGAAAACCAGGAACCAGCCAAACTGCGAAATGAGGTAACAGAGTACAACCTGTCTGTGGATGCGGTACTGGTCACTTCAAATTGCAACCTTGCTGATAGGCTCACTCGGATGCCACAGAGATGGGATGACACCATGAAGAAGAAAGCCGAGCCAGTACCATTATGTGCCACCTCTCTTGAGATGGTGGATGAAATCAGAAGATACACCACCTCAGTGGCCACCCCGGAGTGAGACGGAAATGTTATTTTGTGCAGTTGTCCAATCCGTCGGTGTCCAAAAGTGCAGTGAAAGCGGTAGTCAGGGAATGCCAAACATGCCAGTCAATCGACCCCGCCCTGGCCAGATGGCGGAAAGGTCAGCTGGGAGTAAGCACGACTTGGAGCCGACCGTGTATGGACATAACCCACTACGGCAGCCAGCACTTCCTCACCCTGATCGATTGTGGAGCGACAAAGTTTGCAATCTGGCGCCTGTTAATAAGACAGGATTCCTCCAGTAATCCGTGAATTTGAGTTCATATTTTATGAAAGGGGGCCGCCTGAAGAGATTCTCATAGACAATGACACGGCCTTCTGCAGTGAGGAGTTCAGACGTTTCGTAGATGAGTGGAGGATCCAGCTCAGACACAGATGTGCATATGTACCAAGTGGCAATGGCATAGCAGAGCAGTGCCATCGAAGCGTGAAGAGGATCGCAACAAGAAAACAATACACGATCACAGAGGCGGTCTATAAATATAATGCAACTCCAAAGGATGGCATGACTGCTGCAAGTGCACCCACAAATGCGATCCATTGCTATCGAGTGCGCATCAAGGACACTGACGCCCATCTGCCTAATTGGTAGGAAACCCGAGGGGCGTATAAGTGTGGGAACATGCCAACCGGATGCTAACGTCTCCAGCATAAGAGACAAAGTAAAAAAATCTTCGTTTGCACATGGCTCCACGCATCGCTTCCGTTTGGAAAAAGAAAAATAAGAAACCATAAAAAGAATTATGAACCAATGGCAGAGCTCCCCGCCAAAAATAAAGGCCTAAAATATGACAGCCGCTGGGAGCCGGTTTACGACTATAAAAGGAGGGGGCCAGAAAGAAGAAGAAAAGAAGGAAAGAGTTTCGCCCAGCTGTGTCAGTGAACGCACGGACATTCTTCCACCGGACCTACAAAAAAAGAAGAAGAAAATACAGGAGAAAAAACTCCGCGCTGCTAGGTTGATAAATGTAGTCGTCACTCTCCAGTTAAAAGCCTGATACATATCACCGAAGTAGCCCGACTGGCCGCCACTTACCACCCCCCCGTCGTCTGAAAAGATAAGTACGCTTTGTTTAATTATAATACCCTACAAAAGTCACTCCTGATCAATGCATACACAAGCTGAACTACCATTCTCAATTTTCCTACAACATTTGTTTCTTTTCCCTCGCGGGAACAAGCAATAGTAACCCGAACTTGAGGTGAAAACACATCTCCTCCTTTTTGCTACAACACCAGTCCTGCAACGAGCATTGGTTACATACGCTCGGACACATCATAACTAAAGCATTCATTTCTTTCAATAGCAAATAAACAACGTTTATCTTATCCATTAACTGAGCCTTTGTTTCCTTCGATTCCTCATTCGTTTCATTATTCTCTTGTAACGGGATTGGGCTATTTATATATAGCTAGTCCCCTACAAATATGGTGACCCCTTTATTTAAATGAAATGGATGAGGTTGAACGAGGCATGCACACACACCTACAAACATCCTACCAGCTCTAATTAAGACCGTCATTAACCAAATAAACCTCCGGGTTCCCAACCATTAAAAAAAAAAAAAAAAAAAAAAAAAAAAAGTATAACTATATCAACAGGACGAACAGCAATCCGCTAAGAAATTAAACATTTTTATCAACCACCAAACGCTTAACCCACAAATTTCGAAATGGAGGATACTGTGTCAGCAGTCTCTGTAAAGATACCGGGATTCATGCATGCCGCTGTGGACGGGTGGTTCGCCATATGCGAAGCCCAATTCGAACTGAGGAACATATCCAACGAGACCACACGATTCTATCATGTCCTCTCAAATCTTCCCCCTGATTTGATTTCAAACCTACCCACCACCATCATTGCTTCTAGAAGTTATACACAACTGAGAGAGGCTGTGATAAATATGCATGAACAATCAAAAACCTGAGTTGTTCAACAGACTTATTGGCACCACAGCTATGACAGGAAAGCCGTCCACATATTTACAGCAACTGATGGCGACAGCTAGTAAAGTAGGTGTGGGAGAGGAACTCGTGCGCCACAAATTTATTCAAGCACTTCCCACCGAAATAACCCCGGTTATAGCAGCGGTAAAAAATGCCTCTGTATATGAATTGGGTACATTGGCGGATGAAATAGTTCCTTTTCTGAGACCCAAGTATGTGCACAATGTTACCGCACCACCACCAAGAGCCAACGGAAATTTAGCTTCCACCAACATTGCTACAAGAACACACAGTAATGTACGACCCTTTTATGAGGACCAGAAACCCCAAATCTGTCGTGGGCACTTGTACTTTGCGGAAAAATCGAGGACCTGCAAACCATGGTGCAGATGGCCACAAAAATCGAACTGCAAAATAATACCTACATCAAGACCATCATCACCCGTCAGGCAACCTAACCAAACTTCGGGAAACTTATAATGCGAGTTGGAACAGCAACCGACTACTCGCAACTATTTGAGGTTGCCACCAAAATCGGACAAAATATAGTAAATTTCATTATAGACACAGGTGCCTCTGTTACAATACTACCACACAGTCTGGCACCTGATATAACCATCAATTCCACACCTGTACGTTTGTCATCGGCCAATGGAGATGCCATAAAATGCTTTGGGGAAATACAAGTGGACATTATTATTCCAGGTTTACGCCGTTCATACCCTTGGACAGTTGTGATCGCAGACACTGTCAACCCCCTTTTAGGTGCAGACTTTCTTCGGCACTACGGTCTCATCTTGAATTGCAGCGATGGTAAACTGGTGGATGAGACAACACGCCGATATGTACAAGGTGGACGGGTCACAGCCCAGATACAAAATATAACGGTAAACAACCATGACAGTCTACCAGGAACGATGCAGTCTCTCCTCCAAAAATTCCCCAAGCTTACCACTCCACGCACAGAGCAACGTCCAGCATCTAACACAAGAGTAACCCATGTCATAGACACTGGAGATAGTGCCCCAACTTACGCCAAGGTCCGACAGCTGTCCGAAGAGAAATATGAGGTGGCAAAACAAGAATTCACAGAACTCTTAAAGGCTGGAATAATAAGACCATCAAAATCCCCATGGTCCTCACCAATACACCTAGTTCCGAAATCAACCCCCGGAAAATGGAGAGTGTGTGGTGACTTCAGATACCTGAACCACCTGACAAGACCAGACAGATACCCAATCCCAAACATTAACAGCCTCGGAGCCAAGCTTTTTAAAAAGAGAGTATTCTCAAAGATTGATTTGTTACAAGCATATCATCAAATCCCCATTCAGAAGGCTGATATTGAAAAAACTGCCGTGATAACACCATTTGGCCTTTTTGAATATGTATTTATGCCTTTCGGGTTGCGAAATAGCAGTTCAACCTTCCAAAGATTTATGGACAGCATACTCAGGGAGGTGGGCTGCGTTTTCGTATACATCGATGACATCCTGGTGTTTTCAGAGTCTGAGGAACAACACCACCATGACCTTGGAAAAGTTCTCTCACTTCTTGAAGAGAACAACCTTAAAATCTCTGTTGACAAGTGCCAATTTTTCAGAGATAACATTGAATTTCTGGGCTACAATGTAAGTGCTGAAGGACTTACACCAACGGCACAGAAAGTGGAAGATATAAAAAATTTTCCAGAGCCAACAGACTCTAAATCGCTCCGGCGATTCCTGGGAATGGTCAATTTCTACAGAAGATTAATCCCACAGGCTGCAGATGTGCTACTGCCTTTGACGGAAGCCATTAAACGCAATCCCGCAGCTAAAACACTGGAATTAGGCCCACCCGAAAAAGAAGCATTTGTAAAAATAAAAACCATCCTAGCAGAAATATCCGCATTGACACATCCTGATCCGAAGGCCACACAATATCACTTGGTCACAGACAGTTCCAACTACGCGGTAGGAGCAGCACTGAATCAGATAGTAAATGGGGAGTCGATACCTATTGGATTCTACTCACGAAAGTTATCGGAGAGCCAAAAGAAATACTCCACCTTTAACAGAGAACTATTAGCAGCATACCAAGCGGTATTGCATTTCAAACCTCAAATAGAAGGTAGGAATGTGACCCTCTTCTCCGATCATAAACCATTGTCCCTAGCATTTAAAAAAAAGACACCAATGAAATCTGATGTACAACAACGTTATCTGTCAATCATCACAGAATATGTTGTAGATGTGTTGTATATCAGAGGAGAAGACAACATTGTTGCTGACTGCCTATCTCGACCAACATGCGCAGTGACCATTGATCCTTGCGATTTACCAGCCATCTGCGAAGCACAGAAAACTGACGATGAACTCCGTAAATACGAAAGTCAGTTAAAGCCATACGAACTACAAGGGTCATCCATCTGGTGTGACATATCAACACCCACCCCCAGACCGTACATACCCGAACTGTTACGCAGGAACATTTTTGACACATTTCATACCATCTCGCATCCAGGACCTACACCAACAACCAAGTTGATAAAATCCAGATACTTTTGGCCAGACATGGACAGAAATATACGAAATTGGGCTAAAGGCTGTCTTCAATGCCAGCAACATAAGATCTCCAGACACACTAAAACAGAAACCACACCACTCTCCCTACCATCTGGGAGATTCGAAACAGTACATATCGACATCATTGGACCATTACCACCCGCCACCACATATGATGGTGTATACACATCTCCAGCCAGATATGTATTGACATGCATTGACAGAGCAACAAGATGGGTGGAGGCCACACCTCTGCAGAACACATCTGCCTCTACCATCGCAATAGCATTCTTAACCATATGGATCTCCCGTTTTGGAGTTCCATTACATGTGGTTACAGACCGAGGAAGCCAGTTTGAGAGTGAGCTGTTCAAAGATTTATCCACGATAATCGGATTCCACAGACTCCGCACGACGGCGTATCATCCTAAAACCAATGGAATGATCGAAAGGCTACACCGGACCCTAAAGACTGCAATCATGACACTACAGCAGAGCTGGCTTGATGCACTACCAATCGTACTGCTCGGCATTAGAAACGTGCCTAACGATCAAGGATTTTCCCCTGCTGCCGCAGTTACAGGGACTCAACTACTACTGCCAAAACTAATAATGAGCCAAGAAAATCCAGATCTACATGGAGAAGACATAAGAAAAATGGCCAAAGAGATGCAAAAGTTGAATATGGCTCTCCTCTCAGAAGGACAGCTACATACAACACAAAAGGCATTCATACCAGAAGAGCTAAAATCGGCAACCCATGTGTGGCTTCGAAGGGATAGGATTCGAAAACCACTGGAAGCTCCATACTCTGGACCACATAGGGTCATCCAAAGGCAAAACAAGCACTTTCAAATTGAACTGCCATCGGGAGATATACAAACAGTCTCAGTAGAAAGACTAAAACCAGTCAAGTTCAGTAATTCTAATAGCAACAGAAACACAAACAATGCAGACACCGAACTGATGACAACAGATGACATTACACCAGGAGACATGTCCGCCCCAACACAGGACATAGAAGACTCACCAAATGAACCTACGGTAACACGTTCAGGTAGACGCGTTCGCTTTGCGAGACACAAGGACCACGTCTACTATATATAAAGGGGGTAGGAACAAAAACCTGTCCTTTTCCAAAATGTTCGCTCCCCCACTCCACACCGCAAAAAGGATGGACTACTCCATCCACCAAACTCCTCACGGACACTCTCGAGATAGCTCCGCTATTTCGGGTGGCGATGTGTGTGGGAACATGCCAACCGGATGCTAACGTCTCCAGCATAAGAGACAAAGTAAAAAAATCTTCGTTTGCACATGGCTCCACGCATCGCTTCCGTTTGGAAAAAGAAAAATAAGAAACCATAAAAAGAATTATGAACCAATGGCAGAGCTCCCCGCCAAAAATAAAGGCCTAAAATATGACAGCCGCTGGGAGCCGGTTTACGACTATAAAAGGAGGGGACCAGAAAGAAGAAGAAAAGAAGGAAAGAGTTTCGCCCAGCTGTGTCAGTGAACGCACGGACATTCTTCCACCGGACCTACAAAAAAAGAAGAAGAAAATACAGGAGAAAAAACTCCGCGCTGCTAGGTTGATAAATGTAGTCGTCACTCTCCAGTTAAAAGCCTGATACATATCACCGAAGTAGCCCGACTGGCCGCCACTTACCACCCCCCCGTCGTCTGAAAAGATAAGTACGCTTTGTTTAATTATAATACCCTACAAAAGTCACTCCTGATCAATGCATACACAAGCTGAACTACCATTCTCAATTTTCCTACAACATTTGTTTCTTTTCCCTCGCGGGAACAAGCAATAGTAACCCGAACTTGAGGTGAAAACACATCTCCTCCTTTTTGCTACAACACCAGTCCTGCAACGAGCATTGGTTACATACGCTCGGACACATCATAACTAAAGCATTCATTTCTTTCAATAGCAAATAAACAACGTTTATCTTATCCATTAACTGAGCCTTTGTTTCCTTCGATTCCTCATTCGTTTCATTATTCTCTTGTAACGGGATTGGGCTATTTATATATAGCTAGTCCCCTACAAATATGGTGACCCCTTTATTTAAATGAAATGGATGAGGTTGAACGAGGCATGCACACACACCTACAAACATCCTACCAGCTCTAATTAAGACCGTCATTAACCAAATAAACCTCCGGGTTCCCAACCATTAAAAAAAAAAAAAAAAAAAAAAAAAAAAAGTATAACTATATCAACAGGACGAACAGCAATCCGCTAAGAAATTAAACATTTTTATCAACCACCAAACGCTTAACCCACAAATTTCGAAATGGAGGATACTGTGTCAGCAGTCTCTGTAAAGATACCGGGATTCATGCATGCTGCTGTGGACGGGTGGTTCGCCATATGCGAAGCCCAATTCGAACTGAGGAACATATCCAACGAGACCACACGATTCTATCATGTCCTCTCAAATCTTCCCCCTGATTTGATTTCAAACCTACCCACCACCATCATTGCTTCTAGAAGTTATACACAACTGAGAGAGGCTGTGATAAATATGCATGAACAATCAAAAACCTGAGTTGTTCAACAGACTTATTGGCACCACAGCTATGACAGGAAAGCCGTCCACATATTTACAGCAACTGATGGCGACAGCTAGTAAAGTAGGTGTGGGAGAGGAACTCGTGCGCCACAAATTTATTCAAGCACTTCCCACCGAAATAACCCCGGTTATAGCAGCGGTAAAAAATGCCTCTGTATATGAATTGGGTACATTGGCGGATGAAATAGTTCCTTTTCTGAGACCCAAGTATGTGCACAATGTTACCGCACCACCACCAAGAGCCAACGGAAATTTAGCTTCCACCAACATTGCTACAAGAACACACAGTAATGTACGACCCTTTTATGAGGACCAGAAACCCCAAATCTGTCGTGGGCACTTGTACTTTGCGGAAAAATCGAGGACCTGCAAACCATGGTGCAGATGGCCACAAAAATCGAACTGCAAAATAATACCTACATCAAGACCATCATCACCCGTCAGGCAACCTAACCAAACTTCGGGAAACTTATAATGCGAGTTGGAACAGCAACCGACTACTCGCAACTATTTGAGGTTGCCACCAAAATCGGACAAAATATAGTAAATTTCATTATAGACACAGGTGCCTCTGTTACAATACTACCACACAGTCTGGCACCTGATATAACCATCAATTCCACACCTGTACGTTTGTCATCGGCCAATGGAGATGCCATAAAATGCTTTGGGGAAATACAAGTGGACATTATTATTCCAGGTTTACGCCGTTCATACCCTTGGACAGTTGTGATCGCAGACACTGTCAACCCCCTTTTAGGTGCAGACTTTCTTCGGCACTACGGTCTCATCTTGAATTGCAGCGATGGTAAACTGGTGGATGAGACAACACGCCGATATGTACAAGGTGGACGGGTCACAGCCCAGATACAAAATATAACGGTAAACAACCATGACAGTCTACCAGGAACGATGCAGTCTCTCCTCCAAAAATTCCCCAAGCTTACCACTCCACGCACAGAGCAACGTCCAGCATCTAACACAAGAGTAACCCATGTCATAGACACTGGAGATAGTGCCCCAACTTACGCCAAGGTCCGACAGCTGTCCGAAGAGAAATATGAGGTGGCAAAACAAGAATTCACAGAACTCTTAAAGGCTGGAATAATAAGACCATCAAAATCCCCATGGTCCTCACCAATACACCTAGTTCCGAAATCAACCCCCGGAAAATGGAGAGTGTGTGGTGACTTCAGATACCTGAACCACCTGACAAGACCAGACAGATACCCAATCCCAAACATTAACAGCCTCGGAGCCAAGCTTTTTAAAAAGAGAGTATTCTCAAAGATTGATTTGTTACAAGCATATCATCAAATCCCCATTCAGAAGGCTGATATTGAAAAAACTGCCGTGATAACACCATTTGGCCTTTTTGAATATGTATTTATGCCTTTCGGGTTGCGAAATAGCAGTTCAACCTTCCAAAGATTTATGGACAGCATACTCAGGGAGGTGGGCTGCGTTTTCGTATACATCGATGACATCCTGGTGTTTTCAGAGTCTGAGGAACAACACCACCATGACCTTGGAAAAGTTCTCTCACTTCTTGAAGAGAACAACCTTAAAATCTCTGTTGACAAGTGCCAATTTTTCAGAGATAACATTGAATTTCTGGGCTACAATGTAAGTGCTGAAGGACTTACACCAACGGCACAGAAAGTGGAAGATATAAAAAATTTTCCAGAGCCAACAGACTCTAAATCGCTCCGGCGATTCCTGGGAATGGTCAATTTCTACAGAAGATTAATCCCACAGGCTGCAGATGTGCTACTGCCTTTGACGGAAGCCATTAAACGCAATCCCGCAGCTAAAACACTGGAATTAGGCCCACCCGAAAAAGAAGCATTTGTAAAAATAAAAACCATCCTAGCAGAAATATCCGCATTGACACATCCTGATCCGAAGGCCACACAATATCACTTGGTCACAGACAGTTCCAACTACGCGGTAGGAGCAGCACTGAATCAGATAGTAAATGGGGAGTCGATACCTATTGGATTCTACTCACGAAAGTTATCGGAGAGCCAAAAGAAATACTCCACCTTTAACAGAGAACTATTAGCAGCATACCAAGCGGTATTGCATTTCAAACCTCAAATAGAAGGTAGGAATGTGACCCTCTTCTCCGATCATAAACCATTGTCCCTAGCATTTAAAAAAAAGACACCAATGAAATCTGATGTACAACAACGTTATCTGTCAATCATCACAGAATATGTTGTAGATGTGTTGTATATCAGAGGAGAAGACAACATTGTTGCTGACTGCCTATCTCGACCAACATGCGCAGTGACCATTGATCCTTGCGATTTACCAGCCATCTGCGAAGCACAGAAAACTGACGATGAACTCCGTAAATACGAAAGTCAGTTAAAGCCATACGAACTACAAGGGTCATCCATCTGGTGTGACATATCAACACCCACCCCCAGACCGTACATACCCGAACTGTTACGCAGGAACATTTTTGACACATTTCATACCATCTCGCATCCAGGACCTACACCAACAACCAAGTTGATAAAATCCAGATACTTTTGGCCAGACATGGACAGAAATATACGAAATTGGGCTAAAGGCTGTCTTCAATGCCAGCAACATAAGATCTCCAGACACACTAAAACAGAAACCACACCACTCTCCCTACCATCTGGGAGATTCGAAACAGTACATATCGACATCATTGGACCATTACCACCCGCCACCACATATGATGGTGTATACACATCTCCAGCCAGACATGTATTGACATGCATTGACAGAGCAACAAGATGGGTGGAGGCCACACCTCTGCAGAACACATCTGCCTCTACCATCGCAATAGCATTCTTAACCATATGGATCTCCCGTTTTGGAGTTCCATTACATGTGGTTACAGACCGAGGAAGCCAGTTTGAGAGTGAGCTGTTCAAAGATTTATCCACGATAATCGGATTCCACAGACTCCGCACGACGGCGTATCATCCTAAAACCAATGGAATGATCGAAAGGCTACACCGGACCCTAAAGACTGCAATCATGACACTACAGCAGAGCTGGCTTGATGCACTACCAATCGTACTGCTCGGCATTAGAAACGTGCCTAACGATCAAGGATTTTCCCCTGCTGCCGCAGTTACAGGGACTCAACTACTACTGCCAAAACTAATAATGAGCCAAGAAAATCCAGATCTACATGGAGAAGACATAAGAAAAATGGCCAAAGAGATGCAAAAGTTGAATATGGCTCTCCTCTCAGAAGGACAGCTACATACAACACAAAAGGCATTCATACCAGAAGAGCTAAAATCGGCAACCCATGTGTGGCTTCGAAGGGATAGGATTCGAAAACCACTGGAAGCTCCATACTCTGGACCACATAGGGTCATCCAAAGGCAAAACAAGCACTTTCAAATTGAACTGCCATCGGGAGATATACAAACAGTCTCAGTAGAAAGACTAAAACCAGTCAAGTTCAGTAATTCTAATAGCAACAGAAACACAAACAATGCAGACACCGAACTGATGACAACAGATGACATTACACCAGGAGACATGTCCGCCCCAACACAGGACATAGAAGACTCACCAAATGAACCTACGGTAACACGTTCAGGTAGACGCGTTCGCTTTGCGAGACACAAGGACCACGTCTACTATATATAAAGGGGGTAGGAACAAAAACCTGTCCTTTTCCAAAATGTTCGCTCCCCCACTCCACACCGCAAAAAGGATGGACTACTCCATCCACCAAACTCCTCACGGACACTCTCGAGATAGCTCCGCTATTTCGGGTGGCGATGTGTGTGGGAACATGCCAACCGGATGCTAACGTCTCCAGCATAAGAGACAAAGTAAAAAAATCTTCGTTTGCACATGGCTCCACGCATCGCTTCCGTTTGGAAAAAGAAAAATAAGAAACCATAAAAAGAATTATGAACCAATGGCAGAGCTCCCCGCCAAAAATAAAGGCCTAAAATATGACAGCCGCTGGGAGCCGGTTTACGACTATAAAAGGAGGGGACCAGAAAGAAGAAGAAAAGAAGGAAAGAGTTTCGCCCAGCTGTGTCAGTGAACGCACGGACATTCTTCCACCGGACCTACAAAAAAAGAAGAAGAAAATACAGGAGAAAAAAACTCCGCGCTGCTAGGTTGATAAATGTAGTCGTCACTCTCCAGTTAAAAGCCTGATACATATCACCGAAGTAGCCCGACTGGCCGCCACTTACCACCCCCCCGTCGTCTGAAAAGATAAGTACGCTTTGTTTAATTATAATACCCTACAAAAGTCACTCCTGATCAATGCATACACAAGCTGAACTACCATTCTCAATTTTCCTACAACATTTGTTTCTTTTCCCTCGCGGGAACAAGCAATAGTAACCCGAACTTGAGGTGAAAACACATCTCCTCCTTTTTGCTACAACACCAGTCCTGCAACGAGCATTGGTTACATACGCTCGGACACATCATAACTAAAGCATTCATTGCTTTCAATAGCAAATAAACAACGTTTATCTTATCCATTAACTGAGCCTTTGTTTCCTTCAATTCCTCATTCGTTTCATTATTCTCTTGTAACGGGATTGGGCTATTTATATATAGCTAGTCCCCTACATAAGTTAGGGGACACTGTTTGGGTGAAGCCTCCCAATAATCGATGCACCAGCAGCTTTCAAAGAGGGCGAATCACTGGCATCATCAGTGAGCAAGCCGTGTTAGTCAATGGTAATCCACGCCATGTGAAGGATATCCGGCCTCTGCCCTGAATATAAGGACAGCAGTGAAGAGGTCGAAAGCGAGTTGAATTGAGTCGAGTTGAGTTCTTGAGAACCGGAGTGAACGTGTTAGAGCGGAGAATGTTGCCAAGAACCAAGTCCGGGATTTTTTTTCTATTAGAAGCTATTTTGGCGTTAAATATGGGGCCGATGCGGCCGAGATAAAAGTGGGAAATTTTAAATGATTCGCGTCGAATCTGGAAAATTAAAAGTTGCGTTGAAAATGGAAAACGTTGCCAAAGGGAGAATTAAATGAGTCGTGTCAAACTGTGAAGGTTGAAGATATGAAGTGAGTCGGACTTTTTTGACTTTTTGTTTGTTTGTTATTCCCAGTTGGATCCGTTGGATTTTCTGTAACTGTCGTCGTAAAATGAAATCCTGTTGTGTTGAAAAGAAAAAAATGTGTCGTTTTTAAACGAAAATTATTTTATAAAAGTACAATTCGAGTGGGATTTTATTGTGTTTGAAAAAAGTCGTCGCTGTTAAAAGAACTTACAATGCGAATCGGACGACTTGTGTGCATTAAACTCGTCGTTTTTAAACAAGGAATTTAATTTTAAAATGAAATTCTGCTGTGTTGAAAAGAAAAAATGTGTCGTTATTAAACGAAAATTATTTTATAAAAGTTCAATCACAGTCGGATTTTATTGTTTGAAAAAAAAGTGGTCGCTGTTAAAAGATATTTTTCAATGTGGAATTTAAACTGAAATCCTGTTGTGCTGAAAAGAAAAAAGCTGTTTTCAAACGAGAATTATTTTATGAAAGTACCATTCGAGTCTGATTTTATTTTGTCTATGAAAAAAAAATCGTCGCTGTAAACGGACCTTAAAATGCGATTCGGCCGACTTGTTTGCATTAAAGTCGCCGTTTATCAACGAGGAATTTAAAAAGAAATCCTGTTGTGTTGAAAAGAAAAACAAAGGTGTCGTTTTTAAACGACAGATTAATTTTAATGAAAGTACGATTTGAGTCGGATTTTTTTGTTTGTTTTTTTTTTTTGAAAAAAAAAAGTCGTCACTGTTAAAAGAACTTACAATGCGATTCAGTCGACTTGTATGTGAAGTCGTTTTTAAAAGAAATTTAAAAATTAACGTCTGTGTGTCTAGCCGAATATGGAGGGCTAGCTGTGTCTAGCCGAGTATGGAGTGGCTGTGTCTATCCGAGTATCGTGGGCTGGCTGTGTCTAGCCGAGTATCATGGTCTGGCTGGGTCTAGCCGAGTATGGAGGGCTGGCTGTGTCTAGCCGAGTATCATGGGCTGGCTGTGTCCAGCCGAGTATGGAAGGCTGGCTGTATCTAGCCGAGTATGGAGGGCTAGTTGTGTCTAGCAGAGTATCATGGGCTGGCTGTGTCTAGCCGAGTATGGAGGGCTGGTTGTGTCTAGCCGAGTATCATGGGCTAGCTGTGTCTAGCCGAGTATGGAGGGCTGGCTGTGTCTATCCGAGTATTGTGGGCTGGCTGTGTCTAGCCGAGTATCGTGGGCTGGCTGTGTCTAGTCGAGTACCGTGGGCTGGCTGTGTCTAGCCGAGAATCATGGGCTGGCTGTGTGTAGCCGAGTACCGTGGGCTGGCTGTGTCTAGCCGAGTATCATGGGCTGTCTGTATCTAGCTGAGTATCATGGGCTGGCTGTGTCTCGCCGAGTATGGAGGGCTGTCTGTGTCTAGTCGAGTATCATGGGCTGGCTGTGTATAGCCGAGTATGGGGGGCTGGTTGTGTCTAGCCGAGTATCATGGACCGGCTGTGTCTAGCCGAGTATCATGGGCTGGGTGTGTCTAGCCGAGTATCATGGGCTAGCTGTGTCTAGCCGAGTATCATGGGCTAGCTGTGTCTAGCCGAGTATCATGGGCTTGCTGTATCTAGCCGAGTATCATGGGCTGGCTGTATCTAGCCGAGTATCATGGGCTGGCTGTGTCTAACCGAGTATGGAGGGCTGGCTGTGTCTAGCCGAGTATGGAGGGCTAGCTGTGTCTAGCCGAGTATCATGGGCTGGCTGTGTCTAGCCGAGTATGGAGGGCTGGCTATGTCTAGCCAAGTATTGAGGGCTAGCTGTGTGTAGCGGAGTATCATGGGCTGGCTGTGTCTAGCCGAGTATGGAGGGCTGTCTCTGTCTAGCTGTGTATGGAGGCCTGGCTCTGTCTAGCCGAGTATCATGGGTTAGCTGTGTCTAGCCGAGTATCATGGGCTGCCTGTGTCTAGCCGAGTATCAAGGGCTGGCTGTGTCTAGCCGAGTATCAAGGGCTGGTTGTGTCTATCCGAGTATCATGGTCTGGCTGTGTCTAGCCGAGTATCATTGTCTGGCTGTGTCTAGCCGAGTATGGAAGGCTGGCTCTATCTAGCCGAGTATGGAGGGCTAGTTGTGTCTAGCAGAGTATCATGGGTTGGCTGTGTCTAGCCGAGTATGGAGGGCTGGTTGTGTCTAGCCGAGTATCATGGGCTAGCTGTGTCTAGCCGAGTATGGAGGGCTGGCTGTGTCTATCCGAGTATCGTGGGCTGGCTGTTTCTATCCGAGTATCGTGGGCTGGCTGTGTCTAGTCGAGTACCGTGGGCTGGCTGTGTCTAGCCGAGAATCATGGGCTGGCTGTGTGTAGCCGAGTACCGTGGGCTGGCTGTGTCTAGTTGAGTATCATGGGCTGTCTGTGTCTAGCTGAGTATCATGAGCTGGCTGTGTCTCGCCGAGTATGGAGGGCTGTCTGTGTCTAGTCGAGTATCATGGGCTGGCTGTGTCTAGCCGAGTATCAAGGGCTGGCTGTGTCTAGCCGAGTATCATGGGCTGGCTGTGTATAGCCGAGTATCATGGGCTGGGTGTGTCTTGCTGAGTACGGAGGGCTGGCTGTGTCTATCTGAGTATCATGGGCTGGCTGTGTCTAGCCGAGTATCATGGGCTAGCTGTGTCTAGCCGAGTATCAAGGGCTGGCTGTGTCTAGCCGAGTATCATGGGCTGGCTGTGTATAGCCGAGTATAGAGGGCTGGTTGTGTCTAGCCGAGTATGGAGGGCTGGCTATGTCTAGCCAAGTATTGAGGGCTAGCTGTGTGTAGCGGAGTATCATGGGCTGGCTGTGTCTAGCCGAGTATGGAGGGCTGTCTCTGTCTAGCTGTGTATGGAGGCCTGGCTCTGTCTAGCCGAGTATCATGGGTTAACTGTGTCTAGCTGAGTATCATGGGCTAGCTGTGTCTAGCCGAGTATGGAGGGCTGGCTGTGACTAGACGAGTATCATGGGCTAGCTGTGTCTAGCTGTGTATGGAGGGCTGACTTTGTCTAGCCGAGTAGCCCCACTTTTGCTAAGGAGTATCTGACAAAGACAAATACTACTTCTCTACCCAGTTTATGATCATGCGATCGGGGGTGGGGGGATTTGTATGAATGAGACAATATAAGGACGGCAGTGAAGAGGTCGAAAGCGAGTTGAGTCGAGTCGAGTTGAGTTCTTGAGAACTGGACTGAACATGTTAGAGTGGAGAATGTTGCCAAGAATCCAGTCCAGGTTTTTTTTTCCATTAGAAATATTACTGTCCATGGGACGTAATTAAAATAAAAACGTAAAATAAAGTTTAGCAATAATTTATGCTGTAAAAGATTAACAAGTTTTTATACAGAAGAAAATTTATCCTGTAAACAGATCACAAATAACTGATAACATTCGATTAAAAAAATGGATATTAACTGACACGGAAATTGGGGTGTAATTCTATTGAATTTCTACAGTATTTGAACCGAGTCAAATTTGTTGGTCTGTCTTTTCTGATTTCATTTCAATAGTTTCATTTCGACATGCATTCTCCCAACATGCTGTCTTCCCACTCGCCGGTGGTTTCTTTTCCTTCCTCTTTTATACCCGGTCAACAAACTTCCTCGCCTCTAATTTGCATATCTCACATGTAAATTTGCATGAGCGTCACACATATAAATGCAACATCGTCATTTTAACTTTTTTTTTTCTTGGATAAAAAAAACACGAAACTCGTGCTATTCAGATAAGTTTCGGTATTCCTCACATGCCCCCCCCACCGATCTCAAGATCACAAATATGGCAGGGAGGTAGTATCCATCTCTGTCGGGTACTTCTTCGAAGAGGTATAATGTGGCACTGACTTTTGTGTGTACGCTCGTCTGTGGGTGGGGTTTCAGTAGACACCTAATCAGTTGGGATGTTGCTAGTATTAGAATCATTCTCAAGCGGATCTGAATTAAAATAGCCGCTCACTGTCCTGAGAATCACTGTCCTCAAAATAATCACTTTCGTCACTTGATAAGTGCGTCTGGGTTACTGGTGAAAGGCCTTTAATGTGCCTGCACAGACTGCAGGCTGATCACTTCAGTAAACCGACGGTGTTATATTTTGTTGTGCTCCTGCCAGGTGGATTTTTAATCCAAACAATGTCTTCTTTTTCATATTTCCCTCCGGTTACTTCTAGTTTGGGCAGTGAAGGCATCCACAAATGGGCAGTGGGTTAGCTTTGATACCTTTGATTCGTACATGGTATCTATTTAGCACGTCCGCTGGTGCGGTGGAAGATGAAAGATCATCCTTTGGGGTAACGTTGTGCCAGTATTGAACAGTTCTTTCTGGCTGCGATGGTCTTAATGGTTCTATGGCTTCGCTCTATAATATCATTTCCACTTGGTGAGTATGCATATCGAAATCACAGATGTATGTCCCAATTTTTTGCAAATGCCTGAAACTCCTTACTAGTGAAAATAGTAGCATTGTCGGTCAGTATTTCCATCGGTGGGCCTCGATCAAGGAAAATACTCTTCAACTGTCGGATTACAGTGGTCGTATCTGTCCGATGCAGTGGCCGCCAGATTGCAAATCTAGAGGGGCCACCATCAATAATCGTTAAAGATTCTCACCATTGTGGTGGGTTACGTCCATTGGCAGTCTGTCCCAGTTGTTCTTTACTCCAATTTTTCCTTTTTTCCAGCGCACAGGTGCTGGATCTATTGATTGACATGTTTTGCATGCTTTCATGACAGATTTAGAAGTCTCTTTAGACACTTGTGGGTTCACCATCCTGGCAAAATATAGTTTGTTTTACTCCTGGATGTCCACTTTGATCATGGATATCAGCCACCTGGTTCCCATCCAGTTGTCTTATTGTTGCGCAACTCCCAAGCACTGGCTCTCATCCTTTCTTGAGTAGCTCCATCCACATACGTGTCACTCTAGTGAGACTATCTGCTTGATTTTGATAGGACTTTACGAGTTTTATATTGATGGACAATTCATATTCTTTTGCCAGTGATTTCAAAGTTTCTAACCATCGCCTGATGAGCATTTCACCAGCTGCTTTCGTGTTCACACGCGCTTTCCCAATCAAAGTGTCAGAGATCCATCGGTGCACGCACACCAAATCGTTAACTAAGTGTAACACTGTTGCCTTCCACTGAAGGACCAAATTGACTCCTTTGAGTGCTGTGTCAAGTTCAGCTAGATTGATGTATTGAGCGTCGTTAGTAGGACATAGCCAACATGCATCCTCAATGACCTTCCATTCGCCTCCAATGCCACTCCTGTGTCTATGCAACTTTGCATCCACCCAGACTGTAACCTCTTTGCCGTCCATGCATCAGGCTCCTCCAATAGGAACCGCTTCTTGTATTTTGCTCACAGTTTCTGCAAACGTGATAAAGAGATGCATTTTTGATTCTGTAATCCCAGCCTTTTGATACTGCAGTTGCTAGGCGCTTGATAAATGCGACTGCCACGCGGAGCCATCTACATACAGGAAAATGACCAACGAGTTTCCCACAAAGAGAAAATGTGTGTCGATAGGTCAATTAATCGGGGATTCCTGGAATTGGACTTCCTCGTTTCCATTGCAGTGTGCCATCTTTCTCCCAGACTTGCAAACCCAGAACTCTGGCTCAATCTTTCAGTTGCACCGGATCCTTGAAAACCAAGCCATAGCCTAAAAATTGTTGTTGCACACGTGACGCAGGAACTACACTTTCATTAATGAAAATATCATCCACATATGCTGATGTGGCATTTTTGATTGCATGGTCCTGAGATATGATCGCGTCTATTACAGACTTCATAATAAGTGGCGCCACATTCAGCCTGAATCCCAACCATGTGAGACAAAAGCACTGGCCCCTGAAAATAACTGTTTGAAATGGCCATAATGCTTTGTCAACATGGATTTGAAGATATGCATTGCGCAGATCCATAAGCAACACATTAACTCCTTGTCATCGCCACTCTCTTAGTTTCTGTGTGCACACTTCTGCATTGGCAGTGAAGGCATCCACAAATTTGTTCAATTCCCGGTAATCAAGAACTGGACGTACCTTGTGCTTCTGCTCTTGTACGACCACCATTAAGGGAATTAGGCCTTTGGGTGAGACAAGTTCTTCTGAATATGGCACCAGCCATCCATTCCGCTGCCACTATTGAATTTCTTTCTCATAAGCATCTCTGGCATGACAAGGTATCGTGTATTCTTGCACACTGTTATTCAATTTACTGGGAGAGCAACCATTTGCCCATTTCCATGATGCAGTCCATTCTTTACTAATGCGATCATAAGTCACGCTAAAGTCCGGCTCGTCGATAGAGATGGCAGCATATTTGTTTAAGCCTCCAAAACGTGTTTCGCCTGATTCTGTGAAATGAATTCCACCGATTTTTCTGATGGCATCAATTCTCAGCAGTAGATTGAAACCCAACAGCTGTTTATCCACGACCAAGACCTAAATGTCGACTAACCTCCACTTTTACTCTGCCCTTAGCAATTCAATGTCCTTCCGTCAGATGTCAGTACTCCTGCTGACTTCCACTTCCAAAAGCGACACACAGCTTTACTCACTAAAGTCTGTGAACACCCGGAATCAATTAACGCCGTACACTCTTGCCCATCTACACGTACTTTCATGGAGGGAAGAGTCTCAGTGTTTAGTCTGTCAGGGAGGAGACTAATGCTGCTACCTCCTCCCCTTCGGCGTTTCCCTGACACCATGATGATATATGTCCAAGGCCACTGCATCTGAAGCAATGTATCTTACGATGGACTTTGTATGCCTAACTGTTCAACCTCTTTTGCCGATTTTGTAAGCAGTCCCTCGCCAAGTGGTTAGGACCACCACACCTGCAGCAAACTGTAAGAGTATCTTGTGTAGGAGACGGTGAGACTCGTCGTGGGCGACGAAGCGTTTCACTGAAGAACCACGGCAACACACAGCAAACCAACAAACAATGACAGCCACGGCGCGAAGGAAACTAACAAAGCTCAGCTGACTGCACGAATAGAAACGGAACCCAACGGTCACTGTACTGATCGCCACGAACGTCAGAACCCGACTGCCTCGCACCTCCAATGGACCGATTTTTATTACTCAAGATGGCCTAGCTAATTTGCATCCCCGCGAGATCTTGCACGATCCTGCGAGATTCCGTCTCTAATAAAAGCAGGCAGGCGCCATCTTGAAACTCTTTCTTCCGCTGCCCCGACCACAGGATCAGCCACCACCCCACACGCCAGGCACACACGGACCCTCTTGCGCCGAGGGCTACGGTTAGTCTCACACTCCCCCCTGGTCTCCAGATCACATACGTGACACGGCGGATGTGGCCGTTTGATTCGAGCACTCCTGCGGAGGGGTATTGCCGGGACTTCCTCATCGGAGCTCTCAGAAGTGGCATCGGAAGCATCAGCATTAGAGCTCGCAGTTGAGTCATCAGGTCCATGGGGCACAGGTTGGATCCATCGCTCATCGTCGGATGACTCGCTCCTTCCACTGCTCGCAGTTGAGTCACCAGGTTCGTGGGGCACGGGTTGGATCCATCGCTCATCGTCGGATGACTCGCTACTTCCACTGCTTGCCGATTGGTCAGCGCTTAGAGCGGGCCGGACATCCCTTACGTGGCGCGGAGTATCATCGACTAGTATGGCCTGTTCACTGATGACGCCGGTGACCCGCCCCCTCCAAAAGCTGCTGGTGCACCGGCCGCCGGGTGGCTTCACCCAGACGGTGTCTCCCACTTGGTACGTCCCCTGGGGTTCTCGTTGGTCGGGTAGACACACTTCAACGTCCTTGACGCGCACGTGGTAGTGATGAATCGCATCAGCGGGCGCACTGCCGCCAGTCACGGTGTCCTTAGGCGTTGTGTTGTATCTGTAAACTGCCTCCGCGATCGTACACTTCTTCCTGGGCGCGATCCTCTTCACGGTTCGGTGGCATCGCTCTGCTATGCCGTTGCCGCTCGGCACATACGCGCATCGGTGTCGAAGGCGGATCCCCCAGTTGTCCATAAAATGCCTAAATTCCCTGCTGCAGAACGCCGTGTCGTTATCCGTGAGGATCTCCTCAGGCGGCCCCCTTTCGTAGAATATGGATTCCAATTCGTGGATGACACTGGTGGAATCCTGCCTTGCCAATTGGCGCCAAATCGCGAACCTCATTGGCCCGCAGTCTATCAGCGTGAGGAAGTGTTGGCTGCCGTAGTGGGTTATATCCATACCCAACCGACTCCAAGTCGCGTCCACTCCCAGCTGTCCTTTCCGCCATCTGGCTGGGGCGGGGTCGATGGACTGGCACGTTTGGCACTCCCTGACCACTGCTCTTACTGCACTTTTTGGTATTGATGGTCTAGCCAACTTCACAAAGTAGTAGGTCCGTTGCACTCCGGGGTGCCCACTGTCGTGATGTATCTTCCTGATTTCGTCCTCCTCGACGGAGGCAGCACACAGAGGCAATGGCTTAGCTTCTTTCTTCATAGCCTCATACCATCTCCGTGGTACCCGAGTGAGCTTGTCGGCGAGGTTGTAGTCAGAGGTGACGAGCACTACGTCTATGGACAGGTTGTACTCCGTCACCAGTTTTTTCACAGTCTCGAGCCTCCGTCTTATCAGCATTTCGCTGGCTGCCTTGGTGTGTGCCCTGGCCTTGCTCGTGAGTGTGTCCGACACCCAGTGGTGCACGCAAAGTGAGTCAGTGTGCACACGCAGTTTCTTCACTTCCCATTGAAGTGCCAGGTTAATGCCCTTTATTACAGCGTCGAGTTCTGCCAGGTTGATATGGGCAGCATCATTTGCCGGTCGCAGCCAGCAGGCATCCTCAACTACGGCCCCATCTTTCTCCAAAACTACACCGATCGCTAGAGAACTTGCGTCCACCCACACGCTCAGTTCGTCTCCCTGCACGCACCAGTCCCCTGTGGCGGGGTCATTCTTTTTCACACTAGCGACGGTCTCCTTTAACATTCCAACCAATAGTTCGTCGGTTATCTCATCGTCCCAGCCTTTGCTGACCGCATTTGCCCTCCTTTTTATGACGCCTGTCGCTGCACGAACCCATCCGCATACTGGAAGGTGCCCCACAAGTTTCCCGCACAGGGAGAACACGGCACGTCTTGTGTAAACGTCGGGTACGTCGGGAACTGCGGTTCCACGCCTCCACTTCAGGATCCCTCGCTCCTCTTGAACGCTCAAGCCCAATACGCGGGCACCATCCTCAAGCCGCTCAGAGTCCTTGCAGTTTAGACCAAACTCGGCAAGTTTGGATCTTACGCGCGAAGAGGACATGATATCTTTGTTCACGTATATATCGTCAATATACGCCGATGTTCCCTTTCTGATCCATTCTTCTTGTGACAACACGGCATTGACGATAGCCTTCATTATCTGGGGTGCTACGTTTAGCCCAAATCCGAGTCGCGTAAGACAGTATCTCTTCCCGGAAAACATCACTGTCTGGAAAGGCCACATCGCCTCGCCGATCCGGACCTGCAAGTATGCTTTTCTCAAGTCCAGTAGGGACACATTGGACCCCTGCCGGCGCCACTCTCGCAGCTTGCTGGCACAGACGTCGGCGTCCGCTGTGAACGCATCAACGTGCGCATTCAACTCACGGTAGTCCATTACCGGCCTCACCTTTGACTTGTTAGGTTGGGCAACTGCCATCAGCGGTATCAGGCCCTTGGGGGGTCCAAGTTTGTCGTAGGGGTATGGAATCAGCCAACCGTTCTTAATCCATTCACGGAGCTCGCTTTCGTATGCAGGCCTTATCTGGTCGGGCATACGGTACTCTGCCACTTTGTTTTGTAGTTTGGCCGGTTCCTTTTCTTCTGACCACCTCCAAGTGGCGGTCCACGCCTTCTTTTGGTCGTCGAATTCCGCACTGAAGTCCGGCTGGTCGACTCTTAGTGCTGCGCACACCGGGGGCCTATCCTGAAACTCTACAACGCCAGCGCGCGTTATGCGCACGCCGCCCAGGGCTTTGATGGCATCGTAGCCTAGCAACAGGTCGAAACTCAGCGGCTTTTCGCGTGTCACCAGCGCTTCGACGTTGGCCGAGTTCCCAGTTCTTGTGCGAATGTGTACCACACCCACGCCACAACACATTCGTATTTTTCCAGTGATGGTAGTTATCCTGACGTTCTTCTTTTTCCACGCCCGACAGAAGTCCGCACACACTATGGTGCGGGAGCAACCGGAATCAAGGAGGGCTGAACATAACGTGTCATTAACTCGGACCTGAATGACAGGGAGCGCCTTGTTTATTTTCTGTTCGGGGAAGAGGTCGGCACTGGCACCTTGTCCCCGTCCCCGTTTCCCGCACAGTCTCGGGCCATGTGCCCAGTCTTGTTACAGCGGTAGCAGCGAACAGCCGTCGACCGCCTTCTACAATTTCTTGCCATGTGGCCCCACCCGTTGCATCTGTAGCAGATGACATCACCTTGCGGGCTGGGTCCCTGAGACGGTCCTTCGCCACTTGGTGGGGCCTGTGCGACGGCGACTACCGGTTCCTGCACCGTCGAGTCATCCTTCATTATTGTCCTGGCTCTGTCCACTAGGTCACTCAGCGGTAGTGAGGACATGGTAGAGGTTGCTCGCAGGAGCTGCTTTGCTCAAGCGGGGAGTCCTGACAGGAATTTGTAGGCTAGGGCCCTCTCGGGAAGACCGCCGAACAACACCGTCAGCTTCTTAAGTTCGGCGAGATACACGTCCACAGTTTCGCCCAAGCGTATAGACCTCGTCTCAAACTGCTCCCATGCAGTGGCGGGGTCAGTGGCGAACGCCCTGTACAACGCCGCCTTGATACTCGAGTAGTCACACTTCTCCTCAGCGCTGAGTTGCTGATATACAGCGAAGGCCCCGCTGGTCAGCCGCAGAGGAATCACACGCTCGACATTTTTCACGCCGGACAACTGACAATGTAACTCGACCTTCTCAACCCAGCTGAGTACCAGGTCGGATCCGTCGAATTCCGGTATCAACTTTAGATCGAACCTATCCGCCATTGAAGAAAAGAAAACCAAGTTCGGAGTGGGGAGGCCGAAATAGCTTGTAAGAGTATCTTGTGTAGGAGACGGTGAGACTCGTCATGGGCGACGAAGCGTTTCACTGAAGAACCACGGCAACACACAGCAAACCAACAAACAATGACAGCCACGGCGCGAAGGAAACTAACAAAGCTCAGCTGACTGCACGAATAGAAACGGAACCCAACGGTCACTGTACTGATCGCCACGAACGTCAGAACCCGACTGCCTCGCACCTCCAATGGACCGATTTTTATTACTCAAGATGGCCTAGCTAATTTGCATCCCCGCGAGATCTCGCACGATCCTGCGAGATTCCGTCTCTAATAAAAGCAGGCAGGCGCCATCTTGAAACTCTTTCTTCCGCTGCCCCGACCACAGGATCAGCCACCACCCCACACGCCAGGCACACACGGACCCTCTTGCGCCGAGGGCTACGGTTAGTCTCACACAAACAAATTTTTGATCATCACATTTGATTCTGTAGGTGATCGTCTGGCAGATGTAGCAGCATCCAATTCTGCAAGGCTGTCGTGGTCAATCATGCTCTTGTTCAGGTCAACAGTTGTTCCGCACTCATTGTTTCCATCCTGGATGAGGCACGTAATACATGTGTTAAACATGTATTATGTGCCTCATCTACTACTGGACTACCGCAACATGTTAAATGTTGTGGTAGTCCATACATGAATGCACACATTCCAACATTCCGACAATGGTCCTCCAACCAACCGGGCCAGGCGTCGCAACTCAGCAAAAAACTCGTCCACCGTCTTGTCGAGTGACAAACTGGTCACATGCATTAAATGCATCAGTAGCATATGCGGTTATAAGGACTTGCTTGATCTGTTCTGCATCCGCTTTCTGCTCCATACTAAATTGGCCAGAGTTCCACCTCGCAATCTCAATGGCAGGATGCGCTCAACATTTTTCATTGTGCAAAGCTCACACACAAGCTCCACATTGTCAATTATTCACTTGATAATGGGGATATCGGCGACAGAACCTCCAAACTCCAGAATCAACCAGACATCAAACATCTTGGTTTCCATGGTCAAATGTGATATAAAAGGCCAAAATGCTTCTACAGTATTTGAACCGAGTCAAATTTGTTGTTCTGTCTTTTCTGATTTCGTTTCAAAAGTTTCATTTCAACACGGATTCTCCCACACACTGTCTTCCCACTCGCCAGTTGTTCCTTTTCCTTCCTCTTTTATACCCTGTCAACAAACTCCCTCGCCTCTAATTTACATATCTCACATATAAATTTGCATGAGCGTCACACATATAAATGCAACGTCGGCATTTTAACTTTTTTTTTTCTGAGGGGAAAAAACACGAAACTCGTGCTATTCAGGTAAGTTACGGTTTTCCTCAGAGAATTATAATTTTTCAAATAGAATATGCACTTTCAAAGAAAATAGGTCACGCTGATTAATTGTCAAGATTAATACCTAATAATTCAATAACTTGAGTGTTATTTCTTTTGCCCTTCACAACCAATAAATTCCTGGGTAAGTTTGACACCGTTGTCCAAACTTCCAACTTCCAAACTTCTGTATACGTAACGCACCTTCTCTCAACTCCAAACGCACTTCTGCTACTTCAACTTATTTCTTCGAAATCCAACTTCAAAATGAACGTGCCCTCTAAAAGATCAACTCTCTTTTATCTCCAACCAAGAGCGTCTCATCTGCATATCGGGTGGTAACATTGCAGGCATATAAAGAGATAAGGCAGCCATTTTTGTTTCTTTCGTCTTCATTCATTTCGTTCCACGACCGACCCGTTGAATTATGCACACATGCTAGTTAGGTAAGCCACACGTTTCCCTACACTCCTCCCTGATCTCATAATCACACACATGGCAGGGGAGCAGTCATCTTTGTCGGGTACTTCTTCGAAGAATTGGGGGAAGCACTTCCTCATTGCCATCTTCCTCATTACCACCAGTCTGTTCCATTATCCCCTCTCGTGGTTCCATATGCGGTGTTTCACAATCAGGGCAAGGGGGCAGTATCCGTTTTTGTCGGGTACTCCTTCAAAGAATCGGAAGCATCACTTCCTCGGTTCCATCTTCCTCAGTATGTTCCATCATCCCCTCTCATGGTGCTATAAGTGGTGTTTCACGATCACGGAGGATGGGCAATATTCGTCTTTCTTGGGTACTTCGATGAGGAACTGGTGGTAGTACTTCCTCATGTCCATCGTTCTCATCACTATTGCCACTAGTATGTTCCATCATTCCCTCATCTGGTTCTGTAGGTAGTGTTTCTACGCTCACCTGAAGGGGCAGTAGGCGATCAGGATCATCCCTGAACTGTATGTGATCTTCCTCAACTTCCTCAGAATCAGAAGAGGTATAACAGGAGTGGATATCTTTCACATGACGTGGTACACCATCAATCAACATGGTCTGAGGACTTATGATTTTATCTATTTTTCCTCTGCAAAATTTTATAGTGCACCCAGCATTTGGGGGTTTTACCCAAATACGGTCTCCCACTTGATATGGTGTATTGACAGCGCTAACCACTGATGGTGTGACATCAATTCCTTTTATACACAGTAAATCCCATTAGCTGGTGCAGTTTCTGGTATTGCATAGTTCTTTGGTGTCACATTATACCAGTACACAGCTTCTGGAATAGAACACTGTGGCGTTATCAGTCAGAATTTCAAGCGGGGCACCACGTTCAAAAAAGACAGCTCTCAACTGTCGTATAATGCTAGATGCATCCTGTCGTGTCAACAGGCGCCATATCATGAAACGTGTCTGACCACAATCTGTCAAGGTCAAAAAATGCTTGCTCTCATAATGCGTTACATCCATTCCTACTCGATACCAGTTATCCTCCACCTCAAGCTTCCCTTTTTGCCATTGCGACGGTGCCAGATCAATTCGCTGACACTCTTCACACTAGCGTATATCTGCCTTGATTGATACTCTTGTAGTTGAGGGACACACTCTTCGGACAAAATATGTTGTCCTCCGAATTCCGGGATGTCCACTCTGCTGATGTATTGTACGGATCTGGTCAGGTGTTAATTCATCTGTTATGGTTGCGCATGTCTGTTGTGGAGGATCAGATCCCTGCCTCATTACATCAATCCACCTCTTTGGTACTCTAGTCAAGCTATCAGCCAAATTCTGCTTTGACGAAACTAAGGTAATGTCCACCTGCAAGCTGTATTCGTCAACTAGACACTTTATTATTGCCAGTCTCCTTCGTACTAACATCTCACTTGCAGCTCTAGTCTTAACTCGAGTCTTTCCAGTCATGGTGTTGGTCAACCAGTGGTAAACACACAACGAGTCAGTGCAGAGATGCACAACCTTAGCCTGCTATTGTAATGCAAGATTAAGCCCTTTTAACGTGGCATCAAGTTCTGCCAAATTTATATGCTGGGCATCATTTTTCGGACGAAGCCAGCACGCATCTTCCACAACAGCACCCAATTATTGCAACACGACATTTGTAGCCAGTGAACTTGCGTCAACCCATGCATTCAGTTCGTTTTCAGATACTTGCCCCTCACCCCTGGCAAGGTCGTTCCTATGTACTCTGGACAACATTTCAGCCATCATTTGCTGGAGAGAATCATCATTCACCATGTCGTCCCATCCTTTGGTTACTGCAGTTAATCGTCTTTTTAACACTCCTGTTGCCGAAATCCAACTTCAAAATGAACGTGCCCTCTAAAAAATCAACTCTCTTTTATCTCTAACCAGGAGCGTCTCATCTGCATATCAGGTGGTAACATTGCAGGCATATAAAGAGATAAGGCAGCCATTTTTGTTTCTTTCGTCTTCATTCATTTCATTCCACGACCGACCTGTTGAATTATGCATGTGTGCTAGTTAGGTAAGTCACGTGTTTCCCTACAATATGGAACCACCTATAGATACAGCAATAGCGTCGCTAAGAAATGAAAGTGAATTACCGAGTCTTTATGTCATCCTATTAAAGAACTCCCGGTTACGCTAGAAAACTGAAAAACTGTAATTAATACGGCTACTCTGCAAAAGACAATCCTCAAATAATTCAACATCTAGGTATTTCATGAATGAAATTTTAATTGACAAGTTATACTTATTGGCCGAGTATGGACCAAGCAAGACAAAAATTTTTGTGAGGATGGCAACTGGAAGCAAGTGATCTACCAGAAAAGATTCAAACGTGACCAAAGACAGACGTTCGGGGGACTCGAGTGCATATCGTCTATGCAGGCTCCATAAATGTTACTTTATCATGTTACAGTTTTACTAAATGGCCAGACATTGCTGAAAATGGAATTTTGACGAGAAGAAAACCCGGCAAGAAATTAATACCCGGAAACGTGACGAGACGTACTTCTGGAAACTATTTATGTGACTACGGTTTTGCACATATTTTAGAAGGAGTGAAATTATGTTAAAGAAAATACCTTTTTACGTGACAAGGAATTTTGGAATCTCCTATCCGGACAAGCGACGCGGTCTTGCTCCTGAAATCCATCTGTGTGTGTCTATGGTTTGCACGCAAGCATGGAGGGAGAGAAAATTCTAAAAAGACTTTAAACAAAAAAAAAAAGAAAAAGACACGTGCCTGACTGGCTTTCAATTTTTGGGTACGCTCCTAAAATTTGTTTCATAGCGAGTGTGATTAGGAGATACTATTTTGAATATTATTATTGAATTCGTTAATCGATACACACATCTTTATAAGAACCAGTGTTGTTGTTTTTTTTTTTTTTGTTTTTTTCATATGTTACTTTGGCGTTTCATAAGTTTAATGCCCGCAAAGGGAAAAATTTGCAACTTATTATTGTAAATAAAATCTCTTCTTCATTTCAAAGCTAGACATTTATATTTTATTCTTTACCCACTCCCCCTTTTTTGTTTCATGCTGTTTTTTGTTTTTTTAGGTTAGTTACTTTAGTATCGAATTTATCAGGAAGCAAGATAAATTCTGACAGCGCAGAGAATGTTGCCAAGAATCCAGTCCGGGATTTTTTTTCTATTAGAAGCTATTTCGGCATTAAATATGGGGCCGATGCGGCCGAGATGAAATGAGACATTTTAAATGATTCGCGTCGAACCTGGAAAATTAAAAGTCGTGTTGAAAATGGAGAGCGTTGCCAAGAGGAAAATTAAATGAGTCGTGTCAAACTGCGAAGATATGAAGTGATTCAGATTTTTTATCTTTTTGTTTGTTTGTTTGTTTGTTTGTTATTCCCAGTTGGATCCGCTGGATTTTCTGTAACTGTCGTCGTCAAATGAAATCCTGTTGTGTTGAAAAGAAAAAAATGTGTCGTCGTCAAATGAAATCCTGTTGTGTTGAAAAGAAAAAAATGTGTCGTCGTCAAATGAAATCCTGTTGTGTTGAAAAGAAAAAAATGTGTCGTCGTCAAATGAACGTGTTAGAATGTGATTCGGTCTACTTGTATGCATTAAAAGTCGTCGTTTATAAACGTGGAATTTGGAATGAAATTTGCTTATATTTGTTGGAAAAAAGTCGTCGTTTATAAACGTGGAATTTGGAATGAAATTTGCTTATATTTGTTGGAAAAAAGTCGTCGTTTATAAACGTGGAATTTGGAATGAAATTTGCTTATATTTGTTGGAAAAAAGTCGTCGTTTATAAACGTGGAATTTGGAATGAAATTTGCTTATATTTGTTGGAAAAAAGTCGTCGTTTATAAACGTGGAATTTGGAATGAAATTTGCTTATATTTGTTGGAAAAAAGTCGTCGCTGTAAAAAGAACTTAAAATATGATTCGGACGACTTGCATGTATTTAAGTTATTTTTCAATGCAGAATTTAAACTGAAATCTTGTTGTGCTGAAAAGAAAAAAAGGTCGTTTTTAAACGATAGATGATTTTATGAAAGTACCATTGGATTTTATTTTGTTTATGAAAAAAAATCGTCGCTGTTTAAAGAACTTAAAATCGATTTGGACGACTTGTGTGCATTAAATTCATTTTTCACCGAGGAATTTATCACGAAATCCTGTTGTGTTGAAAAGAGAAAATGTGTCGTTTTTAAACAAAATTATTTTATGAAAGTACAATTCGAGTCGGATTTTATTGTGTTTGAAAAAAGTGGTCGCTGTTAAAAGAACTTAAAATGTGATTCGAACGATTTGTATGTATTTAAAAGTAATTTTTCAATGCAGAATTTAAAATGAAATCGTGTTGTGCTTAAAAAAAGGATGTCGTTTTTTAACGAAGGAGTTATTTTCCTGAGTACAATTCAAGTCGGATTTTTTTGTTTTGTTTTTGAAAAAAAAAGTCGTCGCTGTTAAAAGAACTTACAATTCGATTCAGTCGACTTGTATGTAAAGTCGTTTTTAAATGAGAAATTTAAAAATTAATTTCTGTGTGTCTGGTCGTGGGCTAGCTGTGTCTAGCCGAGTATCATGGGCTAGCTGTGTCTAGCCGAGTCTGGAGGGCTAGCTGTGTCTAGCCGAGTCTGGAGGGCTGGCTGTGTCTAGCCGAGTCTGGAGGGCTGGCTGTGTCTAGCCGTGTAGCCCCACTTTTGCTAAGAAGTATCTGACAAAGACAGATACTACTTCCCTACCGAGTTTATGATCATGAGATTGGGGGGGGGGATTTTGGTGTGACTACAGTCATGGAGGCGGACTGCTAAGGGTGGCAAGTGCAAACTCGAAACCTGACCGACGGGACACAGAAAGGCGACAAATCATCAGGTTCGATCACGTCTTAATTTGCATGAATGAGACAATATAAGGCTGGCAGTGAAGAGGTCGGGGGACGAGTTGAGTCCAGTGGAGCTCTTGAGAACCGGACTGAACGTGTTAGAGCGGAGAATGTTGCCAAGAATCCAGTCCGGTTTTTTTTTCTATTAGACTTTATGGATCAAAATATGTATTGGGAAGAATAAGAATTAGATGACATAAAAGTAAAAAAAAGATACTGAAATCAAATCCCGGAAAATATCGAAGAGACTCCAATGGAAGTCATGCATTATGCGTTTTCAATTCCTGTTTCTATAAATAAAAATTTTCACATCCTCGAACTCGAAGCCAGGAGCACTAGTGTGTCAAACGTTACGACTGCAAAGAGGGTTAAGAAATAGACTTACTCTAAATGTTACAATCAGGATTCGGTTATGGGTTTCGGGAAGGAGTGAGTCACTCGCTTGACAACAGCACGTCTCTGCCCTCTTCTTTTCTAATCGACCACAGCTGGTCTCTCGCCACCAATGCCACACCGCACAATCTGAATGTCAGCAACGTGAAATACTTTTCAAGAGAAGATGCTCACGGTTCTTTTCTTTTTCTGTCTTGCAAGGAATTTTTCCCAGTTTTTATATCCTCCTATCAAAAAACAAAAAAAAAGGAAGAGACAAGAAAAAAAAATAGCTTCTCCCATCATGCCCTGCCTCCCAGGTATATAAATGAGCTAGCCATCCTTTCCTTCTTCATTCCCAAAGAGCGATGCAGATACGTCTGATACGTCGTATATTACTTATTTTTTTGTTGTTTTTGTTTCTAATCATAACCTAACCTTAAACGGTACCTTTTTTCCCCCTTTTGCATATACCACACAAGCCCCTCTAATCTTTGAGATCAATAAGACACTTCATAATCCTTCATCCAAGCAGGCCTCCTCCTCTCACGTTGAGGCCTCTAGGGGACAACTTCTTGGGAGTTGACGTTTTCAGGTTCACTATAGACATTCTCGTTCAGTTGTAAAGAACTGCAATGTAAGACTGAGTCGAATTCGGGTGCATTGTTAGCTACTCGGTGGATCTCGACTTTCTCCTTTTCACTGCCATCACTGCACACCGGCAGGGTCACACAACGCAGATCTAGTATATGCCGGGGGAACGCCATTCGCCATCACATTGTTCTTCGACTGCATTTCTGTTACGACCCCCTCCCTCCCCCAGCGAGTGGTACATTTTGCATTGGGGGTCTTCACCCACACCTCCTCACCCACTTTAATGGTAGCTTCTTCACCCTCAATTCCTACCAAAAATATTTCTTTGATGACCTCGCCGATCGCTCATGCAGCTTCTGCCCTGATCTCTCTCCAGATGGCAAACTTCCCCAGTCCACAGTTGACCATCGACAGATACAGCTTATGGTAATAATGGGTCACATCAATGGCCAATCGCTTCCAGTCCTCTGCAATGTATAACTCTCCTGCTTCATGTCTGGACGGTCCAGGGTCTATCAATTGCACAGCATACCGAGGAAACCTCCTTTCCCTCTTTGCAGCCAGGCCTTCTTTACTCATGTCATCGAATCTGCCTTGTTCTTTTCTGATGGGACCAGCACTACAGATACCCTCAACTGGGATTTCTGCTATCAAATCTGCGAGTGCTCCAAGCCCGCACTTGATCAGCATTTCTGCTGCACCTCTGGTCCTAACTCTCTTATCGCCAGTCACTGCCGACCTGATTCATGAAACTACCGTTGCCGAATCGGATTTGATTTCAATTGTTTTCAATCCCCACTACAGGACCAGATTGATTCCTTTCAACGCGGCCTCTAGTTCGGTTACATTGCTATAGGAATAGTCATTTTTCTTTCTTAGCCATGCCGCATTTTCCACAGTTACACCTTCTATCTCTAATACGACGCGCAACGCCAAGCTGCTGGCATTGCGCCAAATCACCCCCATGTCTCCGCCGCTGACATACCATTCCCCCTTCACTGGGTCTTCTGTCATCACTCTCATGATGATTTCTTGTAGCAAGTTTGTGACCTCCTTCATCACACAGCCCTCCCAGCCATCAGTGCCTGTTTGTCATTTAATAAAGCTGCACGCTATCCTGAGCCAGCCGGCGATTGGACAGTGTCCCACCAGTTTCCCGCAGACCAAGAAGAGTTCTCGTTTTGTCAGGTCAGTTCCAACTTCGGGTATCGCATACCCTCGTCTAAAGACAAGGCTTCCTTTGCCATCTCGGCATAGTTTCAACCCCAATGCTGCTCCTCCATCCAGGGACTCTGCCGGTTTTGCAGTCAACCCATACCTCGCGACATGGCCTCTCACTTTCTCCACTGTTACCTCTGCTTCCTTCACGAGAATGTCGTCAATGTACGAACTAATGGCCTTGTCCACTGTACAGTCTTTACTCAGCACCGTCTTTAGCACGGCAGTCATAATTTTGGGGGCTGAGCTCAGCCCAAAGGCTAACCTCGTCAGGCAATACATCTTCCCCTCAATTGATGTTGCCAGAGTTTTTCATCTACATGGATCTGGAGATAAGCCGATTTCAGATCAATAATCTTAGTGGCCCACTCCATCCTCCTCCATTTCCTCATAACCTCTTCGCATATGTCAATCCCTTTTTTTTATTTTACTTTTGTTAGTTTGAAGAGGTCAAGGGGCTCCTTCCTGGGGCTAACACCTGATTCTATTACAGTTTAAATTTATAACCGAGAATTCTTTTAAGAATAGACACTGTTCCCTTTATGGCTGCTATCTGTATTTCCTTACAGCTTGGTTTTCCAGTAAGTATTTTTGAAGGTTCTTTTTTATTAGGCCAATTGCTCCTGTCACAACTGTTTAATTCTCTAAAATCAAGTACCGATCTAACTTTCTTATTAGTGGGTTGAACAACCACCAGTAATGGTAGCACTCCTTTTTCTTCCCCTGTCCACGGTTTCAGAATTCCCTCTTCTATTCACCTCTCCTCTTCTTCCTCGAATTCTTTTCTTATTTCTCCTCGCAGTGTTTTCTCGTAGCAGTTACTTTGTTTCATAGTTCCGGAGGCCCGGACATCCATTTCCATTCCACTGTCCACCTCTCACTATCAAACCTCGCCAGGAAATCCTCATCCTCAATGAAGCAAGCCTCCGGTTTTTTGCGTTCTGATGTTTCTATCACTTTCCACTCCTGCCATCCTTACTGCGCCGAGGCATCCGAAAGTTACGTCGCCCCCTCTCAACGTAGCGCCCCCCAGTTGGTTGATCGCACTTACACCTAAAACCACATCAACATCACCAACCAGACGATCCAACACCAGGGCTCGCAGTCCAATGGGCACACCTTGCACCAGTACTTCTGCTGTTGTCTCTCCTAGGCATTTCACCTCCCTGCCATCCATTGTCTTAATACTCCTGGCTTTGCTCCATGACCTAGCGACATTCTTTCCTACCAACGTCGTGGTGGAGCCTGTGTCAACAAGGGCCATGGCTCTCTTCCCATTGACTACTACTGGTAGCTAAGGCAACGTTTCATTGTGCTCCATTTCAACATAGAAGGGGGAACCACTGGCGCAATGGCTCCCCTTCACTTGTTTCCCTGGTCCCACGAAGTGACACAATAGTGGTTAATGTGCCCCACTCATCCACATCGGTAGCAGGTGACCCCCGGTCTCAGCTCTTTGCAATCCTTGAGCAGGTGAGGACCCTGGCACCGGAAGCACTTGATGGCAGGTCTCCCCTCCTGTCGCCTTGCTATTTTTCTCTCGTCATTCAAGTGGGGCCTCATACACTTATTTCCACTCACAGCTACAGCCACGATTGGGCCCTTGACATTCTTGACTAGGACTCTGGTGCTAACTTCCATAGTACTGACCTCAGTGATTCTCTGCATGTTCGCGGAGATTTCTTCTGGGAAGCCGTTCACTAGGTATAGCTTTACCGTCATCTCCAGGCTCCTTCCCATGTAACCAGCCAATCCTGCCAGTCTCCTGATCTCTACAGCAAAGACGTCAACAGACTCGCCAGTCCACCTCAAATTTGCAAGCTTGCCGAGTGCTTCAAATGGACTCTCAGTGAAAGCCAATTTCAGTCTTTACTCCACTGAGGCAAGGTCTCCCTTATCTTCATCGCGCATCTGCTGGTAAATAGTGAGGGCTTCCCCCTCTAAGTATAGCTGCAGCAGGGTGACCATGTCTTCGATTTTTTGCAAAAGAGTGATGCAGATATGCTTGTTTTTGTTTTTGTTACTAACCTTACCTTACCCTAACCTTTTTCCCCCCTTTCGCATATACCCCACACGTACAAAGTAAACTTATTAAATTGTGTGCAGATCCTAAAAAAAGAAAATATTAAAAAAAAATTTCACGACAAAAATTAAAGGGGATATGATGTAATGAATATGAGACATCCAAGTTGTTTCTGCTTACAAAAATGGTTTGTTAATAATTAATCATTGTATTTTATTTTTTTTATATGTTGTCTTGTATTGCCAACATATCACGTGATCTCCCCGCATAGAGTTAACTGTTACAAAATCAAAAATTTGGAGGAATTTTACACAATTCATATATTGTTGTATCATAAATTTGTATCATAAATTGTAGAATGATATTTGCAACCGGCACAGTAGGAGAAACTAGCAATGAAGCAGCAAACAGAAGAAGCAGCTTGTGGACTTGTATATATTCAAATTTATCAGAAGTTTTCTTTTGATCTTTTCGATCTCCACATAAAGTCGGGTTATCAAAGAGAATGCGCATCGTTTTGAGGCTCACCTATCGACGGATTTTGTACGCCTCGCTCGCAGGTGACTAATTACGTTTTACCTTCATTTATTTTCATGACTATGCAGTTAATTTCTCCGGTATCACCCAGCATATTCGTATCTTGTTACCTGACGATCGCTTAAATGAATTTTTCAACACATGGTTCCGTCCTCACTGTTATCTATGTTTTGATAGATACAAAGTGGTTTCTCATTAATTAAACTAAACTGTCAAGTAAAAAGTATTAATAGAGAATGACAATTAAAAGATTTCTCGTCTTCTCTTGCACATTATTTCATCATTTGTCTCCTTCAAATTTTATTTTTGCCTTCCATTGCGTCTTTCTCAAGAGTTGATTAAAAATACCAATGTCTCTTGATGTTTGTTATTACTACAAACTTTAACAAATTAAAACGAAGTCATGGAAAGTAACATAGCATTCTTGACGCAGTCTTGAGAATTTTATTTATGGCCTGGATGACGGCAAGATATTTAGAAGTTATGAGGACCTGTCTAACATTGATTGTGTCGACGGTCCGCTTATTGCTTCGAAAACTGGGATCCACAGAACACAACAAATTTGCGGATTATATTTCACCGCGAAAAAACGTGTGGCTTAACTTTTTCTCAAATCATATAACTCTTAAAAGAACTGTCCAGCACAATATCGTTGGAAATTTAACCAAGAAAGACAACGAGAACCATTTAACATTTGCGTTAATACGCAGTAAATACTGTGATGATTTTAAAGTAAATAAACTAAGGGCTGAAGATTTCAAGTGGCTGATTTGTACAAGGATTTGTATTGGCAAACGATTCTGAAATTCGACACAGAGTTAACTAAATTAGAGAGTGAGATAAACTTGACACTGCAAAAGTTAGACTGTCAACGAGTGATTAGCATTAAAAAGAGTAAAAAGAACATTGGAGAATCCGACGTCGTATATGTCAGAAGGATACATAAAAAGTCAGAGAAAATAAAAACAAGGGACATTATACCCCCAACACACAGAAAAGACAATTCATTGAAAATCAAAGTAAGTCAACACCAAGTCCATCTAAGCTCTGCATTGGGGTAAAGACTGTTCATACCACACAAAACTTTGCCTTATTTGTGACAGAATTGAACATAAATGCTACATTTGTAGAGGAAAGGACACAATTAAAATTTAGGTATGACATACGAGAACAAACGGAAAAGGCGATAAAAAACGTATGTAAATGTGCTGGTAAAAATATTAAATAAAAACAAAACTTCAGTTAGATTCAGAATCAGACTTTTCAATCATTATAGTGTATACATGGAAAAAGTCCAATAAGCCTACTATGCAAAACAGCTCGAATAGTTACTCGGTCGAAAATAAATTTTGAATATGAATTAATCACTAATGTTACATCTAAAGGTACAACAAAGAAATTAAGAATAGTCCTGTTAAAGAATACGGAACACTTTTTTGAGACAGAGTGGATGCAGCAATTCAATTTGTGAGATTTGCCTATAAATAAATGTGGAAACTCTAACGAAAAAGAAAGAAATTCTCAAGTCGAAATTACAAGAAAGTTTCCCTGTAGTTTTCTTAGCCGTTCAAGAAAAATTCATAAAATTGTTAACCAGATTCAAACTCAAGGATAATATGCAGACAATTTCCAAAAATAAATACCCTTCGACTCATTGGAGAAAATTAATGAGTAGCTTGAAAGACTTGAAAAACCGGAATCTTATCGAAATTTGAATTCAGTTAATAAATAGTCTCTATCGTCTATCATTTATCTATAAAAGAATCAAAAGAAATCCGCGTTTGCGCTGATTTCTCTACTGGTTTGAACTTAGTACTAAAAGACTACCATTACCCACTTTATATCACTGAGGAAGTTTTCACTGAGCTAAATAGAGGAAAGATCGTCTCTAAAGTCGATTTAGTGGCGCATACCTTCAGATTCCAGTCGATGAAATAGTTCGAAGTTGCTTTGTATTAACACTTATAAGGGGTTATTCAAATTCGAAAGATTAGCTTTTGAAGTCAAGGTAGCACCTGCCATTTTTCAAGAAATTATGGATGCATACCTGGATGACATTATCATAAAACTAGAAAACCAGTCCCGAAAAGAGTCACAGTTATAAAGGATATACCAGCTCGCCAAAAGATTTAAAGAATTGCAATGTTTTGGGGGTGTTCATAAACTATTAGCAGACACTAATTTCCAATATACACGACCTCCGGGCCTCACTGAACTAGCAACTAAAAATGGACACCTGATTGCAGGCGGCATTTGATAAAATAAACAAAAAACTCTGACGTCAGATCTATTTTTCACTCAATATGACCCAAAACTAGATATCATAGTAGCTAGTTAATGAAAATACAAGAAGGAAGTAAAAAAAAAACGATTGCACACGCGCTAAGATCTTTGTTCTTGGCAGAAAAGCACTATTCACATATCGAGAAAGAAGCTCCTGCTATTATCTTCAAGATTCCACTGATATTTACACGAACGATTTTTATGCTGCAGGCCGACCATAAACTTCTCTTGACTATTTTGGGGTCTACACATCGAATAGACTGTTTATGTGTGGGCACTATTCTGCCGAATTACAATTTCAAATCCTTCCAGCAAATCTGACATGCGGACAAGTGGTTCTGAGACAAAGACAAACTCAATAATTACTTTATTGCGTACCGAGAGTAAAATTAACATCATGATATGCAATAATACCAGAGACCTGTCGATCACACTGCATAAAATTAAACGTGAAGCACAAAAAGGAGAATTTATTAGTGCTACACAACAGAAAATCACAAATAAAGATCAGCAAATGCAGAACAGATTTTTTATGTATGATGACGTCCACATACAGCGAGAGGATAGTCATATAAAAAGGATTACTCTTCTTGGGTAGTCAACGCCCCTATACCTATGATAGTATGGATTCGTCTGGTACTATGTAAGCCAGACATTTCTGTCTTCGAGCAGAAAGCACATGTGTAGTTTAACCGCTCGCAGTGTTCTCGGGGCTCTTTCACTTTAATATTGTGACTCTCCCCCCTTAACAGGATCACAACATTGACGACGCATGGATTGGAAAAACGACCCACAAGAATCTCCTTTATATAAACGACAAACTTCTGTTCAACAAACTCGTATTTTTCTATCTTCTTTGAAAAAGTAAAGATTGGCTCCACAAAGTTTTTCAATGACGAAAAACCTTTGAAAAGATTATTTTTTAAAAAGCCGTGAGTAGAAAAAAATCTACAGCAGTGTCTATTACTAAAGAATTAACCTAATTTATTCCAAACTTTTGTTTTGTGCAAAGTTTTCAGAAATAATAAATTTTTTAGAATATTTTTTCTTTATCCAAAAGCCTTTATTTTGGAACTGTTCATTGAAAGTGAGCATATTTTTTTTTTGTTATAAACAAAAAGAAAGAAACTAGTTTTTCTTGCAGGCTGGCCGACTTTCACTTGTGCAAATATCTTAATTTTTCCTCTTTGCAAAAAGCAGGTTTCGTTTTTCAGTATACCTTTAAAAAAAATTATTACTGTAACCTAAAAATTTCTCTGTCAATAGCCTGCATGATTTTCGTTTTCTTGATCAAACAACAAAAGAAAATATGTATATAAATTTTACCAATGATCGAAATCTCATTCATTCCATTATGAGAATCCAGGGCAACAACGGGAAAATAAATACTTGAAGTGGGTGTTCTGGGGTAGTAAACCTCCCTATACCTATGGTAGTATGGATTCGTCTGGCACTATGTAAGCCAGACATTTTTGCCTTTGAGCAGAGAGCACGTGCGTAGTTTAATCACTCGCAGTGAACACCAGGACTCTTCTATCTTAATGTTGTGACCTCCTAAACAGAACCACAACAATTACAAAATAAAAAATACTTTCATCTGGGTTACTCAGGAATAAAAAGAATGTAGAGCCTCGTGCATAATTACGTATACTGGATAAAGATATATAAAACATGTTCGAATCATTCAAGGGCTGTGCTTAGACGACAATCACTTTTAAGCCATGGTCCAAAACAGACCAAGCTTGATCTACGGTTTATATAGATTTCACAGGACCACTAGAGGATTGGTATCACCCAGTTGGGGTGAACAGCTACACAAATTGACCAGAAGTGATCATATGTAAGAGAGCCACTACAAGAGTAGTTATTTCTGCCATTGAATATTTGCTCAGTTTGGTGTTGTCAACTGTTTAGTAAGTGACAATGGGACTCAATTTACGTCCACAACCTGCAACAAGTTCTGTGAGATTTTCCAAATTAAACAGATTACGACTCCCCACGACACTCACGATCAAACAAGCAAATGGAACACTTTGTCGACATTTTGAAACGAGCACTCGAAAAAGCATGCAGCACATCTACAGAAACAGTGCTATAACAGTTTTTATATGTCTGTAACTCTTTATATACTGCCAACAGTATCCCTAGCGAAGATTATGTGCCAAATAAAAATAAGATCAGTTTTTGAAAATCTGAAATCCAAAATTGAGGCCTTTTTTGTACTTAAGAAACGCGATGATCCGGGAGAAAAGATTGTCTACAAAACTTACAAAAACAATACATCTTCCTGGGAACTGAGTACAAAAATAGACAACCGAATCAGACATGTGGTATACACCATTCAAGGTCCTAAACTCACGCATAGAAAACGCCTTAAGACATCGTCTGTTGAATGAAGAAGAGGTCATTGAGACGATATAAAATACTTTCGGTATCACATCACCCTAAGCAGCTCTAGAACGCCACTGATTGAAAAAAAAACAAAAGGGAGTTCAGGAATCTTTTAACCATCGATTCAAAAGGGAAAAGCTACTCGTACCCTTGGGAGGCGGCGTTATGAGGATTTAGACATTCACTTTTAATCATTATAAAACACTAGAGTTTAATATTCTCGTGGGAAATTCTGGCGAGACTACAGACTGACTAATTTAACAGTTTGACAATACCGATAACCATTCTTCTTACAAAATATATTCTTTTCTACCTAAAACCATTGTTCGAGGCTCACAACATTTACTACATGTACTCTGTTTATGTGTGAACGTTTGATGGAGAAAGGAAGGAAAGAAGGCTATGGAGTTTTATTGTCTGCAAAAAACTTTAAAAAATATATTACAGCAAAAACGTTGCTTTTGTTCAAATGGTTATTAAATTTATTGGTGGCAGTTTTATTAAAAGTGGCTTCAAAATTCTAGCTGGGTGATTAGATTATTGTTTCCTGTGAGGTTCTGTTAAATACTAAGAAATAATGTAATAAAAGAAAAATTATATTTGGCTATTTTGCTTATAACTTATTCACATAGTAACGAGAAATTTTTAACAAATCATTTTAATCAAATATCAAAATCTATCAATACCTATGTAATGAAAACAGGACAAGAGATTCTGTCTAGTAATCTTTTATTCAATTAAGAATCTCACTACTCGTCTACTTGACAAGTGGAAATGTACAGCTTTTATAGCTTGGATTATCAAAGAGGAAATAATCCACATTCACAAAATTCTTCCCCACGAAATTTTTCACTGATAGGGAAGAAAGTCCCTTTAAATGTCCAGGCTCCCTACGAGCTCGCAGTGGCCGCCTCGTTAATCCATGATTCAGAGTAGGAGTACTCAAACAGGGAGGCTCTTCAGTGCGAGCCTGTCTGTAGGCTCTGAAATACTTTGCTCCGAAATGTTTACTTCTCAGAAGAGCAGGCCGTTCAGCATCAGAGTCAGTCTCTGGATGAACACGTTTTTTCAGTGCTAGTCCTTCATCAGTACGGGATTCAGGTATTGGCCCATCTGAAGTGTCTGACAGAGCCCCAACAAAGACAGTGTCATTAGACGACGTGTCAGAATTAATTTCAGTGCCATGATCGAGGGGCTTCAGTGTCAAGGAGAGTTGGTCTGTCCTCGGGGGCTGTCCATGGTCATGGTACGTCTCTGGCAGGTGCTAGGTCTCTGAGAGACACATTAGACTCTCTATCATCTGCATGTTGTACTAGAGCATACACGTGTAAAACAAACCATATCAGCAGCAAAA